>NW_025400983.1:8127898-8315648 GCF_015345945.1 Tribolium madens
GGTTATTATTAAGCATAAATGTGCAATAAATAACTGGTCATAAAAGATGAAGTTTGGATTAAAATAAATAAATCTTAAAAAGCATATATTCTTAGTTTTATACAAAAATACAATAAATAAACAATTTGAAAAGTCCTATGATTAATATATTTCACATAAATATGGTTTTAATTAGATTGGTGCTAAAAATTTTAGACTCTTTGCAATCTTCAACAAAGCGACCAACGTCATTACAACAAAAAAATACCTTTGACACACCTTTTATTCCGCAATTAGTCATGGAGTAAAGAAACATGTAAGTGAACAAATTACAATTAACATAAAACAAAAGTAATGCATTTATTTACATTTACGATAAGTTTTAGATTATTACACTTTATCAAAAGAGGAACGTGGCAAAATAAAAATAATTGTACACGTTTCCGAAGGTAAAACGTCAACCAAAATAAACACAGCTTGCTGAAGGATAAACAGGATCTTGTCTCAAAAAAAAAATGAGAATTTCGGCTTGCTGAAATTGTATTCTCTAGAACAATGAAGCAACAATAAAGTCCATTAAATGACGTTGTATACCCGGAACAGTATAGACGAAACTGGAGGTAATAACAAAACAGAAATGGTGTAACAATCGGCCAGTAAAAGGCAAACATGCCCAGTTTTCCGATGAGTTTCGTTCTAGCATCAAGACTCCTCTTTTTCCAAATGGCTAATTAACGTTTATTACATCCTTAACATTATAAACTAAACATGCATCGTTTTTAGCGGGGGTGAAGTACCTGCCTCTTGGCGTTAACGGTGATTTGTTGGGGACAGTTAAGAAATCGCGGCGTTTGCAACGACATCCTCGAACTTCCACCACCAACCACCTCCACCGATCAATCGTCGTATGTTCGCGAACTTGTCAATACGTTGAAATTAGTTTAGTTTTGCCATAATGTCGTACGATACATTATCGTCACCCACAACAAATCGTGAATTTCAGAAGACTGCCAGGTCAGCCGGTGGTGCTCATCGATCAGAGAGAGGATCCCCTTCTGCGATCGTGTTAACCGGAGCGTAATTTTTATTGTTGAGTAAATTTTTGCTTTTATGGGCATTTAATGGAGCTCGAACGCCGTCCTCTGACTTAATTAAAATCACAACCACCGTTGGCTTACAGTTTAATTAACGACAAGTCATCGAAATCAAATCGCTCCTTGAACACTTTCATCGTCCACGAATCTTTTCAATAAACATTCGTCTACAGCTATAACTTTCAATTTTATTGCCTCTATTCTCTTTTTTAAGGCTTTTGCGTGATCCTAATTCAATTAAGGGTGAGGCCGCTTCCAAGGACGACGCGATTAGTGTGACCGCTCGACGGCAACGTGGAAAACACCCTCAGAGTACCGCTTAAGAAGATCTACGACTCAACCCCAACGTCAAATATTAAAAAGAACAGCAATTCCGACAAATTTACATTTCCTCTCCCCATCATCCACGGCGTTTCCGTGACGGTTAATCTCGAAAAACGGGGTGGATACGAACGGCGTCATGCGATTTATTACGTTCAAGGTCGCGGGCGCGTCCCCCGTGACGTTATCTCTTTTATTTTTCGATAACACGTGAAAATATGTCACCATGGTTGATGTTTTGACGCAATTTACAACATGGGAAGTTGGCCAGATGGTAGCTCATGTTCCCAATTAATCTTGATGGAACCTGGCGAAACATTTTGACAACAAGAAGCAAACATTTAATTATAATTATTGCATAAGCAGCTCGCTTAAAACCAGTTTGCGAAACCGAATTTCCATTGGTGGAACCAAAAATGCACAAGTCACAGTTACTATTTATAACACTTAATTTAACCCATCAAAATAATCTTTCCGTTATAGCACAACAAACTTTTGAAATAATTGTAGTAAAACAAAAAGAACAAATAATACAAATTTGTTAGATATCAAACAGAATTTTTATTCTAAACATTTTTCTTCTGTTTATAAAAACACAAGAACAAGAAAGTAAATATTTGTTTCAAAAATCCACCAACAAAAATTGTGTAAAGCCAGCCAACCTCTTGGAAAGCTTCCCTTTGAGAAATACAACACACTATTTACTTAAAATTAGAATTCAGGAATATCGGAAAATGTAAAAAGTTACTTTCCGCCCTACACGTTAAGACTTAATAATAATTGAAGTAGCATCAGCAGGTACAGATTAAATAGCCGTTCTGACGGCTTTCGAGCTTTGTCAAAAATTCATGAGGTGTGAATTAGTGTAATTAATAGCTAGCGGTTTGTAACTATTAACACAGCGCAGTCATTGCATAAAACCGAAACATAATATGCACAAGGGAAATATTTAGAATGTATATGTAATTGCAAATGTCTATAGAATTTAATTTGAGTGCTTGACCATGAAAGCGGTTCACCACCCTCCTGAAACTTTATCACTTTTCAAGCACACGTATTTTTCATCATTAACTGCCAGTAGTAGGTATAAATTCCTCGTATTTAATGAACAGATAACACATTGCTATGACCTCGCGCTTTGATAAATTGAATAGTTCCGAACATCTGAGGTATAATATTTCACATTTCACATATTTCCAATGAATAGTTCAAGCCCAAGGTTTCTTAGTTTCCCTTAATTCTGCGTCTGAAGCGGGCAATGACTGAAAAAATCACGAGTTATTGACCGATATAAATACAAAGTGGCGCAGTCGGCAGGATTCTCTTCTCTCACAAACAGATCCGCAGGAATTCACTCTGACGTCACACTAAACACAAACACACACAAACAAATGAAGAATGTATTTTTAAATTAATGTATTTCCAGTTGTAAAATCGTCAAGTCAATGTTTCGATTGCCAAATCTCTCATAAATCTAATAAAAGCCGATTGTGCATGACGCATAATCCTGAAATATGTCGATGATACCGCAAAAGTCAAAACCCAGGACATTTAAATAAGACCGTTCACCCGAATTTTCATAACCCAACTCAAAATTAATTCCCGATCCTGATTAAAAAACAAAAAATTCAATTACTACCCTTTAAAATTGTTGCCATATTCATGAAACAAGAACTGTCCCGAGGCCCCCATCCAACTTTCAAAATTTATATCTACATTTCTCCGTCCCAATCGATTCAAAAGCTCATAGTTCTGGTCTCGAAGTGGTGGCAGAGGTCGGCTGTTGCGTCATTCGAAAAGAGACTGGTCGATAATCCCGCCAAGATGCGAACCAATCGGTCAAGCAGTTGCAAACGATTAGAATAAATCGTCGTGTGAATTTTTCTAATCGCAATTGGCGCCATCGATTGTGGTCTTTTACGACAAATGCGATGCGTGGACTGCAGCGCCATCTCCTGACTGGTGGCTCAACTAAAGTGAGCTTGCGTATTTCGAGTACAGAAATTTCGGTTAGTTCGAGAGATTGCCGTTCGGATCGATCGTGACCTCTGACCGCGGCCAAGGATAGATAGCGGAAGGTGAATTTTTAAGGGTAATTATTCACGCACGGGGTGAAGGTATGTTATACTCTAGAGTACGAGAAATTCTCTCGCGTTTTCGAACCGACTGGTGGCATGTAATTGATTTAATATGGGGGCGAAAAGCCGGGACGTTGCAAAATTAATCCCATTAAACGCAAACAAACGGGCGAATTTCCTTCGCTAGTTCCAAAGATAAATTATTTAGAGCCTGTTGCCGGCAATGAAGATGCACGGGTCGATGAATGCTGATGGAACGGTCCAAGTTTTCTTCGATTGTTGACTAACAAACAACTTCATGAACGTGCTATTATAATAGCGTTCAAATTATTAAATGAGCTCTGGTCTGTTGGTTTTGATAATTCAATTATTTCGGTTATTAGCGATATCGATTCCCAAAACCAATTCGATATCTTTCTTTCTTTAATGTAATAAATTTTTAAGACGATCCAATCCATACCACATACATTAGTTACAAGCGTCGATATTAATAATTTAAATTGTCTAACCCGAGCCAAGTAATGATTGTCTCTTCTTCAATCAAACGATCGTTTTGTATTTGCCTTTTTTTTAACGATTGCCGGTTTCAAAGGCGTAAAATATTCCTTTCTTCTTTCGTCAAAAGAAACTCTAATTTTATTGGATCAACTCGATTCGCTCCGGTTGCCCCTATAATTTTGAAACAAACCAAAAATTCTAAAATTTCACAAGAACTCGTTATTTATTCAACATTCCCGAAACCCGAAACTGAGATGCCACGAAAACGGAGAGAGAGCTGTTTTTAGATGTTATCTCGTGATATGATATACAGTGGTTCCTTTATTATTTTAATTCGTGTTTTATTTTCATATTTCACCTGTCACTTTTAATTAATCTAATAAAAATGACAAAAAAATTTACCGTTGAAGATAATTTTAAACCGTGTCAAGTCAGAATTCAGAGCGCGTAACACGTTTTTTGACGCCGGTACGACTGATGTATATCCCAAAAGTGTCAAAATGATTGAAATGATTTCGGTGAGATTCACTAAACCGAGACAGAACAATCCATATATTGAACTGACACCCGACTCTCATAAATTTCAGTAGCAACAAAACCTGTCGCGGGTAATTGCCAGTCAAGAATTTCTATTTCAAACACAAACAATATTTTTTCTAAAAAAAATGTTATCGCCTAGAAGCACTGTCGCACAACAGGTTCAATCAAGAACTTACACATATGATACTCTTCAAAAAACTCTCGCCATCAGTGACTGATTAGATGTAGACCCGAAGTTGACAATGTATCTGAAAAATATTCGCAAGTGCCGCACCGGTAATGACTCTTCTGGAAGAAATCACCCGCCGAAAGCCCTTGTCCACCCCTTTTACTAAAATTCCACTCGTGCTGCGACGTCTCAACGTCGATAGGAGCAAATATTAGGACCGAAGGGAATGTGTAAGGTCGACACTTTGCGGAAAAGCTGCTACGGAACTTCTGAAAAGCACAATCGATCCATGACAACAAACGAAAAATATAAACCTATAATTGCCTAATAAGGCGGCAGGATTAACACCACCGAACAAAACATACTTTCCTGCCAACCTGTCACGACGTCGAAGCAGCAACAAGCCTATTATTCTTGACAGCAGTTTACATAATCTTATTATCGAGTTACCATAATGCGATTTGTTTGCACTTCGCTTCTGATGAATGAAAACCAGTTGAATAACGATTTGCAAAGGCGCCGGATTTTTTTAATTATTTTTCGTTATAACCGCCTCGGAGGAAGTATCGAAGCGCACCAGTCGTTGTCTGTTTCAGAACCTAAGATCAGGAGGTTTAATTAATTAATGTACATCTAAAGCCCTCATCCATCTTTATTGTCTTCGAACAAACTTGCTCTAAAGGTTTATTAGAACTCAATTAAATCGGCCATTTGATGTTCTTTACGATAAATCGGCCACACAAATCAATTTCGAGTAATTTCGCCATTTCGTCCCCGCGGAATGTGCATTCGACCTTAACCGGTTCAGATGAATTCTATAAATCTTAAGTTACCGACAGCGACCTGTTGCAACATAGATGCTTCACCATGTAACGGCTAATTTAGAGTTTCCTAACGTATCTCTACAACCAAGTGACAATTCGGAATTTTAATATCTGTAGAAGCTACAATAAAAAACAGGAATTTTAACGTGAGTGGTTTCATAAAAATCTAACCGCCCCCAAGTCTGCAATTATAATAAAAAAAACAAAAAACGCAAACATAAAATCAATACATGTCTAAGAAAAGACAATGAAAATTTAAAAGAAACCTTCCTTTGTTTTACGTAATTAGAAGAATAGTAGAGAGTCACGCAGCGGTGAATTTCCCAATTAATTTTTCTCCAGTCTCAAAGTTGCTCACAACCCCAATACTGGAATAATCAGAATAAAACGACGAGAAAAAAATCACAGCCGCTATATTAATTATTCTGAAGCAAAGAAGATTTTCAAACGCTGACGCTCTTCTCCCGGAATAATTCCAAATTTAATTCACTCTTCGTGAGTATGATTTTCAGCCTCAATTTGGAGATCGAATCGCAATTAAATGGCCGACAATATAAACGAGAATAGAGATAAGTGACATTTCAATTAATTGGCCGATTCAATTTCAGACAATGGCGTTTGCATGAAGGATTTCAGAGGAGCATTTGTAACTGTTATGATGGGGGTAACGATTGTTGTATAGTGTTGTAACGATAAAACAACACGGAACTTGATGACAATCAAGTTAAGTGCGGGTCATTTATCGCAGCTTTTTGCAAGAGCTTCCTGTTACGAAGTAATCAAGTCCCAATCTCGAGAGTTGGGGAATAATTTTAATGACTCTTCTTCCCAAAAAATAGCTCTCGCAACAAGTAAATCACAACACTGAGGATCGCACAATTTTCAATTTTCTCGTCCATTACTCGGTCGCAAAAACCCTTCGACTTTCATTAGATGACTCCATATCACTCCAAAAATCAAGTAGGCGTCTCGGTATTAAACGAAGGCAGTTTCGACCATCGTCTACCCCTAAACAAATAAAACGTTTTCTTTGAGCTTTCATCGCCGTCCATCTGCAAGGCAAATTTTCGATACCGCATCCGGAAATTCCTTTCACTATTTTCCTCCGACACGAATCAGAAGTTATGCAAATTTGACGCGGCGTTTCAACGAAGCCTTTATTAAGATTTTGTCAAGTCGATAAAAAACCACGGGGGTTTTACGCAGGTGAATATTTTTTATATAATAATAAAGTCAAATTACGGATATTTACGATTCGAGCTTTCGCAGATAAAGCTCGTTAACTGGTTTAACCTAATCTTACCCTCATGTTGTGGGAACGTGCAGCTTACCTGAAAAAAAAAAAAATAGAACACTTAATAAACTGTTTAATTGTGTTGGTTGTGTTAAGCTTTGAAACTCCTCAAATCTCGAAAGTAAATAATGGAACATATGGCAGAGGGTGTGCTTATTCTTAAATGGAATTATTCAAGCGATTTCACGAGGAAATTAAACGAAGCAAGTACATGGCGGTTTCCTTTGAACTTACTTAGCTGAAGCACTGCTAGGAAACTTGAACGGCTTTCGAGCTTATTTTTCGTCTGCCCTGTTCGTCACTGATGTCTTTGTTAACCGACGGAAATTAAAAATTCCCGATGAAAGTGAAAAGAAATGACGAGAAAAAAAACCTCGACTCTTAAAGAACAAGAATAACCTATTATCAACTTAATTCAGAAGAGTCGACTTTCGAAATAATTAGAAGATTCCTTATTAAAACATTTAACTTGTAACTGAAGATCTTCTCTCCACTCACGATTTAAATTAACCATTATTTTTAATTAAACTTCCTTGTTGTATGGATGCAACCGTTTCCAGTTTTAAACACAAGTCTATGCACAAAATAACGTCATCTTCTAAAGCTCGAGCTTTCCAATCCGATTAAAAGCTTAATGCTCTTTTCGATGACGTGTTGAATTGAAACGTGCGAATGAATTTTAATCAGACGTTTTATTCGACGATAGTAAATTCGTGACAAATATTAAAGATCTTTATCCCAGCGCTGCATGATGCTTTGTTTCATATCTATAGGTACACGACATAGATGAAATCATGTTTTTATGTCCGTTTTAATTGAATGATTCGTTTAAAAGTTCCACAGATTTGAACGTTTTGTGACAGTCAGCAACCAGCGGAAATTTATACAGAAAATCAATTATCACTTGTAACAGGTTTTCTGCCGTAAATTTTCACTATTCTACGTCAGGAAATACAACATCTTCTAGAACATCTTTATAAAACTGTACAACAAAAATAGAGTCATCGTTCTTTTATTTGATGGTAGTGTTACAATATGTGGAGCGCTACTTTAGTAATGTTAGTTAATTTAATGCAGTCTCTATTTATTATTCAAGCATATTAACAACTTAGTTATTTTATTAGAAAAAAAAAACTAATAAAGCCATCATCATGTCAATTTGAATAAATTTATTATACCATTAAGAAACGCACGATTTCCTTCACCTAAGATGCAGGAAGATATCCGAACCATAAAAACCTCAAACAACAAAAACTCATTTGTTTCACCTCAAGTGAGAATAAATGGCTCGAAATCCAACAATTTTGTCAACGGACCTGGTAGTGACGTCTGTGCATGATTAAACTTTGAGAGACAAAACGTTCTCGCTTTTCCGACGATGTATCATTTCCCGCATGATAATCAGAACAAACCTTGCACAATCACTATTTATTGTTTTCTCCCCGAGAGATTTATTCCATGTTTATTCACCTGTTGGCGTTGATTAAAACGGAAATAAACTAATTAATCTTTAAACATCGAAACAAAAGATCTTTCGCATCAATCGTTAAAATTCACAGATTTCCAACATTTGTAATGAACTGCGTCGCTAAATAAAAAAATTGTAGAAACACCCGTCTGATCAATTGTTTGGAACCCATTTTTCTAAAGAAATTGAATCCTCGACACCGATTCTCATCATTCCTTCCCATTCAATTGCTTCACCCTACAAAATATTTAACTGTGGTGGCTGCCTCGACTTACCACGCAGCATAGTACCACGAAGTAACAAATTTTAACAACCGGGGCATTGCAATTAAATATTAAAGAACCACCTCTGGTTCGTAATTTAGCGCTGGACCGACAATCAAAACAAGCAAAAAACACAGCCCTGATAAACGAAACAAATTTATTAAACAACGGAAAACAAGTTAGACGACAAAACCAAAAATATAATCCCGTTCGCTTTTGTAGAAATGCAAATTGTTGAAATACTTAATATCGGAGAATTATTATTATTAATAAATCTTTTTGTTAAATAGCCTTAATTCGAARAGTTGAGTCAGGTCAAGCCAAATCGCGATTTTTAATAACAATTCAACACATGCACGAGAACCAAATACCGGAGATTTATCCGAGGGGCTCTTAATCTTTCAAAGTAAATAATGTAACGCACGCATACACCCGCATGCCGACTCCCCTGAGGTCCCGGAACTTTGTCCATTAAACGTTCTTGAACGTCGACCGGAAACTGGACTAATTTCGGTCCGATGGACTATCGAGAAAACAGGAAATGAGGAAATGCACCGAATTTCGATCACATCGACCTGACGTTACGGTCAAAACGACTCCGTGTTCACATGGGGTGCCATCCCTAAGCACGCAAATAACACAAAATGTGTAAAAATATATTAGCGGATGTCGTTTGCCCGTGGAAAATCATAATAAATAGGTAGTTATTTGTTTTATACAAGAGTAGCAAAACGATTTGAAAAACTTTTCTCACAAGTAGAACACAATATTTTTCCTACGACCTTTCAATAAATTATGAGAATTAAAAAAAATCAATTAATTAATTAATTTAGCAACGTAATGAATATAGAAATCAAGTTTTGAAATGTCTGATCAAGATGCCTATCATGAGAACAATTTACTGTTGTCACACAAAACTGCGTCAATTTCCCCCAGAAACTTCATTTTTCATTCTAGTTTTGCTTTAGTAACGAAAAGATTAATTTTCTTAGCAATAATAAATATCTACTTTAAGATAGTGGTCGTAAGACAATCTTATTGATGTGCAATGTTTGCAATGCAATCTTTGATTTAAAGGCCAATAGACACAAAAATGGCATTAATGTCTTTCAGAACACATTTAATTACATCAGTAATGACAAATATATTTAAGTTTGCCACCTAATATTAATTACGTTGTTAATTTTAATTATTTTTGCTATTTGGGGTATCTACACATTTATTTGAAAAAATAATTTTTAGGGAAGATTGAGGTTAGACTTGTTTGAATTTTCGCATGCTTGCCATCCGAAAATTATCTCTTTCAACGGTTACTTAGATGAAAACGAGTATACTTCATAGAGTAAATTACCATATGCCATTTTTTTCTGATTGAATTACAAAATCTTGTCATTTACTAAACTCTGCAAACCTGTCTTGAAATCCAATTTTATTTTTCAGCAACTTCAAGAATAATTCATTAAAAATACAACTGTTATTATTACAAGAGTAATTTAAAATATTTGAACGAAAAATGAGCTGTTACATAGTATTTTTACAAATTTTTTCACAATTATTGACAACACTGACGACATGCGGCATTTATAATACAGTAGCTGGTTCTTTGATGTAAGATAAGAGGTAATAAATTACTTTACCATCTTCCATCACATAGCTTAATAAACAAAACCCTTCACAATATAAGTACTATACGATCAGGTTTAAATATTATAATAAGTGTACAACAAAATTTAACATTAAGCATCGGTCACTATTCTTCTAATTTCTTTAAGTAAACGTATCATATTCGTAATTGAATAATAATAACATAACAAGAATTAATTATATTATAAACTTATGATAATATCTCATTAAGTAAAGATTAGTTTTAATTAAAATAAAAGTAACTCAGTGTGTAAAAATGTAAACCATTCAATTGTCCTGTTAAAGGGCAAAATATCAATATGTATTATCTTTCTATATGGTTTAGCAGGTTTTTGATTGAAATTAACTTTATAAAAGCTTTAAGCTTTTAAATTTAGCAACAACACTTCGCATTTAACATTAAAATAAAACAGAACATTGACGATAATAATACATTCAGCGAGATCAAAAAATCCTTCTAGCAAGCATGCGTAAAAAATTAGAACGTGTGTTTGCGGAAGATAAAATGTCCTAATGACAGGAAACCGTGGTACACCAGCATTTTAGAATGCTTTCAAAAATTTAATTTTTATGAAATTATTTTTTTTGTATACGCTCCCGAAAACAGCTGTTTTAGGGACTCATTTAAGTCCCTAAAATGAGTCTTTTCCGGACTCAATAAAATTGTACGCAAAACGGTTATTTTAGGTACTCAGTCCCCAAAAACATTTTTTGCAGACTAAAAAATAAAATTGGTTACAATGGTAACGAAATTTTTTTAATTAGTAAGAGGTTTGAATTCGTGTTTTGGGAGCTTTAACAAAAAAATCTTGTATGCACCACGCACGCAAAAGGTTTTAGGTGACTCCTCTCCTACGTCGCCTCGTCATTAATTACGATTCGTCCCCTAAACCATATTTTGCGTACTTGATACATAAATAGCTATTAATTCAACTTGCTTAAATCAATATTTTAATGCTTATAAAATGATTTTTTGACATCTAGTTAACATACGAACTTGATAGAAAGGCTTTCTGATCGCACTGTATATGATTCTGTAGAGATTTTAAACTCATATACCACTGCACATATTCCACAAACAATATTTTTTTCGTTCTTTATTAAATATAATATAAATACCCTTTTTAGTAATAAAAATATGTCAGATTATGTTTTACGCTTTTATGTAATTTTGTATCCATTATTGAATTAAAATTTTCTTATTCTAATTTTAAAATAAATATTCGCTTGTTATGACAGAAGAGACAGGACCGTTCAAATTGTTTTCAGTTTTCATCAATAAAATAGTTTGAAAGACAGAAAATACCTACCATAAAAATCTTTTTCACATTTCTTTCACCTTCATAAGATATAAGATTGCATCTTGACCAGTAGAAAAAAGTGACTGCTACGTGAACGTATCTCAATTTCCTGAGTGTATGTACATACGTTTAATATGTGAACAAATGATTTAATTATACCGTTTATTACAAATGTTCATAAGAAAACTCATAAACTTGTTATGAAAGTTATATTTCTGTATTTATAGATGTCATGTTCAACTTGATTACGTAAACTAATTTGATGGATATTTTGGAAGTTTAATGAGACGGCAATAAATCCGACAAATGAAGCTGACTTTAAGCTTTTATTCCCTTCTTTAAAATTTTGTAGTGATAAAGTTTTTTCGAAAAAAAATACAACAGATACATCACGTCAGCACTTTATTGACATTTGCAACCACCTTCCGAACAAAGCATTTGTTCACTTTCCTCTAACTAACCTAAACTTTCCATTCGCCTACACACACGATAGCGACTGTCGTTTTTAATGGGTCCTCAAAACCTCCCAGCCACAAAAGTAACGCTTGATTTATGCCTCAGCGAACCCGGAGGAGAACAATAATAAATCATTCGAAAATTATCGAGCGATTTCTGCATGTCGCACCCCGTCCAATTAGCATGATGACATTCGAATAGCATGTCTCATTACTTTAGGCGGTAATTCTCTACGGACATTGCGTGTACTGACATTTAGAAAAAAATCACCCGAAACAGAAAATTCCAACAGTTTTTTATTTTTCGCTAGTTTCTCGTGAAATATGCACGAACGTTGTCATAATATTATTCCGAACTAATTTAAACTTGGTCGAGTCTGTTATAACTAATCCAATTAATATGTTACGCATGTCCAGATGTTTTCAATTTGTTTCAATCTAATAACTCGGACCCAAACTCTCCGTCCATCATATGTTATCAAAAAGTCGGAGGAAAGGATGAACCTGGAAGTGTCCCTTGAGGTAAGCGCAACGGCGCCGACGTCACGGCTTTTACGAGGTTGAAAAACACGCACGTAAATATTTCATTTTCGTTAGTTCCATCCTACCACTATAGTCACGATGAGGCTTAACTTTGCCGTCGATAAGCCATAAAGAGTTGGCGGCGTAAAAGTTACAGACCAACTTCACACGCAATATTTTACCCTATAGCTTCAATTTAATGCGAATAATCCGGAATTAATCCACCGTTTTAACTCGACCAACTTTCGACATACAAATTTCAACTAAACTTCGCTTTTCTATTTATTACAACGATAATATCGAATACCGACTATTTGTAGAGACTTCGATTTTTGTATCCATAAATAAAACCCCTACAGTGGAATGTCGACTATCACAATAATAATTTGGGTTCAGAACGAAAGAAACGTGGATCGAAAACTTGATACCTTCCGAATAAAAAATTAATCCTACCGAAAAGACGACTAAACCACAAAAGATCAAGAATTTCCTGCGTTTCTACGCTGTCGATTCTGAAAGAACTCTTTGAACTTACTGATACAAAATCTCATTCTATACCATTCTATACGATTCTCATGCGTTAAAAAAATGTCAATAACATACATCCAAGTATCCTAATTAAAAGAAACATTCTTATGGCAGCTGTCCAATAATTCATCACCCACGTCTTGCATTCGTGAGGAAACCATAAAATTACGTTCATTTATACGTTTTGACATTGGCGTACTTCAAAAGACCGATGATTTTTGATTTATGTCGTATGGATCGGGTACAGACACTGTTGCAACAACATCCGCCGGTTAGAAATAATTATAGCCAAACGTTAACGAGCGACTCGTTTTAACAAGCCTTGATATTGCTTCGAACTGGGGACTATCAAGTGCAAACTTACCCATCAAAAGTTTAATGGCATCAGATGCGTTATGAATACTAGTTTTGTAACCAATTTCGTTATATGTACTTGTCATTGAATGGATACAAACCAAGGACCAAATAAATGATCACAGACAAATAAAGAACAACCATTTTCACTTTATCACTATTTCAGAACTTCTTTTCAACTCCAAATCCAAATGATAAGTTAAAAAAAAGTTAATAGTTCCCACAAAATCACTCGTTGAAATGCATGGTATTGTTATACAGGGCTTTCATTTCAAAAGGAGCCAGATTAAAAAGTAGGGGGTACCATTTAAAATTTTAAAGTAGGGGTGGCTAGCGACTAAGGGATGTATCCTAAAATGTATTTTATGTTGGTTTTGAATTCTCCCATCGCAACCTAAACTAACATATTTTTTATTTAACTTAAATTTAGTTGAATCAAAGGCTACTTGGACTAAAAATTTCAAGTATTAAACCACCCCTAACTGAAAAACAAATCGACAAAAAAATTTTTCTTTGACGTTTTAAAAAGTAGGGGGTGCCATTTAAAATTTTAATGTAGGGGAGCTAGCGACTAGGGGATGAAACATAAAATGTAACTAATGTTGATTTTGAACTTCCTCTGTCCGCTCCTAATCGACCTGTTTTTGCTTGAAAATATATTTTCTCAATGTCAAAAGTTATTGAGACTGGCTCCTTTTGAAATGAAAGCCCTGTTTGTATCTATATACAGACTGTTTCAGAACTCGTGCCCCAGCAAGGGTAAGATACCAGAAACATGGAAAAAATTGCGAAATTATGGAAGTTTAAATTTTGTACTTTGACTATTTCTAATGGAAAAAAAATGTATATTAAGCATCAAGAACGGTAAGAACATTCTACCGATCGAAGACAATTGTTGTTATTGTCTGAGATTGGTCGTGATGCTTATGACATCTTTATTAGTTTTTTTTAAATAAAATATCTAGAAAATGTTCTAGAACGCCAAAATACTTTGGCGACGACTTTCAATGCTTACCGACAAGTTTGAGATAGCAACGAGTAAATACAACTTACTGTCTTGAAAACAGATAGTAAACAATTGAGTAGAGTCTAATCGCGCAAAAAAATATAATTTTGTGCTACAGGCTATTAGAAGAGGCAACAAGAAACAAGGAAGTTATATCTTAAATTGTAACTATGTTTAACGTTATTTCTGGCTTTTAATGGCAAAATTTTTGATAATTAAATATCAAATGTCAAAAAATAAATGTAAATTTTTTTTGACAGATAGAATTTTTTAAACTATTTTTCTATATTCCTGGAATCTAATCTTACTAGAAAATTTTCTCTGGAACGCAAGTTCTGAAATACCCTGTATTTAATTAAAGAAGTTTTAGATAACCTGAACGGCTGAAATTAATCTCAAACAAATGAAACGGGAAATGTAAAATGTTTGAAGAATTTTTTTTGTTTTACAAATCACTGAATAAATTACAAAATGAGCTGCAAAATTATGGAATAATCTTACTTACCTATTAAAACTGAAAATATTTTGTTGTCACAAAAATGCTCGCACAGGTCAATTTTTTTAAGTACAAAATTCTCAACTTGATCTAATATTGTGTTTGTTTTTTCTTGGTATTATTTCACTTTTTGGATGACTTTTTTTGAAAACCATATCCAATAAGTATTTAATATTTTGGTATTGTCATTTCGACAATTAAAAGATCTATCGAATGGGCTAAAAAAATAGGGGTTTCCATTTAAAAAAATATCAAAGACGTCATTACTTAAAAACGAAAAAGTGTAAAATTTTAAATCAAGCTGAAAACTGTGTCTTTTTTTAAAAGAAAATTGATCTGTTCGAGCATTTTTGTCAAAACAAAATATTTTCAGTTTTTATAAGATAACAAATAACGCAAATAATAGATGAAAAAATTTAAATTATTAAAATTAAATAATGTAAGTATGTACCTACATTTTTTATTTACTTTTTTTAAATAAGTTATATGTATACATATAGTTCTCAGGATCCCACTTTCTTTCCCTCTTTTATATTAATTTGCTCTAACTAGTCAAAATTAAAATAAGACTGCATAAACCTACGTCTAAGCCAAAAGTAGAAACTTTAGACGAAACCTAAAGTTCTATTCAAAGCGAGAGATAATAGACTCTTAGGCTTGATCCTGTCGGATGTCCTTTAAGGACATGAACTGCGATATTTACGATCTTACCAGTTCGTAATGATGATATAAAGTTCATTCCTGTCGAGATTTCAACATCTAAAACGAAACATATTCTGATTCAAACCATCAGCAGGTCAGAAAAGCAACAACGAATTAAGAAAGGTAGACTAATAATATTCGAAACTTATTAGTCCATCGGATTCATAAATTTCAGTTTTTATTCGCGTCCGAAGGTCCCGCCTTCTGGCCTCATCATAACGAATTAATATTCATATTTTCTGTTTATATCCCGTATGATTTCTATCCGATATGATCCCATAAATAATGACACGAGCACGTAATAATTCATTTCCTGATTATGAAATTCAACGCACATAAAATTGTAACGCTATATTCCTGCTGCTTTCGCTTTCGGCGACTCTTGTTATTTTATTCAAAAAGAGGTTTTTTCGTGAATAGGGTGAAAAGCGACGCTTTTGTAATTATATTCAACCAAAATAGCGAAACGAAAGTTTCAGTGATCGTTCGAGTCGTCATCGCGCAATTAATGTCAATATAAATTATATCTTTGAGAATTTCTGGGATCAAGCCAACGCTGATTCAAATGCAGGTGCAGTTTGAAACATTTAATGTCGACAATTTTACATAAATCACGATCAAAATATCCAAAAACTGATACGATAATAAACCGGTAGGCGTGTGTAAAATATTTTCGAATAAATAAATTTAACGCGTCGACGAATAAAAGTAGTAGGAAAAATTAGAATACTTCGACATTCACGTCACTTCATCGACGATGCCATTTAAAACTACTCAACATTAATGAATTTTTTATCTTTCCAGTTCGATGGACGAGTGTAACGTACTAACTTCATCGCACATCCAAAGCTAAAATAAAATCCATGATTTATGTTGTTATGTCAAAAAGCGTCTTTAATTAATTAAATACAACTTCCTGTATACTACTTATGCTATGTATACTTTTACGATCCTTCTGTAATTAATTGTGAGAATATTTCGTTACTAGACCAGATAATATACGTAAACAATATTTTATAAGCCGTATGTTAGTATCACAAATATTCAATTAATAGCACAAAATTGCATACACGAACCGAAAGAAATAAAACCGTCTATAGCGTATTTAAACTTGGTATATTTTCCTATAGACAGGAAAATTGTGGAGCTTATATCATAATACTTGGTGGTTAGAAAAAAAAACAAAACTTGTTTAAGCTCTCATATCTCCAAAACGCTTTGACGTACACACATGTAGCGATTTCAGTTTTTGTTTTCTAGGAGACAATAGAATGGAAATAACGATTTTTTAATATCAACAAAAAAAATCAATTGCACTTTGACCATGTTCTACATTCTACCTACCAACATCTTGTGTAATATACTTACATTCTACTTCTAATCTACTTGTAAACATGTTGTATAGGACCTTAATTTTGCAACTTCACAATTCTTAGTCTATGTCTTAATTGAAAAATCGCTCTTCTAATTTAATTTAAATTTATAGACACTTCTTGCCACACCTTTCTAAAATCGTCGACACAGATTTTCCAGGTTTGCAAATGGTTCCCCATCTTTTAGCAAACACTTTTAATTTTTTAGCACGATTTATGCAAATACATAGATAGTTATCTTTTCCTCCGAAATTATCTTGCAATTCTTCAAATTCGAAGTGGACTTCATTTTCGAAGTCCAACCAAAGAATTACCATGTATTTTTGATTAAAATGAGAAACTAGTTTCGGCAAAACATCTTGCCATCTTCAGTCCGAAAAAACTGATTTAAACGAATTTACATGTTTGTTAATAAATTAGCTTAAATAATTAAAATTTACATACAGAATGATTCTTAAATAGACCGACAAAATTTTATAACAGCTTTTCAAGAATAAATGAAGACAAACTGTACCCTTTTTACGTTTATATCTTTTAGGGGCAAAACCCCCTTGATCCGTGCCATTTACGGCTACCAAGAATAAAATTGTCTCGGCCTATTTAAGAATCACCCTGTATGTATTACAAGTAAAAAGGCACATGGTGTTTTGAGAACGCCATGTCCTGACGTGGCATCATTCCCTATAGGAATTCTAGGTCTCAACACCTTTGAATATGAAATGTAGGTCTTTTTGAGTTAAACCGCGTTGTTTGAATTTGGTTTCACCTCTGGCGTTGAATATCATATTCTGCCCTTCCTCTTTTCCTACCTCGAAGATGTCCCTTGCAAATGTGGGCGAAACGTTGACTAGGGTCAAGGGAGACCCAGATTTGAATATGACTCTAGTCACAAAAGCTTACGTTCTTTAGCTATCTTGACATTAATAATTTTGTATACAACAGTTTGATTACTAAATTGATAACATTTTTATTTTATAAATTTTCAGTTAGGGAGTGAATGAGTTGAAATAGATCAAAACATCAAAAATATATATTTATTTTATAAACCGTTAGTTAAGTAGTGGAATTTGTGAAAACATAGCTCGTAATGAGAAAAAAAAATTAGCAACGATTTGCAAATATGACTTGTAAATGTGAAAGTATAATCAGTAAATGAGCAGATCCATTAATGAATAGCACATATGAATTCAGGATATTCTTCCTAAATATCAAAAGCTTTAAAATCTATGGACAAATAATTTGTGCCTCATGTCATACATGTAGCTAAAAAAATATTAAAAAATAATGATATAGCTAAATTTTTGCAAAAATTCTTCACGTTGCAATAAATGTTAATGAAAAATTACAAATTAACCTCTTGATAAAGGACATTTTTGTAGGAAAGTAACTAATACATAAGAATGTAATGTAAAAAATCCTCTCTACAACGGACACTCTGATTAGCGGACGCGGATACTGAAATTTTTCCCATTTACCATAAATGTCATATAAATTTACCTCCTACATCGGACAATTCGGCGCAGGATAAATCGCCAGTCCAACACCGGAGACGGAGATGGAAGGTCCTCTGAAGAAGCTCACCACTCGTGCTAGCGAAACGTTAGGAAGCAATTCCAACCGACGGCGGCCCTTTGACCCGAACCAGAACAACACCAGTTCAAAAATGTTGTTATCTAATTTTTTTGTAATACTTTTAATTACTTAGGTAATTTTTGTATTTTTGTTATTTTATTTTGTTATTTTGAATAAAAGGCTTTTCAATTTTTTTTATTAATTTTGCACACCTCCCATTAAGGGACACCTCTTCACAACGGACAATTAAAGATTCCCCATCGGTTTCCGTTGTTGAGAGGTTTTACTGTAATATGAAATAAATACATAATATCAATGTTGTTAATAAAATCAAATGAAATATTGACGGAATGTAAACTACATATTTTAAAATATGGATTGTATGTACATATAATTATTATTATCAGATATCAAATAACTCAAATTACAAGCATAACAATAACATAATAATAACAACGATTCAAAATTAGTTTACTCCAGAGACTGCTATTCCGAAATAATTCATTTTCCAAAAATTACAAACTTTTGATAGATTTGATTATTAAAAGTTATGTAGACTTTTAGCACAAAGTTAAGTAAACGCTTTTGAAAATGTTATGTAAATTCATGAAAATGGGCTTAAATCAGACTGAAAGTGCTAAATAATGTAAGAACATCTAGAACCTTTTACGGTTGAATCTTATGACAGTTATAACATAAGAATCAAGTTCATTAAAAAACCTACATTAAATATTAAAGTCCAGTAATATCTAAATTGATGCACATGCTTTTCTAAACAATATCATTTAAAAAAATTTAAAAATTTTGACATGCCTGCACCCAAATGAAGAAATACATTTTCAGCTACACTAAATTGAAATTATGAACATGTGAGGTGTCAAGTATGAGTACCACAGACTGAACACTGTACCGCATCCATAATAATTAATAATAGAGTCCGCAAATTACATACTATATGAAAATAAATGAATTTGTATTACAAGAAGAACAAAGAAGAAAAAGACACAAAAACAAACATCGAACCTAGAATGGTGTTATTAGAGTTAAAATTGGCTAAAGCAAATATTTACGTCGAGTTAACATCAGTTCTCCCATAGCGAAAATATTTATTCAAAAAGCAGTGGCGTACTCTACGTCAAAATACGCAAGCCTGTTAATAACATTTACGACGTGTCCGAATATCATCCAAAGAAGAGAAAAAAGATTTCGAAGAAAGTTAATTTAAAGTTTGTGAAGAGGTCGGCTCGTTGTAGGTTGCGAACCCTTGCAACTTGCCGATATTATTAATAAGACGTTTGCTCGGATATAATCCGGCCGCACTATAACATCACCATATTGAACAATTTCACATCAAAGCCGCATCCCTCCGGTTCGGTTTATAAGTACATCATGCCGAAAAATCGATCCATCGTCTATTTTTATCATGATAAATTCCTGAAGACAACTCTAATATAGACTAACTCAGATGCGTGCTGCAATAAAATTTCGACGTGGAGGTGTGTTCAATATGTTCTGTCTACGTTGGTGGTCTTGGATTAAAACCGACGTTCCACTTTACAGTTCCGACTTTTGTTTAAATTTGCAACGCAGTTTAAACGGAATTCCGCCTTAATGCGAAGTAAAGATGGTATTGTCTGGTGACGGCGCCAGAGGCCTTCACTTTGTAATTACAAGATTTAAATAACGACACCTGATATGAGCTCGATTAATTGGGAAATTAGTTATTTTGCCTCATTTATCTCGCTCTACTAGTGTTACCTACAAATTTCTGCCTTACCTATTTAGCAGAGGTTCATTCGATTTAATCCTTATAACAAACAACTTATTGTGGTCTGCAAATACAGCAATACTCACACGTGTAATAATTTGATTATAATCACTCAAAAATAAACCAATCAATTCACCACCGTATAACACAAATTTCACTCCATTCACTTCCGACCCAATGGAAAATAAACTTTATTATAGTAGGTATATAAAAAATTGATCTTCTGTTTGGATTACTAGCAAATTAAAAAAGATGATGATGGCTTTTTTTATTCATACTGACACGACCAAGATACTAACGTCACTCCGAAACTTGCCGGAAAAAAAAATTATTTATTGATAATAAAATATAAAAAACGCTTTTGGTCACATGAATCCGATTTTATGTTCGGCTGAGTTGTTTAAAAGTTAGCAGCGCTTCCAATGACCGCAGCGATGGCGCCAAAACTATTAAACTAATTAATTTGGTATTTAATTTTTAATCGGTGGCGTGAATAACAAAAAGTCGTTATTAAAATACGAACGTAAGTGCAAAAATTCCTACAATTAAGTGCTTACACGACCAGTTTAGTCAGTTATTAATAAAAGTACTGCCAATTACAACTGGAAATTGTCTCTTTACTCATACATCAGATAGTAGAACAACCTTTTAGTCTCAAATTCTGTAAAAACTACAATGCGAAAAAGATTCACAATAAACACAGTAATGGAAAACCAATAACTACATATACCTAATATGGCTAATGCTTTTCGAAATTGCGATTTGGTGACAGAATTCATAACGTGATCTGTAAACAGTTTTACGAAAAAATGCGGGGTTGAATTTTTATAGCGATGACATAAAATGTAGATAGACAAATAATCAAGATAATGATTTTATGACAAATAGGAGGTTATGTAAATAACGTATTTAAACCGACACAATGCTAAAAACATACAATTCAGTTCGCATGACTCTATTGTTGCATATTTTTTAATTTTTCCGGTCTATTTTTCTTACAACCTTAGTTGCGACAATTACTAACTTGTTGCGCTGCGTGAACTTCCACAACCCCATTATCCTTAATATACATCAGAATCGACGAGACTGAGTTAAACTTTCGACATTCATCATCTCTTCGGAAAAAGTTTCATCGAGTGCGCTTTTCGTTTATTATTTTTGTTATTATTTCGGTTCGTTCGTCCGGAACTTCCATGTTTTCCGTGTAATTACCGATCGTTATTATGTTAGGTACTGAGTACGATTAGACCTCGAGAGCACCATACGTCATCATCAAATTGCATAATCACATAATCGTTTTCGCTTACCGAACGTTGGCGAGCGTATGCCTTCTGTTCCTTAGATATCTGTTATGATACTTCTGCAGCTCCCCGATGGAGCCTTGTTCGGCCTGCATCTTGACCGTGGTCGTAGACGAGCCTTCACTGGACGTGGTGCTCGTCACCGACCTGGTGCGTTGTCCCTTTCGTGACGCTTTCACGGATAACGTCGGCGACGGCGATTGGACATTCCGCCGTTTGTTCTTGTAGCTGAGCCTTGCGGCCAGCGGCTGGAGCGTCGCCTGTTCCTCGTCGAGGCAGGGTGTGGAGTCGTCGTCTTCAAATGATTCTTCTTCGGCGATATCCTGGAGATGTGGCGACGGTTGACGCGCTCTTATCGGATTCTCTAACGGCGGAACTGGCGGGGAAGGGGGAGCCGCCTTGCCTTCGGCCGGGCCGCACCAAGGCAAGCAGCACTTCCAAACCCCGACCAGCGTGGCGAGTTACTCACCCCTCAACAAAATAACATCACATATCACCTGTTGCCACCGCACCGAATCGATTATCATTTATCGATTGTGGGAATATGTATAATGAATGATGGCACGCGCCGCGTCTTCTCTTCACCAGGTCCTCCTCGACTTGGGGATCGGCGCGATCATGGCGGCCACGTGCACCGAGCGGGGTCCAGCCGGCACTGAGTGTATCTCCGGCGGCTATTTCAGACCAGTTGTAGGAGGATTACGGTCTGATTGATTCGCCCAAGGTCGCCGTGTGACCGTGGTTGGGCCCCGTGCTCCGGGTCCCGGATTTCACCCCCGCATCGTCCGGATTTTGGAGGTTAGGTCCGTACACAAAACTCTCAACTAAAAAAACGACGACGGGACGTGTCTCTCCCCATCACATTGTCACGATTCCGCACATTCCGATCAATTCATCTAAATATAGTTCTAGTGTTGGTGTTTAGATGATGAAAGAGGCGGCGGGCACGCCACACGCTGCGTCGAACAGCTGGCCTAGTACTAAACGACGCCGGCAGTGGCGCTACTCCCCTCCGTCCCGAAAGCGTCGATGCACGACGCTCGTGGCGGCGTCGAGAGGGATGTTTACCCGCTTCGGGTTATATTCGGTTAATCTTAAGCCGGGAGACCAGGTGTAGCTACAGAAATTCTTCCTGCTACTGTCATACCTACAGCTAGATTTGCAAGTGACGATTTTCACGTTTAATCCCTCATCATTACCAAAACGCCGAGTCGTCAAACGTCGTCTAAATCAACATAAATCATCAAACGATGCCTGAGGTGAACGGAGGGAGAAAAATTATCCTCTGACCCGAAAGAGAAAGGACGAAACCGCATTATCGGATTAAGTTCAGGACTGATGGAACAAATCTCATTGTGTAGAGGTCATAATTAATTCCATGACCTTAACGATTTCGGTACCGCTCCTACTTTCACTCCACATCCTGAATTAAAGGCTAATAAGGCCGGAAAATTCTGCCCGGAAAACTCGAAACTAACAATTAACCTTTTGTACTACTTCCCAACTTAAATCGACGCTCACAAATCTCATTTCCAGATTGACTTTTAGCTACATTTTAACCGTTTGCTTTCCTGTCCTATTATAAATACTCGAATTTAATTTTTCCTACAACTTAATTCTGTTTCTTATAAAAATGACGACAAATATTATATTATATAGCTAGAAATAATTACTTGTCAAGGTAACCAACGTATAACAAATTAAAAAAATTATAACTGTCACACTCCTATTATGTTGCAGAAACTGGACGTAATAAATGATCAATTAAATTCAATTCGTCCGTGAACATATTAGAAAAACGCTTCGCATTAAAAAATGACCTTTAAAATTTGCTCATTTCTTAAAATCCAGAAATAAAGCCTACACGATTTGTGATGTCGTTTCGAAAATAAAACATTAAAAACCCATACGAACATTCACTTCGTCTTTTCGTTACCAAAAAAAGTGAACGAAATTCTCAATGAAAAAGCCTCGAAGGTCTTCAATATACACAAAAATGAATGAGGTTTCAATTCAAGCCCGGAGCTTTGTGCAGAATGCTACTAAATATAATCGAACTAGTCGCAAAACCACTATTTTCGGTGAACGGGATGATACGAATTTGTCTGAATCATTTAGTTCCTTTTTTTTTGAAAAAAAGGCGACTTAGAAAGATTTACTTGTTCTTTTTGTGTATTATTCATATCTTTTTAAGAAATCCCTTTAAAATGATCCCCCGTTCGCTTATCTGTTCGTGGTCGACAACATGCCAAATATCTTTCGTTTTCTTTTCTTCTGATAGATGTAAATTCCATTTAGCGTCTCCCGAACGACCTTTTCTGGAAAGTGCTCTTTCGAAAAGCTTTACTCCGGCAGAGTTTCAGGACCGACAGATTGACTTAAAAACCGCAATTTGATCGTACCGACCAAGTTTAATTAAGCAGAGGCCCGAATCGCGGATTCCAAACAATTTAAGCAATTTACGACTTGTTATTTCGACCTCAATTTTAAATTTCGCGCCCAAGTGGCCCATTAAATTTCTCATAATCATACTCTTCGTCGAGTTTAAGAGTTGATATATTTAGCAAGTTAATTAAAAAAAAGGAGAAGATTTTTTATTTACAACATCTTCGTACATAGACCCACCCTTTCGCGGTGATAATTCCATCAACGTGTGCTAATATTTGAGCTTTTGTAGCGGGTACACATTAATCGATGCGCGTAATAAATCGCAAACACATAAATATTTATCGCAAATAAGTCTGACAGCGAAGTCAATTGACAGACCGTCCCAACCAAATTACTACTCCGCACAATAACTGCTTTGTCGTCACAACATCACAATTTAAACCATTTAAAGTTCATACATATAGTAAAGCAGCCGGATTTAACCATTTTACTCGCATTAATTTATTGATTGAATAAGGACATCAACGATTTCACGAAACCAAAAACTGAGAAATCTAAATTTTCATTGAAAATTGCACATCAAGGTCCCAGAAATCAGAGGAACCAACGGCGGATCATTAGTCATTGCACGTAAGAAAAAAGTCATAAGAGGCATCCTTTTCCAAAACTTTTCAGTGAAACGACACCATAAATTTCATTTGAAGACCGCACAATTGCCACAAAACGAAATTAATGAACACACAAATTCGCAATCAATTAAACGAATAATTAGGAAAGACTTAGAATTCAAATAACCGTAAGCGCGAATCGTATCGGTTTTTAGGC
The DNA here is from genome assembly GCF_015345945.1 of Tribolium madens. Classification (NCBI taxonomy): domain Eukaryota; kingdom Metazoa; phylum Arthropoda; class Insecta; order Coleoptera; family Tenebrionidae; genus Tribolium; species Tribolium madens. The sequence continues at coordinate 8,152,662 of NW_025400983.1, forward strand.
AATTCTCTCTCCCTCGAAAACATCCAGCGAAGTAGTTTTCTTATCTGATTTAATATCAGTGTTTGTCCAACGAATGAAAAACAAACCTTCATCTCGTGTATTGGAAACGATTCTAATGTTAGCATAATGGACTCAGATAATAACAGTTTGTTATTAAAGCTCGCGGAAGCTTGTTTTCGTGATATGTGGGTCGAGATGAAAGCTCTTCGCTGAGGCCAGTAACCACGAAATGTATCGTATCATCGAAAGCATCTCGTTGAAAATTACTAACACGTATTTCTGATTCACTTTGGGAGATGGTTGAACTTGAGCTTGGTTGCGAGATGAATAATCTAAATTCCTTTTCTTCTTTTTTTTTGTTGTAAATTTATGACACACCACCAAGGCGAAAATTCCAGAACAAAGCAAAGTTTACATAAATGAAACCGGCACCAGTTAGAGTCTTTGATAGACACGGGGTGGAAATTCAAAGAGTGTGAAACGAAATATGTCGATGAGAAAGAGGAAATGAACCAGGAGTACATGCGCCCGCCTATCGATCAATCCATGACGCCGCCAACCTTTGAAAATAACACCGGCAGACATCATCATCCACTGGACTAATTTTAAATTAAATCTAACGTTGAAGTAATAAACTAGGAGAAACTATTCCGGTAGCGCTCCGGGGACCGCACGGAATATTATACGGACTTGACGGGTTCAGGGCTCCGGGCCCTCTTGCATAAACATGGAATATCAAAAGGAAAACGTTATATAAGACGGAATAAACACGATTTTAGATTCTTTCGGATGATCGAACAGTCTCATAATGTCGACAGCGAGCAGACTTCCGAAAAAATCAATCTCCGACATCTCAAGAATTCTCAAAAAGAAAAAGCTTCGTTATGTATGCAGATTGATATAGTCCCCTGTGAATCGCGCCCGTCCATCAAAATTCCCTATATTTATATTTTTCTATCGATTCAATTTGACCAAGTTTGCGGAGATTGGAGTCCATAAAAGCGCTCTTTGTATGAGTTGCAATGTTGCCGACACATGCCGGGCCGAATCTAGGCTACAATGAGCCGTCAGTCCATCTTCATTAAAGCGACACATGATTGATGAATCTGTCTTACTCTCCCCAAATAATAATAAAAAAGAAACAACCACCGCAGTTCAGATAAGTTACCCTTTTGAAAAATTACCCTCGTCGAAACCACACCAGTTACACCTCCCCGCGCAACTTAAAGAACTTTGTTTGTTTTTCATTATTGTAAAACAGTTCGGTTATGACGATGGAGGTTTATACAACGGCTGATGCCGGAGGGTGTTATTATTATTAAATCTGCACACCCATTGTTTGATGACTTTTTGTCGATTAATGATAAGATACAAGAGAAAAGAACGCCATTTTGAACATCGTGAATTTTTAGACGCAATCTTCGATAAAAAACGTAAAATAAACATACATAAATTTCGCGACCGAGGGTCGGAAAAATTACCGATAGGGCGCGGGGCGGATGGAAAGCCATTTGTTATGTTACCGCTCCAGTTTCTTGACGCTACGAAATAATTACTTTCTTTTCAACTTCAGCAATTGAGCGTATACTTTTCCGACTAAATCAGGGCTCCCTTAAAATAGCAGGTGTGCCTTTACAACGTTCCTCGTCTTGGATATTATATTTATTAAGTTGTGCTAAAGGAAATCTGTTTCCCTGATTTAATCCTGTCAGAATCGTGCCAGACACTTGTCGGTATTCCTTTGATTGCTACGGCGGTCAAAGTAAGCCGAATAAAACGTCAGTGTAACCATCACAAATAACACTACCACCTGCAACAAAAGCCAGTTGGGAAATTATCAGAGCAAAACAACTACCGTCTGATGTATATGCTCGTCAACTTTATAATCTCCTAGACGTTCCGGATTCTAAAAATTGACTTTCAAACGTCGAGTAATTACGATGTGCCACTCAATTATTGAATAGCGCGTCTGCTTCTGAATTGTGGAAATCGATTCGTGTGCGTCTGTTCGCAAGGAATTGCAATCATCTGATCCATTTCCGGAGACTCCTCACACCCTCCAATCTCTCAAGCACCATAAAAATGTCCAATCGACAGACGATCACATCAAACGCATCGTCCTTAATATTCATGACGCGCGACAGAAAAAAATGGAACGCCCGCCACGTCCTTCGAGAAATATACAGCAATCCCAACATCATATTCCCAACAGTAACGTGAATACCCTTATTGTTGATCTGAATCTGGGACGCATCTCCTATGGTTTTTCCACCTCGAACGGTGAGAAAGTGAAACGCACCGTCAATTAATATATTCAAGAGGGGGTGTTTTTTTAATTAAAACAGTTGCTTCGTTTTAAACTCAACGTGATCCCGTCAGGACGACGTTATCCTGTTCCATATGCATCGCATCAGAGGAATGAGACGAGTCGAGCGAAAGGAAGAGCAGCTTCTTGCTTGATAACGCTATCGCCGCATCCACCTGTGGGCCCACCCATGCGACACAATTCTGGAGAGACTAATCAAACGACACGAACGACTTCCTTCGGCCTCCCAGTTTTCGCATGGAAACTGAGTTGCATTTCGAAACAGGAGATCGAACTCGAGTTGTGAACAGGTGTCGGGCTATTTATATCTTGTATGGCCACGTAAGTGTGAGATGTCAACAGTTACGCCATCTCTCACCCTCGGGGGTACTTTACAATTTTGTTTTCGAAACAAGATAATTAACGCAGCTTTAGAAAAACGCTAGATGTTTGAAATTTTAATTACAAACGAACATAAACAAAATAAATTACTTCCATTAACGTTATTTTCCTTTCCAGGTAGAATTAAACTTTTTAAACCCTTGTTTTTTTTTCTCTCAAAATAAATAAAGCCTTAAATATTTATATTTTTACAATGTGAAAATGAGGATAAAACGAATGACACAAAAAGCCTAGGGAAAAAAGCTGTGCGGAATTAAAACCCGTCACTTGAACAGAGGATACGATGTAGGGTAGGCAGAGTCAGTAGTTTTATTGATCTTGCAGCCTGTTGCTGGCTCCCTACCTACCAAACCGAGTGAACTGGCACTTGACCTTCTTGTACGTCCCCCCTTATAAACAATATTGTAATATGCGTACTACAGACCACTCAAACAGACTAAAATCTGCCTAACAGCAAGTTCCATAATCGCATCGCTAAATCAAACAAACCGATATTCAGATATAAAAAATATGGATTGACGTCATTCTGTTCATTAGAGAGACAAGTTGAAAGATTTATTTGAGTCTAAAATAAGCGCGCCTTTTGTAGAAATCTATAAAGTGTAACCTGTACCATCTACTGGATGTGCAGTAGACTAGTAAGGAAATGGCGTTACAGGTGGTTTAGGCCCGGGCTACCAAGCTACCCCCGGTACCGTTCAACTACCAGTTCAACTACCGTTCAATAGAGAGCGCTTTTACCAAACCTGTTTCAAATAAATGAATATTAAATCAAACCAAATTGTAGTTTTACACAAATTTATCAATAACACCAAAGATGATGAATTTATTAAAAAGATAAATGACGCAACGCAGACTTCTCCAAATCACAATAAATATTTCTACACCGGGTGTGTGGTTTATAACCGCCGGCAAGTTATGACAATGTAAATAAATTCATTTGAGAGTTAAACAGGTTTAGACACGCTGGTATTAATTTTGCATCAATATGGGTGTCACGCGATTGTTACCGTTCAATTTCGACGCCGCCCTCCCAAAATTCCCATGAAATTAAGAACCTACATGTTACAACACGAGGGATTAGAAATATCTAAAACACGAATTTCAAACATAACAGACTTTGCGTCCGTCGTCTCGAGATTAGCATTGTTACCGACATTTAATTAAAATCTCCATATCAGAGAGACTTTTCACAAGAAACGAGTCACGTAAAGAACATAAAGTAATTTTTCTACGAGTAATGTAGACAAAAAGAGACAACAACATTATAACGGAATCGATTGGTATGCATTCCAAGTTCATCTTCTCGTTATGAAGAATAATATTCTTTTAATCAGCTAGACTACTAATTAAGTGCAACTTTCAGTCTCATATAGGTACCTAGTTTTTATTTAATTTGCAGTTTTTTTTTACAGTAGTTGAGTTTCTATGCCTATGCGTGCTGTCTCATTGCTCTTTTCTGCTTTTCCACTCTTTTCCAGGTATAAACTGGGATTTGTCGCGTTTCGATTGATTCAACATTGATTGCTCATGTTTAGCCGAAAGCCCGGTGAAAAATTACAGGTTCAAAAATCGAATAACGAGTGCTTTTCATGTTTCGTCGTAGTTATTGTTGCTATCGATTCTTTGCTGCACTCGTGGAAATACTAGAAACGATTAGAACCCCTTACATACATTACAATTAAATAAACAAATGGCTGAAATCGCTTTACTTGTGATGAGCGATATTTATATGCCCCGTTGGCTGTCGATAAGTGTTAAATGTTGTTTCTATGTCACTTGTTGGATTAGCGACTTACATCGCAACCCTTGTCTCTTAACTGTCGTACACACGCGTCTTGAATAAATTGAATCAACATTTGGAAAAACCAAAATAAAGAATCAAATTTCAATCAAACGAAAAATTAATGGATGAGAATTGGCCTTTCAGGTAGTTTACTTGTGTTCTTTTAAGTAAACAGGCACTTGCAAAGCTTTTAGGGAAATTCTGCGAGTTTATCGGAGAGTGGAAGGACGAGAACTTCATAATAAACTTGAAAACAAAGAATTTCTTTTTCAGCCGCTTTATGACGAATTTTATGGTAATTAACTATTAACCAAACAACATGCATAAATATCTTGGTAAAGTAATCAAGTCCGAGAGTGTGCACTAATGCAAGGTTAATTCACACTAAAACCATCTTAAACCGCGACCAGCAGCACTCTAGAACCTCTAGAAAAGGTTGTCGACTTGTTGTGCAAATTTACTCTGTCAACTGCGTTATTACTCATATCGGTTTGCTGAGATGATTAAAATTGCTCATATTTCTTAGAGAGTGGTTATTAGTGTCCTTAATAAAGCCACTGCCATCAATAACCTCACGTTTTATTCAATTACGTCATTCCAACAATATGTTTTCTGCAACAAGGAATCAATCAAAATGATAGCGCTGGAGTGGCAAGCAATCAGTTTACGATCGTTGTTACGCCAAACAGCATTTGAAAATGCCCTCAGAGAATTTATTTAAATCATTTACGATAAAAAAAACGAACGATAATGACTCGTTGCAAATTAAAATTAGCTTTGAAAGCTCCACGCGCTGAGCTTTTATTGTCAACTTGTAGCTGTCTCTCTCTATTAAGTCTGGGCGCACAAAAAGCTCGTATGAAAGATTTTACGGTGCGATTTATAACCGTGTCAAAGCCAAAGCTTGTATGTTTATGCTATTTAGTACCACATTCCCTAATCATACCCTCGTACATCAAAAAACCCAAGTTTTTAATTGGATTCCTTCAAAAAACCCAATTATTTTGCTCCAGCGATAACGTTGATTAAGTAAAAATTGTCGAATGTATCTGAGACGCACCGACTTATCTCGTTAGTTTCCAGATTTACAATTAAAAAAAATAACGTTTTTACAAATTCAGACCTACGTCATGTTTATTTGAATCCTCATAATGGCGCGTAAACCAACTAAGTGTAATAGTAATCATCGAAAACCACCCCACACTAATAGAAAAACCTTGTTATTACAATATGATTGTGAAATTTGACCGTGTATTTGGTAGTTTTGGCATTGTGTTTCGTCCCGTGATTATTGATTAATGATTACAATTTATGTAACGAAACAAAGTGTTGGTTACTGCGAGATGTCAACCCTCACACCAGGGCCGCGCTGAGTACCACCGACGCCTGTGTGCAGTTTACACTTTGCTGCCCCCTTGATAATACTTAAGTATTAACCTAAGTGATAAAATAAAGTGAAACACTTAATTGACAATAGTCAATATTCCTTCATTCTGTAAATAACGTTCGATACAAAAAATACATAAAATTTAAACATAAAAATTAACAAATTTAATCACCTAACCAGCCGATACTAAACAAAATAGTACATAACAAAATATCTACGTAGGTACAATACTCGTATTTGCAAAAAAACTAAGAGTAGAAAAAAGTATATTAGTGAAATTTTAATGATTTTATATTTGCAAAATCTGTTATAATATCTGGCAAGGTTAACAAAATTCTAAACGCGATGGCAGTATTAGGAAAATTGTCGATTAATTCATTTTTGTACTATACTCCAGTATTTGAAGTGGGGTGGTTATATTACTTGTTGCAATTACCTCTAATTCATCCACTAAATCTACCGCCTTAATGTTTTTTTTATTTACGTCAGTCAGTAGTTTTACTTATAAATCTGTGCAATATTTTATTCGGGATTTTTATCATAATAATTGAAATCCTGTATGATATAAAGAAAGTTAAAAGTGTCATTATACATATTCTTTTATTAAATTGAACCTTTCATTTAACGACACAATCGCGGTATCTGAAAAATAAAAATTGATTTTAAAGTTTTTTTCGAGAACTGAAATTGGTTCATCACCATGTTTATAAACAAAAATTCTCTTTTTTTGACCTCTCTAATGGTGGAAGCTTCTGGAAGAAAGCTTGGCTCAGTCTCTAAATCTGCAGCTATTTCTTTTGCAGTTACTTCGTCAAATTCTCTCTCTGACCTTTTTGTTTCTAAATATTTATTTAAATTTTCTAAATGCTCTACGTATGTATGTAGGTAGTAATGCTAATAATACGTATTTGCAAATTTTGCTAGAAATATTAATTTTGGCTAAGATATCGTGTCAAATGACTGTCGAAACAGTAAATGTAAATGAACTGATTTTTTGTATAGATTTTTATTGTATGGTTCAATTTCTCTCTCAAATTTATAAAATGCACTTGAAGAATCAAAGACACAGACGTAGGAACACACCTCAAACTGCAATAATAAAAAATGTATGAAAAGATCAAATTGGATCTGAGAAAGTTACGCGAGTACTCGAGAAGGATGAAAAAAACGAAACACAACACAGAAAAGTGGTTCATAAATCTCTTTATTTATTGTATTTTATGTTATGGACTAATAAAGTTAAATAAAAACCACCTGTACGAACAATGCAAGATACATTTTAAAATGATACAATGCATGTGCTATTTACACCCAAGTATTTGCAACTCCTCGCGATTTGGTAAGATTATTGTTATTGTTATAAACAAGTCGTTTTTGCATATAAATTTTTACGAACATAGAGCAATTTTTATTCTTTATTTCTTTATAAGTCCCACTTGTCTTTTAAACAGGTTTGTCTTACGTAAATCTCATTTTTATATCTCCTATCGAGTGGCTTTCCTACCAATAATCATAATACGCGTAACTCTAAATTTTATATTTATTTGTGTTTTTCCTACTTAATAGTATATTTTGAATACCAGCACCCGTTTTTTTACTTAGGAATTTTCCTAAAAACCCCTACGCAACACGCTTATTTTTACTTTTCATCTCTTGTTTTTCTTATTATTTTTAATTTTATATACTTATTCGAGAATTAGCGACCCTCTTAAACTCGTCTTATTAAAGAAAGCTTTTAGAGCTTTAACTATAATCAGCTCAGTTCGCACCATTATTGATATTTTAACATCGGCTTCATATTTTTCCACATAACATAAAATATTCTCGTGATTCAAATTAATCGAAAACAAAGTGCCAAAAAAACGCTTAATTTATATTTTGAGATGACCAAGTCTAAGTATCCCGTAAATAATGAATCCCTTTGAGGTTGAGGTCGGACCCTTGTAACCTCTCTTACTACCACAAACAACGCCGCGGTGTGCATTTACACACTTTGTAATTGCGTCGTAAATCCAGATAGGCTGTAAATGTCAGACGATAGGTTAGAAGCGCGAAAACTGTATTTCCTAACGCTTCCATTTATTCATTAGTCTTAGCTTTGTGGCAGATGAATAATTAATTGAGTTGAGAACAAATCGGACTTTAAATCCGAAAATTCCGCCGGCCGAGGTCTTTCACAATGTTTTAATATTAATTAGACATAACATGTGCCATTTATTGCACCATCATCTGTTATGCCTATTAATAACAAATTCAGTCAATAGAATTAACATTAATTAAGCAAAATCTATTTATCACAAGTAGCAAACATATCGATAACATATTTTGTATATAAATATCCGGTGTCATTATACAAACCCAGGAAGGTAAACTGTTGTGCAGATCCTTGAACCTGATGGTCCGTAATCAATAAACCGACCTGTTAGGTGTCTGTCTATAAGCGTCGTCGACGCTTTATAAATAAAATACACACCGTCGAGTCACATTTTTTTTTGGTAACCCCCCTATAACAACGGATGCGTTTATACCAAAAACGCTAGATTTTTCCCGCCAGTGAGCCCACAATTGCCGATAATCGTACTTCAAAACTCATCAATATAAGGTCTAAAAGCTCCCTCGATAAACAAGTTATTCTCTCGTTTTCCACATGACATACCTTTTTTGATCTTTCGCCTTGACGACTCTCTCAACTTTAAGTTTGTTAAATATTTTCCGAGAAGACATTTTCGTGATAAATCCCTGGAATAACTTGAATAAAACAAGAAACACCGGACTTTGCTTTGGTTATCTCGATTTATGGATATGTGGTATACTGAGATACTGAAGGAAAATATGAACGTCGGACCGATTCCTACAGTTCGACTAAGTGAATGAGACGCTTCGATATAAAAACAGAGGAAATCTAAGAAATATTGAAAGGGCTGCAAGTCGAGATGAAAGTGAAAATGGCTTTTTTCTGCCGAGACGTGCGACTTCTTTCCGCTCAGTCAATGGTGATTTGAATAATATATTTAATTTAAGATAAAATTCTAAATCGAAAAAGATGCTGTTTTGTGATTTCTCTCGTTTCATCAGACCCTCCAATTTATATTAATCCATTGTGAGTTTTATTGACGTACTTCTACGAGATTCGAAGCATGCGGAAAAGCTCGAGCTTTTAAGTTTCCTCTTATTGTAAAAAAAAAACATGAATCAATTTTAAAATATTTTATTTACCTTCTCAAACAAAATTCAAGAATAGTAGATAACATACCGAGGTACGAGATGCTTCAAAATCAAGTCAAAATTTAGTGACGAAGACGTGAAACGCCTCAGTTAGCAATAAGCCGAGGTAGGATGGAGCAACGACCACCAAGGTTTGTATACTATTTAATTCACAATTACCTTCTTTACAGAAAAGAAAGCCAAGAAAACATTTATCAAATTAATATCATGACAGTTCAGGTTGGGAAGTGGTAACTTCCGTATCAGTTTTTGGGGTTGGGAAGTGGCCATTTCCATATGCCGCCGTGCCGCGTTTTCAATTTACACACTTTTTTAGAACATGTTTAAAATTCTATTTCTTGTAAGACAATGAAAAATGTTGTGTAAACAAATTCCAACTAAAATAATTTTTTAAACGTAATGAAAAAAAAATATTAAAACTTATCTTTTATTAAGAGTAAATTTATATTGTTTTGATGAATTTCAGCGCAATATAAAATAACAATAGTTATTTATGTACCAAGGGCATAATAATGAGATTATGGTCTGAAGAAATGTTGATAAATTGTAAATAAAATGTAATTCACCCAACTAAATAATCAATATAGCACATTATTTCATTATACACAAATAGCACAAAATAAGTACACATTTTCAATGTTTTGTAAAAGAAAAAAAATACTTAAAAAAATTAGGTAGGTAACACGTGCTAACAGTTTTTGCAAAAAAACATGCACATGTTTATACAAGGTTAGTCACGAGAGGGTTATTTCTGAATTTGTTTTTGCCGCAACCCATTATACATATTGCAATTTCAAATTTTGAAAATAATTGTAACTAAATCCACGATAGCTGGTATTAGTCTTGTCTCTGTGACATTATAGTAAAAAAATTATCTCTCAAACGATGCGACATGTTTTGTTATGTTTACCAACCGACTAGGCGCATATTTAGAAGTCGATGGTAGACACTTCAAACACCTTTTATATTAACTTAACTTGTTAATTTATATGTTGAATTTTGATTAAATATAGGTTATCTGTCAATCTGACATTTCTGGCAAATTTATCCAACTTACTTTGATTTTTAATTTTAAAGAAATAACATATTTAATTTAGTAGTTTGTGAGATTGGTATTGTTTATTTTATTATTGGTTGCGGCAAAAAAAAAATCATAAATAACCCTCCCGTGAATAACCCTGTATAGATGATAGTTTTGAAACTCTACTTAAATAAGCACAGTAGAACAAAACGGATTAATAGTATATTACATATCGAGCTGGAAAGTGTTTCATTTCTGTCGAGAGATTAGAATGTTTATCAAGCCACTTGCGTGGTTAACTTTATCTCGCGACAATAAAACTTTTCATCAAAGTTTGTATACAATTTTATTCACAATCTTTAATTTTCGTGAAAAAGTACGTTTGACTCGTCGATTGAGTTAGCTGTCTGCCGTGTCGTCGTCATGGGAACAAACATTACAAACAACTTAGTGACGCAGTTTTGTGATAGAAGTGTATAGCAGTTTTTGCTCATTAGGTCTTCAAATCTATTGAAATGGTGCATTCAGACGAAGAATTAATGGAGTGGACACCACTGCCAGAACTACGGCACGCAGCTGTGTATCCACTAATGGATGACAAGTAGAAAACGAGAGCAGAAATGGAAGTATGAGAATGGAGTTAGGTAGTAGAAAGTAAGTAATAAGACACTTTCCAACCTCCGTCAAACTTAGAAATTCAACATTACATTTATGGTCGTGAATATTTTATTTCTAGCCTCGCCAAATATTTTAACGCAAAATACTTTTAGATTACCTACAGTTTGCAACAAAATTTTAATAAATATTTTATCGATAGAAATATGTTTTCATAATTTAAATTTCAGTATAAAAAATACACCATGCCTGTGTTCAGCAAGCAAATTTGAATTAAACAAATTTATTTTAAATTATTTTATTTCTCGTCACACCTTTCAATAAGTTAAAATTACCATTAAATCTAAATTATTTTAAAAATTTGAACAAGCTTAATAAACAGAAGTCAGCATTACACAGCTTTAGTCTTAATAAAATAAAATTAAAATTGTTTGAGATTTTTTTAAACGTAAATCAGAAGAAATTAGAAGAAAACAAAAAAATCAGTGAAAATCGGAGAAAATCACGAGAAATTGATGCACAGAAAATGTAATGTTTGTTTCCGATGAACTTAAACTTATCTGATGTTTAATTTTTTGTGGAATGTCATGAGAAAATTTGACAAATAATGTGAAGATCAGAAGAAATCAAAAAAAATCATGAGAAAATTAGAGAAATCTATATACAGATTTCTCTAATTTTCTAATTATAGATATAAGAATCAACAAAACTAGGAGAAATCAAAGCAAAAAATAAAACGTGGTGTACAAAATTTGGATCGTACGTACATGATATTGTATACCTCTCACAGAAAATATAAAATTAGGTTTGGAACGAAAGATTCCAACATCGCATTTTTTGGTTTTCGATTTTTAATAAATATCTAAACAAATAAGACAAATGTAGGTGTATGATATCAACCAAAAATTATCTGTAATACTTTATGACCTTTACGAATTATTATTACTCTTTTAATTACTATTATTACTCTAAATTAAATCTATAATTATAATCGATGAAAAAACTGAAATTTACAATCTGTCAGCACACTCAATTTTGTTTACATTATATTAGAATTGTAAATTTTAATAAATTTCTTCACGTCATCTCTGAATTTATTATATTATTAATGTTATTGCTATTTATTCTAGCTATGTTGAAAAGTTTTGTTCAAATAACATTATTCCCCTCGCTTGTACGAATTTTATTTGATGCATTTAAAATTTCAATTTTAGCCATTGTTTGCGTTAATAAACTACTCCTAATATTCATTTATTGATTTATTTATTTACGTATCTTTTAAATATTTTGTTCCAGCGTCAAAACTTCATTGCTGTAATTAAATAACAAATTCTTATGACGGGTACACACTAGTGTACAGAACAGTTTTACCAAATTCTGAACCATGTTCGGCAAACTCGAGTTAGTGAAGACGTGTGTCAAAACATGAAACCTCCACGGTCTCTGCAGAAGCAGTAAAACCAAAGATACGGTGTTCGCAACAAGTTAACACATAAAGTAGTCCTCAGATTATTTGGCTATGATTATAATACTTTTGGTGTGGACGCACAGAATAAAATAATGAAGTGCAACACATAAAGACATATTTTTACATTGGTTGTGAATGCAGCAAATAAATAAGTTCTCTATTAGATTTATTGCGCCATATTCTTGTTACAGCAGCAATACAAACAAATGCAGGACTAGCGAGTAAACGTTTTGTCATTTTCTTTGAATATCCTATAATAAAGCGCAATAATCCATTAATTTAAAACGTTCTACTGCATTAAATATAATTTTTTCAAACCAAATTAATAAAATTAAATGTACTTCTTTTAATTCAATAAAGAAAAACAAAAAAAAACATTTTACTATCAAATTAAATTGAATTTATCAAACTTTATAAAAATTGGTTTACATTGTCACCAACATTTAGTCCAGAACCAGTGTACGAGCAAAGGTTTAGAACCTGTTTCAGACTGTTTAGAAGAAAGAGTTTTGAACATGTTCGCAACAAGTTTAAAACATGGATTTTGGTGTGTACCCGGCATTAGAGGCAACAAATTTGTTAATAAAACTGCTCACTACTTTTTACAGAGTCGACATAGGGCAAGTCGCGAGAGAAAAACCTTCTGTATAATTTCGTTTAAAATTATGTTCCTTATTTCAATTCAAACGACAAACGTTTTTTTTTTTTCTCATAGCATGAACTTTAAGACAACTTAAAAAAGTAACAAACTGAAAAACACATTCTTTTAAATACAAAAAAAAAAATTAATACATTCTGATGTAAAAAAAATGTAAATTGTAAGCATGCTTCCACTAAAGATAGACAAAAATGAAAATGAGAAATAGAGAAGTTCGTCTCTCTCAGATTTATCCTACCCAGTATAATGATCAAAAACTCCACAGTACAAAAATATCACATGAACCTTATGTGTTACATAAAATTTCTACCCAATTATTGCAAAATATTAGAAAAAAAACGAAACATCTTATGAGTTCCTTTTTTATACTTGTCTTATTTCCTACATTTCATTCTGTTAGCAATTTCACTGGTCCGCTTTCATCTCGCTTATCTATAAATACCAACTCTGTCCATTTAGCGATTAAAGCCCCGGAATCTTGACAAAGTCACCTATAAATTTTTTGATAAAGACTCGAGACCGTCCGTTATTGACCATAAAATCTCGTCATAAAGCAGTAGTCCTAAAACACATGACAGACAATTTAGTCTCTCTGTCACTAGTTTCGAAACATTACTGAGTCTCAATAACTTTCTTCAGTTCTAGAGATATTGCCGATTGCAACTTTTAAAACTGACACACTGTATATAAATTTGTGTAACGTTTCCTTCCACATTTATAAGGAGATACTTTGATTCTTCACTGACCGCGGCTTGTTTACAATGTTTATTGTTGACTACACCAAGAAGTCTTGAATTATTCACGCTCGACAAAAAGAATTCAACAGGTTTATTAGAGACGCATCACGGATTTTTTCCTTATTAATTCCCTCGCATCTTTAGGCGGTATTGTAACAAGTTACGTTAACATCCAACGTCAAGATTGAAACGAGGATTTTCCTGAATATGACGGGTAAAAATTTAATCCATCTTCGCCCCTTTCCAAAATCTGAATCTAATCATATCGCAGCACGTCGACGCTGACACAACTGTCATTAGCTATCGCAGTGACAATGCGACACCAAACAAACCCTTAATGATCCCGAAGGGTTATTACAATTCAGACGTTCATAATTAATCTCGTTTGGCTAAATTAATAGGGAAGCGCGCCCGACGCGGCCGTTTGATCTCCTCTGATTGACAATTTCGTTTCGAATCCTTGCCGTCGCTTTGATAAGTTTTCCACATTAAATCCCCCAAGTCTATTAGAAATTTATCCACACTCACCTACTGCTCGCGACCGGCGCCACCGGCCACGACCTCCTCGACCTGAGGATCAACGCTGTTCTCGGTTGGGCGCCCATCTGGGGTGCTGACGTTCTCTTCCTCGACCTCTTTGTACCCCACAAGTGATACCCCGGATGAGGTCCTTGTTCCGACGCCGACCGGTGACTTTTCGCGCACAATTTCCCGTCTTTCTCCAACCTGGAGGCAACTTCACGCTGCACCTCGATCGCTGCTGATGACATCGTCAACACACATATACACTTCAACCGATCCCCGGAAGCACTTTCGAGTGCATTTATTTATTTATTTATTTCGATCAAGCTTGATTAGTTACCCCACTCGACAGCACTTCCAATCGATAAAAAGCGCTGAATTATTCGATTATTATAATTAGCAACCGGTCCTCGACAATGATTACATTTGCAGTTATTGTAAGGGATGTTTTTTCGAGGGCCGATCGATGATTTTAATAAGAAAGTGATTGCTGTGTGTTAATTAATTGCAACGCTTCTAAGAATTTTTTAAATGACAATTTTTCGTCGGGATTCCTTCAAACACCCTCAGGAAAATTACATTACTTTTTAATGAAACATATTTGCAATTCTTTGAACCCATATAAACGTGAAATGACAACAGACACCTTAAATAAACAAACGATAAAAATTTATAAAAAAAATAACCAAAGAGATGGTAATTTAATCTTTTAACAAATTATTCATTGATATAAATTCCAAACATCATTATCATTTTCTCATTTCTCTTCCACCATCATTCATTTACACAAAAGAATAAAAGGATGTTTACAACGATGTGCTATACCTGAGTCTGATATTATCTACCTTAATCTCATTTCTATTTGTTAAAAAACACACAATTAGCACACCAACAGCAATTGAAAACAATTTTCTTTTAAAACGTGCAAAATAATTTATTTACACAATTACCGATATTCGTCCTTCCCCTGCCGTAAAAATCGCCAAATAAAAATTCTAGTTGTGCCGTTTAGCCGTATGTAAATTTTCACACATGAATATCAAATAAAATTGACGGGTTTTACCACCTCACCGGCGCGATAAATGCACTGGAAAGTTTGCACCGAAAACAAAACTAAAGCAAACAATAATAACTGCCCCAGTTTTCACGAATCCAATGTCGATCTCCTCTTGGTATCTTCAAATCGAACACTTTCACTTCAAATTCCATACAACTAAACGCGACTTGTACGACTTCATCGTAATTTATCCGAAAAAAAAATTGTCGCACGTTGCAAAAGCGACTCTATCTAAAGTCCGTTTCATACGTGAATATTCGTTCCGAAGTAACGCAAACGCACGAATAGACTGTCAGGTAAACGACTATTTCACCACGTGGTTTAGCCTTGCGCTTGCGTTTTAATGCAGACTCGTGGAAAACGTTGCGAGGGTGAATCACCCGCAATTGATTTCCCTTTTCGCGATCGAATTTTTCCCATTATATTCGATGAAAGATAATTGCTAATATAGAAACTTTCTTTTCGAAACAGCTCACGAGTTTCATTAGGAACCGAAACAATCAAGTGCTTTTGATTAAAACATGAAGCTGTGCAAGTTCGTCAATAAATTTCGTCACCTCCAGTAGAGCTGTCGGTTAATTACTGTCTCTTTGATTAACTACCACTCGTATTAAATCACCTGACCAAAATCTAATTTTCTTGAGGTTCAAGAATATGAGATTGCAAAATTGATTGATTTTATCGAAATTTTCTGGAAAGTTACAGGAGATGAAGATTGAGGAAACTTTCCTCACGAAAATTAATACCTGACGAATCAAAAGTTCACTTTTATTTAATTAACCGCAGATAAGAATGTAAGATTCAACAGGTGGTACGTAATCCGAGTTAATTTTTAATGTAATATTATACGAGATGCAACAGAGATAGAATATCTGATTTTAATTACGCTTCATATTACATTAAAAATCAATTTTCCAACATCATTTCATGTAACCTCACTCCCTGTCACATACATTATATTATTCAATTTTCTAAATAAATTAAAATGAAACCAAACAGGCTATAGAGATCCTTACGAAACAAAACAAAAAAAGTTAAATAATACATTATCATATGAGGCGTGCAGAAACAAAACTCTTTGAATCTATGTTCAAATTGAGAAATTCAGAAAATTTTGTAAAACACAAATGAACTACAACTACACCTTTTCCAAGTGTAGTTCCGAAAGAAACAGGTTAATTTCAGAAAGTGTCTAATGTTTTTCAGATGCAAAAAATGAATTTTAGAATGATTCAATTGTATTTCAGAAGCGTCAAACGTATTTCAGATTGTGTTAATTGTAGTTCAGAAATGTAAAATAAATTTCAAAAAGTATCAACTGTATTTCAGAAACGTAAAATGTATTTCAGATTGTGTCAATTGTAGTTCAAAAATATGAAAAATAAATTTCATCAAACGTGAAATGTATTTCAGAAAATCACAATTATATGTTTTATCCGCATCCCATAGTAAAACAATTATTTCACTACCTTAGCAACCATCAACACATTTGTAACTATTGTCACAATTGCATTGTTAGAATAAAGTAAAAATGATTTTAATTGCGCAATTTGCAGGGTGTCTAATGCTAAGAAATCTCGTTCTTCATTTATTACCATGTAGGCACTTGTTTCATGTAAAAAGTGTTGAGTTTTTAAATAACGTCCAAGGAAGTGCTTGTCCTTTCTGTAGAATGAAAGTAATTGGAAGGGAGCTGATCGTAAGGAAGGTGAATAATATGTATTCCAATCAAGACAGGCAAAGAATTGTTACATGGGGGGATAATTAGGTGACCCTCGCTGCCACACTCGGGATAAAATACAAGACAGTGTATCACTGGGTGCGCGAAGAAATGTTGAGGAAAGGAGGTACAAAACCCAAAGCACTTAGTGAAGATGAAATGAGCATCGTTATTGAATGGATTGAAGAAGATTGTGGCCTAACATTAAAGCAAATAAAAGAACAGATAGTCGCCAATTTTCAAAAAATTGTTTCTATATCCACCATTGGAAATTATTTAGAAGGTAGAATATTCACAATGAAACAAGCTCATAAACCAATCAATTACGATGAACTCAGAAGAAAACAAGAGGAAGCAAGCTGAATATGTTGCATCGCTAAATAAATATATTGAGCGGGGAAAGCAAATCGTGTGGATGTATGAAACAAATTTCAATTTATTTTGTCGTCGCACAAAAGGTCGGGCTCGAGCTGGTGTGCGAGCTGTTCAACACCTACCAACTGCAAGAGATCCTAATGTTCACCTGATAGGTGCAATATCTGCAGCAGGAGTAGTGACAATGGAACGTCGTAGAGGTCCTTTTACATGGGCTTCTGCTAATCTTAGGGTAACTAATTTATTGATTCGATGGCAGGATATGGGAAATGAAGTAAGTGACTTGGTGCTTGTATGTGATAACGCACCTTGCCATGCAAGATTAGAAGACGTCATCGATAATACGGAAGCAACACTGTTGCGTTTAGGACTATATTCTCCGATGCTCAATCCCATCGAGAATATATGGTCAAAAATTAAATCATACACAAAAACTCATCTTCGGGTTCCAGAAGTTAGAGGCATTGGTGTTGTGGAGCAACGTCTTCTTTACTTGGAGCAAATTATAGATCTAGCAAAAGACAGCATTGTTGGAGGAGATTGTGCCCGAGCAGCACAACATACAACAGTTCACCATGTTGCTGCTTTAGCATTGAAAAATATGCAAGTTGGGCGTTAACAGTGCAGTGTTTCCACTTAATTAATTATTTTTTTTCCTTTATTTACCTGTTTGTTTTTTTTAATAAACTTAATCATAAAATGATACTTACTCTCTGAGTTACAAATGAAACGTTCTGACGTTCACATGATATTTTATAAAATACAATTTACTTGACTGAACTATCTCTGAAATACAATTGACTAATCTGAGCTACAATTGATGACTTCTGAAATACAACTTACCATAATCCGTATCTGATTTACAAATGATACTTTCTGAATTTCATACGACATTTTCTGAAATACAATTTACTGATATGAACTACACTTACCGACTTCTGAAATACTATTTACTAATCTGAACTACAACTGACGACTTCTTAAATACAATTTACTAATCTGAACTACAACTGACAATGTCTGAAATACACTTGGAAAAGGTGTATACAATTTCTAAACATCAATAACAACTTCATTTGCGTCCGTATAACTATTTCCATGGTTTTATACTTAAATAATGTTCAATATTGAGATATGTTCAATAAGAGACATGCGATTCATAACCTAGAAACAAAAAGTTGTATCCCGAATTGAATTTGTGGCTTTTGTTGACTGTTTTTATACTTTTTCTAAATATTATAAAAAAAACATATACGAGATCATAAGCAACATTAAATAGACATAATAAAATCAAATGTCAAAAAATAAATGTCAAATTTTTTCACACAAATGTTTTAAACATTTTTTCTATGTTCCTGATATCTTATCTTACTTGGCATTTTTACTGCAAAAAAATACCTTTGACAAGCTGGTGTCATTATATGGAATCTCAAATCGCCAGTAAACAGTTCATGACTTGTCAAAACCGTGCATGTGAATCGGAATTGTTTGAATACCTGACTCAAACTCGGATTAATTATTGCCTCCCTTACACAATCAAGTGCCCCTTCAAAGAAATTCCCGAACAACAAGGATAATCACGTGAATAAAGGCACCAAACTTGAGAAAATTTAATTGAGATATGATTTACATATCGGAGGAAAAGAGAGATGTTTCAGGAGCAGACGCTAAAGTTAATTTATTCTTATTTCAAAGGAAAATTCGGAAAAATTTTCTATACAATTACATGTATTGTTCGAGTCGCTCTTCAAACGTTCTACATACAAAATGTACACATTGAGTTTAAACAATTCATTTGTAGAAAGACATCCAGTGTTGTATGCTAACCTCTTGAAAATAAAGGGAAACATATAAAGCTTCACCAAACATATACAAAATCGATGCCACCTTTTGTGTTCCAACATAACAACAATAAGTATGTATATGTGAAAGGAACTTCCTTCGTAAAGGTTACTGCGTAATTGGATTATTTTTCTAACTCAAAAATAACGACTAAGTTATGGCCGTGTCAAGGGAAAGATTATCACTGTTTCAGCCTGCGAAACAATATTGACAGGGGTGTATTTTTATTTACATTATCGCCAATGGCGAATTTACGCTGTTGGGGCCCTACAGGCACTGAATAATTTTCCTTTACAAATTTTTAAACAGTTTCCTATTAACTTTTACGTGCAAATGTCGGACTAGAATAAGATAATGGTACATCTGTGATGGTACCTAAGTATTTTTATTTTGTACTCAATGTTAAAGAGTGTTTTTATCAACTAATTTGAGTAGATAAAGTAGTCTTTTATCGTCTAATGAAATAAAGTAATTTTTATCTATTGTTTATATTTTATCAACTAATTTCAGTAAATAAAGTAGTCTGTTATCGTCTAGTGAGATAAAGTAATTATTATCTACTGTTTATATTCTGGTAGGTGAGTACAAAATAAAACGAAATATTATACACGACGATAAAGATTGTTTATCTACTCGTGAAAAAAATGCACTCGTGACTTCGTCACTCGTAAACTTAACCTTTTCACTCGTAGATAAACAATTTCTTTATTGTCTTGTATAATAAATAACTATTATTTTCCATTCTTTAAAAAATGTTAAAATAATAACTGAGCTAACAATATCTAAAAATAATATTTAATTAGTAAATATTATTCATATTTTAGGTATCATACAGCATAAATTGTGTTTTTTATCACAAATATCTAATCAGATTGGTTGTTTTTGTTTTGTTTTTTGGCAAAAATGAATTGGTGATTGCAGTGGCGTAACTACCCACCCGCCAAAGCCCGCGGCCGCGGGGGGGCCCTTGGGATAAAGGGCCCTTTCCAAAATAATAATAATAATAGTAATAGTTTAAAAAAATTTAAAGGGTGTACATAAATTATTATAAGCCAATGCAATAAAAAACAAAAAACTGCAGAATTTTTCTTCTTTACTGTATTTAACTCTGCCTGTCACCGTCACATCAGCGGAGATATCCTTTTCTAAATTAAAATTAATAAAAARTATTTACGGAACTCTATGAACCAAAAAAGGCTTACAAATTTGTCCATTTTGTCAATAGAATAAGATGTCGCTTAAAAATTAAACATGGACAATGTTATCCAAAATTTTGCAAATTTAAAAGCAAAGAAAAAACAAATTACCTAAGTAAACGTGAGCTGAAATTTTGTTACTCTGCTATTATTGCTTATAATTTTTTTATTGTTATTTGTTTTGTTAGATTGTTCTACTATTGTTTCTTTGAGAATTATTGTTCGTTAGCGAAATAAAATATACATACTATGTATACACTGTGTCAATTTTAAAACTTGAAATCGGCAATTTCTCTCAACTGAAAAAGTTATTAATAATCACTCAAAACCGTTTTGGTGGTTCCTAGGGGGAATTAAAATGACATGATAAGTGACACACTTCCACCCACCCTTGAATATAAAAAAAATAAAATTTAACGTCTTCGTGTTTGAATAATTGGAAAAATGGCTTTACCAAATAGGCTGTTGTATGACATTTTTGAAAAGCGCTTGTTATGGGCTTTCCAACGATGTATCGCAAGTAGAATCGTGCCATTTAAAATTTTCAACTTAAGGTGGCTGTGGCTTGAAGGGTGGGTGGAGGAGCGCCATTTACCATGCCATTTTGATTTCCCCTAAAAACCACCGAAACAGTTGAGTGATTCTCTATAATTTTTTTAGTTCTAGAGATTTTGCCGATTGCAAGTTTTAAAATTGACACCTGTATGTATAATCTACAAGGATTGCAGTTTTTAGTTTCTTCTTATACTGTATACTACTCTCTTCTCCGAAACCAGAGAAGAGAGGAGCCCAACAGACGTCTTTCGCGGGGGGGCCCAAATTTTCTAGTTACGCCACTGGGTGATTGTTAATATAACACCCTCTAACATACCTACTTGTAAAACTATAACAGAAAGAACATTTTTTATATTTATGTTAGAAGAGTAAATTTTAGTGTTCTTAGCAAGAGCAGTAAATTTCTGATTCCTTTTGCCGCAACCAACAATACCAATGGTACTAACTACTAGAATAAAGTTATTTCTTTTCAGTTTGATATCGAAGTAAGTTGGATAGATTCGTGAAAAATGTCAGATTGACAGATAACTTATATTTAATCAAAATTCAACAAATTAAGTTAAGGTAATGTGAAAGGTGTTGGAAGTGTCTACCATTGGCGCCCAGTCGGTTGGTAAACGATAACAAAACAAGTCGCAACATTTGAGGAGTGATTTTTTATTTAATGTCAAAGTGACAAGACTAATAACACGCCAAAACTTCACTTTTAAAACTCATTGTTTCTGATTTTTGTAAATTTGAGATATGTTATAGAACGTGTAAAAGTAAGGGACACTTACTTCACCGTTTTTTTTATTTTTTCAATGTATGTTAAAAAACAGGGATGTACAAAATTAAGAAAAAAATTTTATCTAAAGAACAAAACAACATATTGAAACGATTTTTTTTTTAATAATAGATATAGTACACTACGGACGTAATAATATATTAGTTAAACCTGAAATAATTTAAAGCGTCTATTTTTGAAGTTTTAAAATTTATGCAAGATAATATTAAATTTCTAATTTTACTTGATGATAAAAATGGTACCTAAACAACTCATTAGAGACTTCATAAATCATAGAGCTACCATTAAACCCACCACAACTTATTATTTCAATCGATATTACCTACACCCCAGAGCCGTTGCACTTTGAAAACCTCCAAAAATTCTATTTACCATTCAAATTCCTCCTACAATTGTGTTCTAATTTCGTTATTAAATATTTATACAAAACCGCAACAACGTAAACAATACGTAGCGTATCTATCTCTGACACTTTTATTTCCTAATGTAAACTTTGAATTAGTTCTTACCTTGCGGCCGGCCATTCAGATTCCGTGGTAGATGCCGGTGCAGAAGTACTCCTTGCCGGCAAGCTCATGCTCAGCCGAGGCATAATCCGGAGCGTTATAGGTCGCCTCCGTCTCGTAGAGCATTCTGCAATTATAGTAATCCACAACTCCGGTTCGTTTCCAAACTAACAGGAAACTGTATTGTCTCGACCGGGAAAAAATCTGGGGTTTACCCCCACACTCACCCGCCACGGAAGAAAGAGAATTCCGAGGTGCCAACAGATGAGGCGTCAACAATTCCCCTCCGGAAAAGCCGCCGGAAGACGTAGGCACGGAAATTGCGTGAGACTCCTCTCGAGTCACCTTGAATTTGATCGACGTTGCTTTCATTTCGGATCTGAAACAATTCGGAAAGCATTTTAAAATCGACGCCGCGTGACAGGAGATCGTCTAAATTTATTTGCATTTATTTTTCTCGGCCTTCGACAAACAGTTTTATCATTCAACTCTTGTATTTCATCTGCCACTAATGCGATAGAGCTTCAATCATGTGAAAGCACGGTAAATGTTTGTTGCCTGTTACCGTAGTAACGAAACAGGTGCGTAGGACGAACAGCCCAAAACGTGCTATCTTATCACTATTTTTTTCGGCATTTGCACTCGACAAATCTCTTATACATCTATATTACATCCCCCGGATTCAATTAAGCGGTTGCATGTTGATTTTTTATTGACGGCGCTTAATAGAAATCTTTAGTAAAGCGGCGTCATAAAATCGGTTGCTTGGCGCAACCGAAGAAGAGAAAAAAAAACATTTTGTCGCTATATACGAAATGAACTTATTTTGAAAAACTAATGTCGATGGAATTTCATCAGCACTCCCCCTGTTTTCAAACTCACCGACGATATTCGATACTTGAACTACATGCGATAGTTGCCGCAATTTCCAAACTTGTTTAATAAAGTTAATTTATATGAGAAGAATTTGTCCTTGGATAAGATAATTGGGGATGATTGACTGAATGAATATTTCAGGGGATGTCCGCCCAGATTTATACGAAAATAGTATCAGCGTAGAATACCTATACATAGACGATTTTTCTTTGTTTCCAAGTGAAACTGATTAGAAATAATAGAAACACCAGCTGCTGGACGTAATTCGAAAATTCCCGAAATTTTATCATTTATATAACTTATTATAATTACGACATGTCGAATTTTGCCAATAATCTACTCGATTTATTTATCTGATGATAGCGATTATTAACGAATTCCTGTTCAGTGCATATTGATTGATTACTACATAAAAAAATTAGACACATTTCTGACTCAAACGGATCACATCTTCTGCTTCGAGTTGCAAGCTTTTAAGTATATTGTGTTTGCGATGTACACAGGATAATTAATTTGTGGTAGGTAAAAGCGACAACCCTCTGATACACATTCAATAATGTATTACAAACAAGTCTAAAGTTTGAAGCTCAGAGGTGATAAAAAAATTGATATGAGATCTGTGGACACAAATCAATGAGAAAAAATACAATTATTTTTACGGTCACGTGATGCATAATTAGAAAACAGGTCGTAGTCAGCCATGAAATATTCAGATAAGAGATATTTTTATAAGAGGGTAAGAGGAAGAGGAGACTTTCATCCGAAATTTGTACAACACAAATAAAAAAATCCAAGATTTCGTTCAAGAACCAGCAACTGCCACTGTTAAATCAGTTGCTTAGAATTACATTATCAACAATCCAAGGGCTTTACCTGTCAATCTGAAAAAGGAAACACAATTTGGACAAATAACACCACAATAAAAGGATTAGTTTGTTTGTCTTTGAATTCCCTTATCTGTTAATTCTGACAAAAAACCTTTCTTTCCTCTGTACGCTCTTATCTAATAATTCTTCTGACGCATTTTTGTACCTTTTTAAATTATCACTAAGCACTTTCCACTTCACAGATTTTTAGTTTCGTTTTTCAACAGTCGAATATTGTTTGAGAATTAGCATCCGCATGCTAAATTGTTTATGTTTGCTTACAAGAATTTCCGAAAATAAAATAATGTTTGACGAAAGCAACTTTTTATTTGAAACGGTCGTGCATGTTCGCGAACTGACAAAGCGAATTTAACTCGACCACATGCTTTCCCGACTTGTTTTCCACGATGGACGCGTTTAGCGCTTGCGTTACGATTTGATAAATGAATCTTTTTGGGAAAAAGAACCAATTGCCGTGAGAAAACTTTCTAACTTTCTAATGTCCGAGCTAATTTCATATTCGGAAGCGACGGAAAAATATCATTGCCTTTATTCAAACTGAAGGAAATAAAACAGGAAAAAAAGTGAAAAGTCAGAAGGAATTTGATTAGTTTCTCGAGAAATTTTTCACTCCTCGTGAGAAGGTAAAAACAACGTGCTCACATTAAATCACAATAAAATACTTCAAAAGAATTTATGTAAATATTGTATATGGTTTGATATACCTTTTATAAAAATAAGAAAGTAACAGGGGGCGAATACTAAACTGGAACACCCGGTATTTCAATTGGATATAAAACATAAAACTGAATCTGTCGTTTACCCTTACCTTAGTTCGTTGACGAAATCATGTTGAATTTCCTTCTGCAGATTACTTATTGAGAAACAATGTAGCTAATAAATAAACTTTTTTGCGTGTTTTTTGAGCAATGCTTAATGTTTTGTAACGCAAATTTTGAAAAACAAACTCAGAAAAATTCGAGTTACCAGTGGGAAAAAGCCAAAATGTCAAACTGGAAAAGCAACAGCAACTTGATGTGTAAAAATTATATTTTTTTTTCGAAAATTCACAAAACTGAAAAAGTGTAAAATATAAAAAGAAGGCCAAAGCGCATTATAGTACTGCTAATTTAATGTATTTATTAAAATTATCTTGAGATTAGAATTTGGGGTTTTTCGTAAAGTAAGGTTGGCTACCACCAAACCAACTTTTTCAAATTTAAATCCCCGGCTCTGATAAACAAAATTATCAAATACAATTTTTTCCAACAATTACGCAATTCTCTCAAACTTTCCTTACCGGATCTTTCCATCCATTTAATCTTTTACAAGGTGACTTATTATCTCTGCGTCTTTATTCCCTCGTTGTGTGATTTCTTCAAGTCTCGCATTTCTCATTCCCCGTTTAATTCGTAAATTACAGCAGACTTTCGGTACGCAAACTCCTTTGTATCTCTCATCCCAAAGGAGAAACCAACTTTCAATGAGTCAATCAATATTTCTTTGAAGCGTTTTAATCGTTTTTCTTAATAGTAACACTATGAAGCAAAAACATGTTTCATTTCCTAACAAAGTCGTCAATTTACAATAAATACTGAGTACTATGAGGATCACTGAGCTTGGAGCTTATTTATTTACAATATACACACTTATTAGTATGCCAAATAAATTATTATCAATATAAAATTTAAATACACATTTACACTTTAGAAGGCATTTTAAGATTATTGATGACAGCATACGTGAATTCCTGAGTGCTAGATTGCCCCCCGATGTCTTTAGTTCGAACCTTACCATCTTTGAGAACTTGTTCTATCGCGTTTCGGATCATATCCCCATACTGAGGCAAATTCACATGCCTCAAGAGCTTCGCCGCACACAAGAGCATCGCTGTTGGGTTTGCAACGTTCTTGCCAACGGCTTCAGAATACGTGTGACGCGCCCCCTGCAAAAACAACGAGATAAACACCCTCACAAAAAAAAAACACTCACCGGTTCAAATACGACACAATTTGCAGAGTACGACGCCCCCGCAACGACTCCAGCGCCCCCAACAAGCCCCGACGCTAAATTATCCACAATATTCCCATACAAATTCGGGGTCACCATCACATCAAACTGTTGGGGCTTTGATACCATCTGCATGGTACAATTATCAACAATCATTCTCTCAAATTCGATTCTTGGGTACAATTTTGCCATCTCTTCGCAACTCCTCAAGAAGAGACCATCTCCTAACTTCATAATATTGGCTTTGTGAACCGCCGTGACCTTTTTCCTGTTATTTTTGGTTGCGTAATCAAAAGCGAATTTCGCGATTCTTTGAGACTTTTTCGCTGTTACAATTTTGAGACACTCGACGACTCCTTTAACACTCTCGTGCTCTAAAGCGGAATATTCTCCTTCCGTCTGTTCTCGGATAATCACACAATCAATGTCCTCATGTCTTCTCTTTACTCCCGGAAGCGACTTGACGTGCACCACGTTGGCATACAAGTCAAGAGTATTTCGCAGTTTCATGTTTAAGGTTTGAAGCTCCCCCGTGTGGCTGTAATCAGGCGTAGCAAGAATGCCTTTGAGGCAAACACGGTTTTTTGATATTGACTTCGCGACGTCATCTAAGGGGGCACTCAATGTCGGGTTAACCTCAGAGAAGAAGTATGACTCAAAGTCGACAGGAATTGAGGCTGCCTTGAATACTTCCTGGACGGAATAGACAAGTTCGGGGCCCACTCCATCACCGGGGATGAGAGTGCAGGTGATACGGGTACTGGGGCGCTCAGAAATGCCCTTTTAATGCAAATTTTAGTAAAGTCGATGTAAAGGATTGGGGCCTGTACTTACGGATTCACTGAGTGAAGGCAATGATGAATGGAGGCTCCGGACAGTGGCGGTTTGGGTGGCCTAAAAATAGCTTAATGTGACAGGTCTAAGGGGGCTATAGTGAGACTTACCTGGACTAAGATTTTGGAAATATTGCGCGCAAGTAACGACATTATTGTAGTTAAATCACGTGTTACTTAATAATATTTGATAATTTTAGATCAAAGGTTTTAGAGGTTAGGGTGCCACTCGCATGCGCAACAAGAACCAAAAGTGGGGACGGATAAAGTCACTAAAGTCGTCAACCAAAATTTTATACTTATGCGTATAATAATAAAGACATAACAAATCAAAAATGAATATTGTTGTATAAACTTTTCTAAGTCCAAATTAAATTTTAACATTATTTAAAGCAAATGTGATTTATGCAACCATTTATGCAAGCGTATAATTAGTTGCCTACACAAGCTATATTTCACTTATAAAAAAATTATCGATTATTATAATTGAATAAAACTTGGATAAAATTATACTCGTAATATTCTATATTAAAGAACATTGCCTGCAACATTTGTTACATCATAGCGAAAAATAAAAATACTCCGCTAAGATCTCCGAGTTTCAGTTTTTCCTTTAAATACAGAGATGTCTACCATTGAAATTAAACGACAAAATTGAGTCTCTTTAAGGAGTTCCCAAGATAATCAAGTTGGAGTGCAGACGCCACGTTTCCACAATGTAATTCTGGTGTAAAATCCCAAGGGTGCATCTCTTGAACTTTGACATTTTCACCCTTGAAAAAACTCATCTTGAGACTACCCCCTTTAAACCCGATGTGTTGTAATTTGAACAGATTAGAATCTGTATATAAGACAATAAAAATTTTATGTACTGCAACGTGGCTTCTTGTTTATAAACCATCTCTCTTTTAAACTCTGATTCTTTCGCGAGTGTGACAAATCCTCGGCGGCATCCGCCAGCGGTATTAAAATAGCGCCATTCATCATTGGCCATTTTTGCCGAAGAAGTCGTTAAAGACTCTAAAAATAAGAATCCGAAAATAAGGGTGTGATACAGCGCGATGAGATCACCCTTTGGCGTCTATTGACCCTTCATAAATCACTCATAAGTCACAAATTGATCAACAAATCTTCTAAAAATATTTCATAGTTCTGCTATATCACCGGTCATAATTTTTTTATCGCCGTTTTCCTTAACGACCGCTTAATTTATTTCAGTGGGGGCAATCCTGAAAGCGTACTGGCTTTCAATCTTATCTAAACTTGTCACCCCGAGAGCACACATGTCTCGATGTATTCGCCAAGTCTTGCGTCTCGGCTTCAGTCAAATAGCGCCGTTTCACGTGCTTACAACTGAAAGTGAAATGAGTGCCACAAAAGTTTTACTTTCTCTATGGACCAATTGACTTGTAATTTTGGGCAAGTGATGAATTAGGTGAAGGTTCAATTAAAAAAAAAGCAAAAATGAAGCTGTGGAAGGTCCTTGCCAGGAACAGCCACATTTACACCAAAGAGAAAGGACACATGATGGAATTGCAAGGTTTTATTTTTTTATTCAAACTGTAGTTTATTTTAAGCTCATGTTACAATTTGTTTTTTGGACATTCAAAATGATTAGAAATTTATAAAATTGTCAATATTTTCAAAATATTAAAAAATTAATAACCTACATTGGCCGAACTATAGGTCCTGGTAATCTTTATGTGACAATAGTTCTCTCTTCAAAATGATGAACTTGCCAAGAGTTACAAACTATTTATTTACATTTCTCTGATTAGCAAGCATTGTCCAAGTAACGTTTCAATGTAATATTTATAAAATCTGTCATCTCCATCCCATAACAACAATTTCATACTGGAATCATTGTAAGACTGAGCTGAAATTATATTAGTATATTACCTTTATGTAAAAAGTACGATTATATATTAATGTCTTAATAAACAATTTTTGTTAGGAGTCAATATTTACAAGACTTAGCTTAAATGTGAAAATTTTAAAACAACAATTTTTAATTGCACAAAAAACATAAAAACGCAAAAATGGTACAAAAATGGTAAATAAAATAATAAAAACAGTGTCTTACAATTATGTATAATGACTAATACCTAATTGAACTAATATAGCCCTTTTATCTATATTGTGTCCGCTTGTTTTTGAATAATCGGGAGTTACTCCGTTTAACAAAAAAATCTAATAAAAATTAATAGAAAATTGTAACAACAGCTTTTTTATATTACCATTTGGGCGGATGATCCCTTTGGCGGTAATTGGAATAGTGCTTTAGTAATATACCTGAAGATATATTATGTGAAAAACCGGATTCGCCCTATTGTGCGTTCCCACGATTCGTACAAATTGTGCTACTATTGGCCCAAAACATAAAATTTGGAGAGAACGACAAGAATACTGAGAGTAGTCAATCACCCTTTTCTATGTTTTACCATCACTTTGAAATAGATAATAACAAAAATATCTACAAACATAAGATTATTTTACCAGTAGCAAAATTCGAGTCGTTTTAATAATTTTTCCTTGGTTAAAAATGGGCACTTATTGCAAAAAAAGACCAAATTTTTTATGTTAAGTAGATCTTCTTGCTTTACCTTGTTTCTGCTTCCCGCAACTAGAATCTTAGGAACTAGAAACATTAGGCATCTTAAATTTAACAGTCAAACCTTGTCTGTCGCCAATATTGCAGTAAGCAAACTTTGAATGGTTTCCTTCAGGTGTTAATAATATGCATTTCGTATCCTTGCCTCTTATCATTTCAGCATCTTTAGCGGGAGTAGCTAAATTTTCTTCTACCTCTTAAATTAATACCTCAATAAACAAGCTTTTCTAAAATTTAGTTTACAACTCACGCAACTATCCTCTACATAAATAATAGAAAGGATTTCTTGTTTTTGGACGGGTTAGTAGAAACGCAATTTTCCGGAACATTTCGATTTTTATTTACATCTTCCTCAGGCCGTTAATTGTTACGGATAGCGTCCGTGAAAAATGAGGAAGATTTGAATCAAAAATCGAAACGTTGCCGAAAAATTGTGTTACAATTGTACATAATACATAAAATATTGTATACAGGGTGTTTCACATAATTTTACGAGGCCTGCGCCTATAAGATCCAATCAATATTACATATGAATATGAACAATATGAACTCGATTACATATTTTGAAAAATTGAATAATCTTTCCTAATTTTCTTACCCTTTCTAAAATTACAACGTTTTTAGTTAGTTAGTGATTAAGATAGGTAAACTATAAACATATTCATGCCGTCAAATGATAATTGTTTCTAAAAAACTGCAGTTTAAAATAATAAAACAGTGATTAGTTCGGCAACTACTGTCATGGGTTTCCAAAAATTAAATAATGAAATGTGTATTTTTTGTATCTAGTGTTTTGTGACTTTTGTATACAGGGCAATTCAGGTAAGATAATGATCATGACGATCTGAAGATGCAACCCAAAAAACAAATTACATTTACACCTTTGATCCAATTTAAATTAGGATTTATAAGTTGAATCCAAGTTATCATCTTATGTCACTCTTACATCAGCGCAGAAAACGATCATTAGTCCCATTTAGTTCTCGCGGAATAAAGAAATTTTGTGGGTGTAAACCTAATACAAAATAAAGAACGAAGGTAGGCAAACAGTTTTTTTTATATTATAAAAAATGTCAAAGCACTGCCAGAGCAACATAAGATAACTTAAATTGCAAATGCAAATCGTAATTAAAATTAGATCGAGACGTAAATGAAATTTGTTTTTTGGGTTGCATTGCTAGAACGTCGGGCTCATTATCTTATCTGAATCACCCTGTATTTAGGTGCGTACATTAGGCGCAAGCCTCGTAAAGTTGTATGAAACACCCTGTATAATGTGTATTATTGTACATATGTATTTTATGTAGTTATTGTTAAAAAATCTTTGAGGAAAACATAACGGTTTGTCAACTGGTTTCTAGTTTTTTCCATAAAACAATTTAATTGGAAAATATTTTAATTCCTCTTGCAAGAATTTTGGAACTACTCGTAAGTACGAGTACTTTGCGAAAAAAAAAATTGTTGAAGTAATCATATCAATTTTGGTTTATTTTTCGTACGAGAAAAAAAATGTTCCTTTGATCTTTAAAAAAATAACTTTTTGTAAATTTTTGTCAGCAAAAAAAGTGTTCTACCAAAATTCACTAAAAATGGGAAGTTCAGAAGTTAAAACAGAAAAATAAGAGCAAGAAAACCCAATCCCATAAAAATGTAATATCTAGATAAAAATAAATAATAATTTTTTGCGCGATTGAGATCTATTTGATTGTTGACCACGTCTGTTTCCATGACTGTAAATTGTCTTTACTCGTTGCTATCCCAAGCTCGTCGGTACCTAAGTATTTTGTTTATTGTTGCCAAGTCGGTAAACATTCAAAAATGTTCTGGAACGGCAAAATACTTTGCCGTTCTAGAACATTTTTTAAATATTTTATTAAAACAACTAACAAAAATCAATTGCGCAAAAAATGTCATCATAAGCATCACGAACGTTAAGGACTTACCGATCTCAGACAATAATTGTCTTCGATCGGTAAAATATCCTTACCGTTCTTGATGCTTAATATACTATTGTGTATACACTCCCAATAGTAAAAATAGACAGACTCATGTGATGTGTCCCCAAAATGAGTCTTTTTCGGACTTAATAAAATAGTAGGCAAAATAGAAATAGTTATTTAATTTGGGTGCTAGCACGTAAAATATACAGTTTTCACGTACAAAAAAAATATAAACTGGTTACTGTGGTGGTTAAAATTCAAAGCTTACTATTTATTACTATTCATTTATTACCTAATCATAAATAATATAAGAGGTGTGAATGTGATTCGTCCGCAAAAACTGTATATTAGATACTTGCAACAAAAATAACTATTTTCAAAAATAGAACATCAGTTTATTTTTTAAGCACAGATCAAACGAGTCATAATACAGTATTAAAATTACCAAAAAAAAAAGTATCCAAAATTGCTAGAGAGCTACCATTTAGTAAAACTTAGTTTACTACTTCGACTTCGAGGCTGAACAAAAAGACCTTCCTTACTAGTAGTTCATTTATTTATTTATATTTAAAACGGAATTACAACTAGACAATTTGTCGACTTAATTATTCAAATGAACTCATCTATTCCTGGTCGGAACCCGTTTCAAGCCAAGCGTCTGTTTTCTTAATCAACTCCTAATGATCCGTTCACATGTCCTCCACATCTGTGTCAGACGAACGTCACTGCTCAACCCTCATCTCCGTTCATATTTCCCAACCCCGTTAAGTGGTACAAAAACTCGAGTGTCTTACGAGATTTTTATGGTCTTGTTAAATGACATATCGCTGCGATTTGTATATTTTCAAGCCATTAATGACAGTCGTTTTCGTCGCAACATTGTGCTCAATGGCCCGATATTTATGTTACAGAGTACAAGTCGAGGTCGCCCACCTACTCGGAGGACTCCGGGCGGCACTCCAGCAGCGTCCTGGACGACCAACAACTCCTGCTGACCACCGTCCAACTCCGGAAAAAAGCGGGCGAGCCTTTGGGTATTGTCATAGGTGAGAAGGTTTCACTTCCGAAGTGTCTTCGACCGGATACAGAGATGACGCGTCTTGGGAGTTATAAATAGGCGTCGGTCGGCGGCTTGTACCTGGCCGCGATTTATATTCAAAACATCGGATCACAAACGACTTTATACCCGCGAGACGAATTTAAATTTTTACAAGTGCGAGAAAAATGTTAAAAGCATGACGAGAAACTTGAAGTAATTAAAGAAACAAAGTTGGCATTGATGGAATAAGTGCGCTAACTGCAACAGTCGGCTGCAAAATAGAGGAATTTAATTAAATTCGACGAGAGAAAAAAACAAGATTAATCGACGCGAGTTTCTTTAGTTTATGTTAATTGTGACGTAAAACAGAGCGAGTAAAAACGTCGACGATAAATTGAAAAGAACAGATCCAGATATGATTTTTCCGGGTTTTTGTGTTATTCCAGCTGTTGGATGTCGTTATTTAATTGGAGGAAACTGACTTGTATGAGCGTAAACCTGGAAACGGGCGAATTCCTGGAAGATCGTTATGGAGAGTCTAAATAGACTTTTCTCAGCTTATTTGTCCTTTTTCACGCGTAAATTTCAAATTAGAGGCTATCAGACACGAACATAGAAATAAAACAAAGACAAGCCTGGCAGCACGAAAAAATAAAAAAAAAGAAAATCGAGAAATGATAAATCGATTTTGAGTAAAATTAAAGAATAAAATAAATTATACCCAAAGACATATTTTATTGTTTTCCGTTCCACTGCGTATGAGTTTGTTGTCGGTTAGTCAAAAAAGGGAACTACGAGTAGTAGTAACATTCTGTTTGCGAACCTGCTAACACTCATGAGTAATAATCATTAATCAAAAAATAAGTTGTACTTGATTCAGCTATAAAAATATGAAAAAATCTCTTCACATTTTCTAGATTTAGCAAACCAAAAATATTATTGTTGGTTCTCCAGACTATATCTGTTTTAAAATATATAAATAAACATACCTACTTGGAACAATACTATAACATTAATTACTTTATGTATTAACTTTTTGAAATGCTCCTCTATCAAAAACCGAGAAAATGTAATTTAAAAGTAATATATCAGGTGAATAAAAAGTATGGAAGCGTTTTTCTCGTAAACTAACCACTTTAAAAAAAATTTCGAAAAATGTTATTCTTGATAAATGGTCACATTTTAATTGGACTTTACGCTACACTAATAATTTTTTTTGTAAAGTGGTTAGTTTACGAGAAAAACGCTTCGTTCCATACTTTTTATTCACCTGGTATGTAAATTATTTGATAACATATGTAACATATAGGGTGTTTTATGGTCTTAAGGTTAAAATTTAAATGAGATGATATTCACGGTAGAAGAAAACTAATACGCTATATAAAACAAAAATTCACGTTGTGAAAGGAAATAATTCATTTTATATTATTTGTTTGAGAACTGCTGCTTCGGCTGCAACAATGGCCATTAATATCATTACCTTGTATATTTTTTGCCATATATGTTCATAAATTTGGAAAAAATAAGAAAAACGAATCAAACCTACTGGAAACCATTTCACTGGAAGAGATTAAACAGAAGATCTTTAAATTTTGATAAAAACTGCAAAAGCAAATCAAATGATGACAGTGTCAAAACTACGAAGTGACTTTTCTTTTTCGTTGTCATGGATACGATTTATTTATTTGTTGTAACAATATAATTTTATCTGAACAATACCAGTGACCAATATTTCGGAGTTAAATAACATTCTTAATAATAACAATTGTGTGAGTTTTTTTCTCGGTTAAAGCATTTCTGTACTCTTCTATTAGGTACTAGAAGAACTCCAAGACCGTAAACATTCTGTATATTTAAAAAATCTATCCACTTCTATATTTTTTCCATAATTAACCCCATTAAAAAAAAAGATTTGTAACTCTTTTTAAATTTTATTGATTACTAATTAAGTTAACAAGTTTAGTAGTTCTAAGAAAACGATTTTTTTAAATTTTCATCTGTTATTATTATGTAGGACCACAAAATATTCTTATACAGAAGTCTTAAATTTGAATCGTGTTTTTAGTTTTTTTTTATACAGATGCAGTGTAAAAATAATATAATACATATGTATAATACACGCTATGCGCATTTTATAAGAATTTGTTTTTGTATTTCCCCATATGTGTTCAATTTTGAAAACTTTCACAAAAATTTTCTTTTTCAAAACCTGCTTACATATAAAATTTTACAAAGATTGCGTTCAGACATCTGAAATACTGAAATAAAAAGAAAAATCTCTTGAATTAAAATCTCCAATCACTCATACCTTTCGTACGTCAAAAAGTCGTTAATGTTAAATTCAATTTCAGTAAAAATTTAGATTATTAAAACTGGCTTATTTGTACTCTCGAAATTAATAAGACAACCATCTAAAATTAGAAAAAGTAAAAAGAACTCAAAAAAAATTGGATAAGTCATTGATTCCAATTGATACTGATCGTAGGTATTATATGATATCTCTTTACTTTTAAGTTTGTTATAATAAAAAATGAAGTTCCTTGTAAGTTATTATTTTTGGCTACACATATTTAAAAAAAAACAGTGCCCATAAAACTTGTTAAATACCAAAAATTTTAAGAGCTATTTTTACATTTTTCAAAAAAGTTTGATAGTAATTTCTTTAAAAAAAATCGATCACTCTTACGAGTATACTTTTATAGAAACAAAACATTAAGGTAGAATAAAAAGACTAAATTTCCATTTGTAAATTTGCCAAAAAATGTAAAAAACTGAATATTGTACTTCTGTGAGTCAAAAATCGGTCAAATCCAGACAAACCACCAATTTGTGTGATGATTTTCTAATTCGTGGGGCTATTTTTAGTAATTCCCGTCTGGCTATTAATATACGCCAGATGTACGAAACTGAAAAATTTTAAAAAACTCATTCTTTCCGAAAATCTTAAAAGTGTTTCCTAAAATCGTGCGAGGAAGAAAATCGAGATCAACGTTCTTTCTGCATCGTTGGTCGGTTGTGACGGCAGCACACTCATGTTTATCTCAGAACACGCAACAAAACTTTAACGATGTTTGTATCGGCGAGGTTTATTTGGCGTATAAACGAAATTAGACGCACAGAACAGGTACAAATTAACAGAAAAATTACGAAACAGCTTCTGTGCCAACACACCTAACGTCTTTCCGGCGTCGCGCACCGTCTCTAAAACTAAAGGAGGTTAAAAATAAACAGATTTCGCTATGACTGGCTACAGAAACGACAACACAACTACTAGAACTCAAAACGCTACTCTCATCTCGAGACGATCTTGTGTCGGTTCCATAATCCGCGTGGTTTTGCACCTAAAAGTCACAAAAAAGTACCGATATGGCGATTGCCGTAAAACCGAGTGTTTATGTTCGCAGCTAATTATAAAGTGGTAAGCGCTGTTTTACGAGCTAAATTTAGTCCATTCATTGGGACAATGGACTTGCGAGATGAGGTGAAGTGATCGAGATGTTTACTTCGTTTAAATTGCCGTCTCTGAGACCCAGGGCCAAAAGTCTCTCGGAGGATGTGCCTCCCAGCATTCTCTGCAAACCTCCCAAGACGCCTATCAGCAGTCCGAAACAGAAACATGGCAAAAGTAAAGTATTTTGTGCAAAGCTAACGACAAATTGAAAATTAGGTGCAAAAGTGACTTGAGACTGGGCTTGAGGCAAAAGCCCGCCAAAATGTACTCAGAGGTTTTGCCCCTCTTGTATTTTTAGATTTCCCAAACTGATGATGTTTTCTGGTTAACTGGCGCTAGAAGCGTCGCGTGCACATTGTATTATAAATTTACCAATTGATTTCTTTAGATATCAAATATTTTTCTAAACTTTATGATAATTAAACCAAAAATGTAACTTAAATTCTGACAACGCAAAAAATACTTTCATAAAAATTAAAAAAAAATAGTTAACAGCACAAACGGTCTAAACTACAAAATGTGTTTGAATCTTAGGTATTAATTTTCAAACCTATTCCATTGTAATTTTAATAATCATTTTAATAAGAAACAACCAAAACTTAAACTCTAGACAACTATGAAGTCACATATTTATTATTAAATTCAAGGCGATTTTCTTATTAGATTTTGGCTATCGAGAAAAATCTTAGCCTACGCCAATGGTTCCCAAAGTAGGCTTCCCGGAATATTGCAGAAACTTCATCATATTTTTTTAGTTTTTATCGATCGCATTAGTGTTAATATTGTTAATGAATAAATAATAAATGGATAAATTTCTTCAATATTGCAGTTGTTTGAGTTGTTCAGTATGTATCCAGTATAGATAATAATTTCTGTTGTTATATGTATCCGTGTTCTATTTATTTTGACTTAGAATAGGGCGCCAGCGTCGTGGAATCAAAATTTTTGTAAATCAAGCAAAAACTCGAATTATGTTTTTCAGAGTCGACTTTGACATTTATTTGATGATACATTTTTTAACATTGTACCAATAAGATGCAAGTTTACAAAAAGCTTAGAAATTTCACTTTTATCTTCGATTTCACTAGATTGTCTAAATATTGTTTTCGCTTTTTCTTGTTGCTATAGATACTCAATATAGCAAATGTCGAAAATAGATTAGAAAAGACATAATAGTATATTATGACACTAGTTTATAAGCAAGCCTTTAAAACACAAACGACGGGTGTCAGAGCACGACGCGTCAGCGGAGTGGTTTTAACGTCGTAAGTGTTTTAAAGGCGCTTATAAACGAGTGTTATACGCTATTTTTTATTATACCTGCCCATTTACGATCTTTTATGAGCATTGAAAAAATGTGAATTTACACAATAAAATTATCAAAGGTTGTTTGTGAATCGTTTTCGTAGAGATGGTTACTAGTTTACGTTGTTAAGCACATTTTTTCACGTTGTAATTGGTCAAGACATTTCACTATTTCTTGATACCTAGACAACTTTAAAATTCAGCGTGCTATAAAGGCCAAATTACGCACACTGCAGCGTGTTTTAGTTATGATGCAGGTATAATAAAAAAGTAAATTGTAGTAAACACTCAAAAAAAAATACTATTATCAGATTCACGGACTTAGTCTTGTGCGTCATCAATTTCATTTTTTCATTACAACACAAAAGTAAAAAAAAAATCATCACAATGTAAATTTTAACAATTAAAAGGTATCTAGACTTATTTTAAGCGATGTACAGGGTGCTGCATTTTGGATGTCCGAATCTCCGAAACTAAGAGGTTTAGCCAAAAACGAGTAATACATTCTGGGGCTCATTTTTTGAGAAAATAATATTGGTTAACACCGCATTCCCCTATAATCTTTTGTTTTCGACTTAAAGACAAAAATTGACATTTTAGTGAAATCTAAAAAAATTCATATCTTCGTTATTATAGAAGACACAGATTTGAAATAAAGACATTATATATTACGGCTAAACTAATAACTGAAAAAAATTGTTAACTACATTATTAAATTCCTCGTAAAAAAATGCTTCGATAATGTCCTATTTCAAATCCGTATCTTCTATAATAAGGAAGATATGAATTTTTATAGATTTCGCCAAAATGTCAACTTTTGTCTGTAAGTCGAAAACAAAAGACGATAGCGAAGATGCGGTTTTAACCAATATTATTTTCTCAAAAAATGAGCCCCAGAATGTATCACTCGTTTTTGGCTAAACATCTTAGTTTCGGAGATTTCCTATTCGGACATCCAAAATGCAACACCCTGTACAGATTTTACTCCTATTATATTTACTTTTTGAATCCATAAGTTTGTAGGTACTACCTACTTTATAATTAATTTCTTTATTAGAGCTTGTTCCAAATCTGGTGGCGAACTGACATTGTCAAAAATGACTGCATTTTGATATTGAACATATGTTTATATTGTTCATAGGCGTCGTATGAAATATTATTTCAAAACCACTGTTATTCTTTAAAAAATTATAATAAGTAGGTACTCGAACATTTAAGATGAAGAATGATGAACAAATTATTAAATTGTTAACGCATGAAAAGAATTTTCAAAAATGATATTCCTAACAATTCTTGTCTTCAAAATTTTTAGAGAAAAAAAAAGCACGCCCATGAATTTTTTTATCTTAACCAAGTGGGCGCACTCCAAGTGTCTTTTCTGTCACTGTCAGTTCGCCACCAGATATGGAAAAACCTCTAGCTACAGGGTACATGAATATTGTATTGTGTCTACAGCTATAAAATCATGAAATATTGAAATCTGTTGGAATTTATTCCATGTCTCTAACTGTTAGAATTTTAAGGAAAATCAAACATTTGCAATGAAATCGGAAAATTGGAGACTATATTGAAAAAGTTATTTTTAAAGTGTCTCTGTATCTGCTGTTTTGAAACAAGATCTCTATAAGTTTTCCGTTTCTTAAAACAAGACTGTATTTTAAAATATGA
The DNA here is from genome assembly GCF_015345945.1 of Tribolium madens. Classification (NCBI taxonomy): domain Eukaryota; kingdom Metazoa; phylum Arthropoda; class Insecta; order Coleoptera; family Tenebrionidae; genus Tribolium; species Tribolium madens. Next base: position 8,191,425 of record NW_025400983.1, read on the forward strand.
TCCATTTTACGTAGAAAAATGATTTAACATAGAGTAAATAAATACTGTTTCCTGACGGAATTACAAAAAAATCGTAGGAGGAATCGTATTCTTTAACATTTTGATGCAAAATTTTTTAGAATCGGACTTGAAGAAATATAAAATTACAAGTGTGGGTGAAATTATGGTGCCCAAAATAAAATTTGGTCGCATATACGGGCCAAAAACTTGCCTGAAAACTTTTGCCCTTGTTGTATTTTTAGCTTCCCCAACTAATGACATTCCTTAATCAAGTCTCGCAGGCATCGTAGCGTACATATGCCATTACTGTCAATTTCTCTCATTTCATTTGTTTTCTCTAGCACTCCATTAAAATAGTTACAATTCAATGGAAAATAAATAGACACACCTCAACATATTGCAAGCAGATGTATGTAATTTGGCATTTCAACAAATTTATGATAATTTTTAAGTTCCATTATCACTCGCTGAATCACGCACCACGTGCGTCTTATTTAAACTATAGATCATTTTTCCTAGAAAAACATCGCGACCTGATTCCACTTAATTATCGCCATCAATGAATTAAACCGACCGTAAAAAATCGCAATTATCTGTTTGAAGGAAACTCGGAATTGGAGCCATGTCCTAGCATCGCGTCGCTTCGTCCCGGATCGGTGGCCTTGACGAGCGAACAACTGCTTCCTGGAGATCGCATCTACAGCGTGAACGGCATTAACACTTCCCGCATGCGGCCCGAAGACGTCTCCAAGTTGTTGGAAAACGTCGACGGAAACGCCCTCCTTGAAATACAATACTCCCTCCCCAACTACGGTAACACACTTCTAAATCACACCAACCCTCGACTCACTTTCATGATGTCTTCAGCTTCGCAAAGTTCCCTCTGCGTGACCTCCAAAGTGACCGAAGTGACCCTCGAGCGAATCGAGGGCTCACTCGGAATCACGTTACGGGGTGGTTCTGTGCCCGAACACCCCCATCTAAGCCGGCCATTGGTCATAACTCACGTGAGGCACAACGGCCCCGCCCATAGAAGCGGTTTGATCAGAGTGGGAGATCGAGTATTAAAGGTCGATCATCAACCGCTGGTTCACAAAACATTACTTGAAGCTCAACAAATACTAAAAGACAACTCGACGTATGCTTTCGCCACGTTGACTATTGAATATGATGTCAGCATTATGGAATCGGTTAAGTATGCCCAAGGGGCTTTATTGGTCGAGATTGACCGCCAAACCGAAGAAGATTTCGGTTTGGTTCTAACCAACTGTTGTGAACTAGGCCCGGATGAGATTCTCGCAGCTGGGTATTTTGTTGATCACGTGGTACCGGCGAGTACTGCTGATAGGTGTGGGGCGTTGAATCCTGGTGATCAAATTTTGGCTATAGATGACTTGATTTTGGAAAACTGGAATGGAAGTACCAACGACGCGGAAAGGTTGTTACGAAGAGCCACCAAGTTGCAAATATTGCCCTATCATACGGTACAAAGGGCAGGATCAAGAAATTACGCCAGTTTTAGTACTCTGAACTCAAGGCGATCCCGGAATCGGGTAAAAAGACAAAGTATTTTTCATAAATCGGTTGATGGAGATTCGGGGAGTAATTTTTGTGGATGTACTGGAAATATGGGAGTTTGTCATGTTGAGTCTCTCACAACGACTCTAGTCTCAGATCGAGGGTACGGTTTTACAGTTTCTGTAGGAGAACACAGTGAGAATAGAACAGCGGATATATTAATTTCGAGGATTTTGCCAGACTCGCCTGCATATAGGTAGGTACTGGAAGCTTTTCTGTAAAAAAAAATCAATATGGTACATTTTTCTAGATGCGGGTGTCTCCAAGTCGGCGATCGCATCATTTCAGTTAACCACCAATCAAATTTGACCCTTCAAGAAATCAACTCAATTTTAGACCTTGGCAACGACTCCAATTCTAAACTAACACTCGAAATTGAATTTGACGTCGCCGACACCATTGTACCATCAAGTGGCATCTTTACTGTCAAGCTACCAAAACGAGGTCCAGGTCTCGGAATCACAATAACGGCGTCCAAAACTTGTCCAGATGAACCTTTCCTAATCTCGGAAATCCGTCGAGGATCAATCGCACACAGAATCGGTACTTTACATGCCGGCGACCGTCTTTTAGCAATAGACAACAGACCCTTAGACCATCTAAGTCTCGAAAGTGCTTTTGAAATTCTTCAAAGTTCCACAAATGACATCGTCACTCTCAAAATTGAAAAAACCGAACTGGAAAACGCAAATTTATTCCTAGACAGTGTGGTCTATACTGTTGAGTTGCACCGCTATGGAGGACCCTTAGGAATTACAATTTCGGGAAGTGAGGATTGTAACGAACCCATAGTTTTGTCGAGGTTGACTGAAGGAGGTTTAGCTGAAAAAACAGGAGCACTACATGTCGGAGACAGGATTCTAGCAATAAACGGGGAAAGTCTCGAAAATCGTCCATTGAGTGACGCCATTAGACTACTCCAGACGTCTGGAGATCGCGTCCAGTTGAAAATTGCCAGAAACATCAAAAATTCAGATTCTGGAATTGAAGAGGGGAGATGTAACTATTCCAGTCCTGGTGTGTTAAGTGTCGATAGTGCGGTTCATTCATGGGATAGCAATACAGCTGACAATACCAACGACCATATCGGTGCCTAATATATGATTTTTTCTACAACAATTACAAAAACTATTTTTACAGATGTTCAAATAAAAGATGAGGAAAGCGTCTTAAGCGAACCCCTCTCTCTACCCTATCAAGACAAACAAAAGAAACACGATTCCCAACTCCAGTTCTACTCAGATGCCGAAGACATGTTCTGTCCCAGCCCCCTCCCCCTCCCTAATTACAACTTCACTAACCCGAACTACGGCCAATCTTCGGCAAACTTCGTCAATCGTTTGCAGGGGACGTACAGTAATGAAAGCATCCAAGATCACGAAATCTACCATGTGACTCTTTATAAAGATTCAATCTATGACGATTACGGATTCAGCGTTAGCGATGGTCTCTACGAGAAAGGAGTGTATGTGAACAGGATAAGAAAAGGTGGCCCTGCTGATATTGTAGGACTTTTGAAGCCCTACGACAGGATAATTCAAGTGAATGATACCAAAACGAAGGATTTCGATTGTTGTCTTACCGTGCCTTTGATCGCCTCAGCTGGTGACCGAATTGAGCTATTGATTGCCAGAAATCCGTATTTAAATTTCACAGAAAGGGTAGGTGAAACTGATAAAAATAATAGGTAATTACTGAAAATTGTTTCAGGATCTTCAGGACAACGTCTCGAAAAAGTCGTTTTCCGCCAGTCAGAACACTATTACCAAGACTTTGTAATTTATACGTTATGTAATTCCAGAGTGGCACAAATATATTTATTTTTTATCATTGTAAGGTGTTGAATTAATAAACTTGTAAAAAACATAACCAATACATTTTTAATTTTCCGTTTTATTGTTAAACTGAGTAAATTATTTTAAAAATAATGCACGTTTTGTTTTAATGTACTACTGTCTTAAATAAAATTTTCAAAAAAAAACTACAAAGCTCGTACAATACATTCCTGACATGCCACATGTACAGTTGCGGAATTAAAATTTCGGGCAGTATTGTCATTTTCACAATGTAAACTCTAAAACAATCTTTACATTAATAATCTCATTTTTCACTCTTGTCATGTTTATGTCATTGTGACTTGAAATAGCGTCACTGACAGAAAAGTTCAATTGTCAAATGTCAGTCATGATGACAGGAAAAGGTATAGTTTACAGTGAACTTTTTGAAGTGACAGAAAAATACTGCCCGAAATTTTAATTCCGTAACTGTACATCACTGATGGTTTTAAACACATGCCCCAAGATAAGATAATGAGCCTGACAATCTGGCGATGCAACCCAAAAAACAAATTTCATTTACGTCCTGATCTAATTTTAATTACGATTTGCATTTGCAGTTCAAGTTATCTTATGTTGCTCTGATAGTGCTTTGACAAGCAATTTATGATTTATAAAAAAAATGTTTGCCTGCCTTTAATGTTTCATTCTTTCATACATTTTATATTGGGTTTACACCGAAAAGACTTCTCTAATTTCTCTTTCATTCCTCGAGAACTGAATGGCACTAATAAATTGTTCTCTGCGCTGATATCAGAGTGACATAAGATGATAACTTGGATTCAACTTGCAAATCCTAATTTAAATTGGATCAAAGGCGTAAATGAAATTTGTTTTTTGGGTTGCATAGCCAGATCGTCAGGCTCATTATCTTATCTGAATCGGCATGTATTTGGTAATATGTATTGTCTCACAGTAGTTCAAATTGCTCAAAACCGGGGCGAAATTAATTTTTTGAAGTACCTTTCTCATAGAAACACGTATCTAATTATAATGTATTGAAGTGTCTAGGGTGTAAAGAAGAAAATATGTAAAAAATTCTGTATCGGTAAAAACGCTAACTGAAATTACTAAATTTGGATAGTTTCTATTTCTATAAAAATTTGCAGTTTTCATCTGACACAAAGAACATTTAAAGTAGCTCTAAAAATTCTACTTTTATTACAATATTCTTATATTAAATTTCGATAAAAATCGAAAAAGCTAAAAACTTCAAAATTGAATCATTTGCACTCTTGGGGGTTCAAAAGACTCAGAAAAGTATAAAAACGTAGCAAAAATACAAGAAATAAATTTTTGAAAAATTTTCTGTAAGTCTTTATGAATATACTGAATTAAAACATTGAGACTGTCGACCGACGTGGTGGTATAAGATCCCGCTTTCCAGCAGGTAGGTCCAGTTTCGAACCCTGGTAAAGCCAGTAATTTTTCACAAATTCAAATTCAATTACTAATTCAAATTAGCATTAAAAGATGGAGGGCGCATAAGAGCGCAAACCCTTAAAAAATATGTGCGCACATATTTTCATAAGTATAATAAGAAAAAGAAGGAATAATCATAAGAGCAAATAAGAACGAAGTAAAAAAGAGACAGAGCATAAGAACAAATAAGAAGTATGGAAAAGCGCATAAAACCAACTGAAAAAAGCACTAAAAGACAGCGAGTGTATATGAGCGCAAAATTTAAAACATGTATCTGCTAAAGTGTTAAAAATGTATAAGTGCACAAAAATAAGTTAAAATGTAAGTTTTGTAGTAAAAATAAAAGAATTTTTTTTATTAATTATTATTGCTAATAATTCAAATAAATGTAAAAGATAAGAGCACCAAAGTTTTAAAACATGTATGTACAGTTGGAGACAAAATACTTTGCTCGTCACTTTTCTGACACTTTAATGTAATTCAAGCTTTAACGTTAAAATGAATGACAATTTCAAATTAATGACAGCTGTTGTATTTTCCTATCAAAAATATGTACATACAACTTGTCAACTATGATTGACAGTAGCTAAAAATAAGGTTAACAGTCCTAAAGCATGCTTTACAATTTAATGTCACTCGAGTGACATTGACGACCAAAGTAATTTGTCTCCAACTGTATATAAATGTATTACTGAAATGAATATAAAGTAAGTAAAATGAAATATGTATAAAGTAAAAGCACAAATTATTACTAATAGGCAAGCAATTATACACCAAAATAAAGTCAATTCAAAAATGTACGCATGTACCTTTTGCCATCAGAGCTCAATTCTAATTGGTCGAAAACTAAAGCAGATGTCATGTTGACAGCTCATTGACAGTTGTGATTGCCAGCATGGCTGACCGCAAACACACTCGAGAGATACTCACCGTATTAATCCTGTGTGTTTTGTGGTACGTTGTCAGCTCAAGCAACAATGTCATCGGCAAAACCCTCCTCAACGAATTTCCCTATCCGATGACGATGACAATGGTCCAGTTGCTGTCAATCACCGTTTTCAGTGGCCCCCTTTTCAACTTGTGGGGCATTCGCAAGTACGCAGACATCTCCTGGAGGTACTACTTCACTCTTATTGTTCCCCTCGCCTTCGGGAAGTTCATAGCATCCGTATTCTCGCATGTCAGTATTTGGAAAGTGCCAGTTTCTTACGCTCATACAGGTTTGAGGTTAAGTTTCTAGGTTAACATATGTTGATGATTTTTTTCGTAGTTAAAGCCACTATGCCGCTTTTCACCGTTGTTCTTTCAAGGATTCTCATGAAGGAGAAGCAAACACTTAGGGTTTATTTCAGTTTAATCCCAATTATTACTGGGGTAGCTATTGCCACCATTACTGAAATTAGTTTTGATGTAATTGGGTTGATCAGTGCTCTGGTTGCAACCATGGGATTCTCATTAATGAATATTTTCTCAAAGAAAGTCTTGCATGATACAAACGTTCATCATTTGAGGTTGTTGCACATTTTGGGGCGACTTGCACTCGTTATGTTCCTTCCAGTTTGGGTCCTTGTTGACATGTTCCGCCTTTTGAAAGACGACACTGTTGTAAATGTATCAAATTTTCTGGAGAAAAAAAATCTCATCAGTTTGTTGCAGAAATACCACGATTATAGAGTTATAGGACTTTTAATCATGGACGGAGTTCTCAACTGGCTTCAGAACATCATTGCATTCAGTGTTTTGTCTTTAGTGACCCCTTTGACATACGCCGTCGCTAATGCCAGTAAAAGAATTTTCGTAATAGCAGTCTCATTATTTATTTTAGGAAATCCCGTGACCGGGGCTAATGTTTTTGGGATGCTTTTAGCAATTTTTGGGGTTTTATTGTACAATAAGGTGATTAATTTTTCCCAAATTGTACAAAAATAATGTAAAATTGTTTCAGGCGAAATACGACGCCAAGCAAACGGAAAAGAAACAAACAATACTTCCATACAGCCAAAATAGTTGGCAAGACCGGACGGGTTACACCGTCTTACAAAACGGTGAGGCCGTAAAACCGGTCAACGGTTTCACAGTCGTCAACGCCTCAAATAATAATTCATTTGTCTACAACTCAAAGTCCAGTTCTAGTAATTTATTGTTTGTGTGAGACACGTTAAGCTTAGCCATAATTTTTAATGTTTACGACGGGATTTGAAATCCTGTGACAATAGCGAAATTATCTTGGTTGTAAATTTAGAAGTTGTAAGATGCTAAAGTGATCTGCAAACGGAAGTTCTCGCTAGTCACGAAAGTGCTTTTTACGAATGTTACCAAACTCGAAATTTACTTGTTTTTGTTGGTGCTCAACTACTTATTACTTTTCTAAAGACTCCTTTAATTGTTGTTAAGTAGGTAATGAAAGTGTACCTAATTGTACATATTATATAGTTGTGTTTTATTTATTTATATATTCATCAAGTATTGTGGCCTCTATGATGAAAAAATGCAGTCGCGGTTGATTTTTTAATGATACCATTGTTTTGATCATACAGTATTTATCAGCAAAAGTGTACATAAAAAAGAAAATAAATATTTTTATACAAATTTTCATTTCGATCTTTACTCCTAACTAAACACATATTTTAATGGTTTTAATAATTCTTGTAAACTAAACATTCAAGGATACCTTATCAAAAAATATCGCAAACAATTATTAAAATAAAAACTCATGAAGTCGATACATAATTACATATAAATATATCGTTTAATTGCCTTCTAATCGCCTCAATTCACAGTTATCACTTTCCACGAACCATTATCCGATGAATTTTATGATATTTCGCATTGTTTCGGAAATCATTTTACATTTCACTTTTTTTTCGTAAAACAAATATATGATTACTGATATGTATTTTCGTAATTTTACTTATAATCACAGCAATCACACTCATATACACAAATCGATCAATGAAAAATATATAAATCTGCTGACTAAATAAATAAAAAGGAGTATGATATTAATTTATACGAACATTTATTAAAGTTAAAAGGGTAAAATACATTTTCCAAAGTTTAAAAAATTATCATAATGAACAAGAATTATAATCAACTTGCACCAAATTTCTTTATACAAGTGATAAAAATATTCTCTTCCGTAAATCTAGACAAAATTTAAATTAAATACTGATAATTATTGTTAGCAATTTTTTTAGATTAGAGTTAACTTTGAAAAATTAGTCAGATGAACTGTCACCGTTTGTCAATAAAGGTGTTGAAGGTAATTTTGATCTGTCTATTCGCTTTTGAATATTTTGGAATAATTCTACGATCATTTTTATAACAAATAATCACTTTTTGGTAGTCTGTAACTCTTAAGGTATTTAGAACATTTAGAAAATTAACCATTAACCCTTGCAGAACTAAAACTTGTAAGTCTACGCCCGCCGTACGTTGTAAACAGCTTTTCATTTAGTTTTGTTAAACCACAATGTTATGGCATTATGAAAAAGTGTACGTAAGAGAAAACTTCAAAATACTGAAATGCATATGTAGTTCTGACAGATCAAAATTATGTCTATAACACGATAAGCGTATAGTTTTTAAGGCATAAACAACTTTCGTTTCAACTGATCTGTTTTAAGAAACTTTGTGCCCAAAATTTTGCCTGCGACGTCGAAACAACTTACAGGGTACTTCTTTTTTACTTTTGTAATTAAGTTATAGTTAATCCTAATAAATTTCAACTAGAAATGAATATGATACAAAATGGCAAATTAATAGAATGGGGAATGCGGAAAACGAATTAAGTCAAGCGTTTATTGCCTACAAATTTACTTTCTAGAAAAAACAATTTATGGGTAGTAAAAGCTCCCATAAAAAATACTCCTAACCGTTTTTTAAATCAAGAGTAATGTTGAAGAAACTGCTTGGTGATGACAATTATTATTTTTGTACAATTTGTAGCCATTTGTTTTTGCATTTAAGCTACAATACTACGATAATTAAAAACTAAAAATATTGTCGGGTAGTTTACTTTTGGGCTGCTCTGTATAATGATATCTTCTGAAGCTAGTAAAACATATTTTTAATAACTTTTGTAGCCATCAGAATTTATTGCAAAATTTGATAAATTGGTTACAAAACTTATTGGCACATTAAGTTTACTTATTTTTTATCTTAATTTCAACATTTCCTGCATTTTTAAGAAATAATAAGTTTTCATAAAAAATATCAAAAAACCTGAGTTGATGTTTATCAATGCGAATTTTTAGCGTGCCGCGCTAATCATCAGCCTGTGTGTATTTCCACTTATCGCATATAAAATAAGGTCAGTATTACATCATAAAATAACAACGATACTCAAGTTTACGATAGTTGTTCATTACATTGATAAACAATTAACGTTTCGCAATTCGCTCTCGGCCAAAAAATAAGAAATTCATCGATAATTCAGCGTCGGCGCTCGAAATTTTCTCGCCCGAATCTGTGCATTTCGGTGTGTAACCTCCCAGCAAAGCAATATCAAAGTTCAATAAGATAGGCTCTATCAACGTAATCAAGGCCACTGCCGTTACTCGAATAAGCCCCATCTGACTAACAAATCAGTTTCGTTAACACATAATGACAACGCACACAATTCGATAAAATGGGCATCAACATCAATATCGACCAACCCCGCTACGACCAAGAGACCTACTCGGGAAGGGCCAAACACTTCTTCTTGACCACCAACCCCATCAACATCTTCGTGAGCAATGGCCAGTTGGAGGAAGCCAAGAACCTTGTCACGGCTTACAGGTAATGACTGTCATTTAATGAACGCTCAAAGGCACCGCAATTTCCAGGAATAAACAGCCCCTCCCTGAGGGAATCACCGAAGAGGACCTTTGGCGCGCCAAAACCCTATACGATTCGGCCTTCCATCCCGATACTGGAGAAAAAATGAATATTATCGGGAGGATGTCGGCACAAGTACCTATGAATATGTTGATAACTGGAGGAATGATGACCTTTTATAAATCCACCCCAGCGGTCGTCTTCTGGCAATGGTTGAATCAGTCCTTCAATGCTCTAGTCAATTACACCAACAGAAGCGGCGATGCCACCTTCACGGAAAAACAAATTCTGACGTCTTATGTGATGGCAACAGGGGGTGCAGTCGCCACAGCACTCAGCTTAAACCGAATATGTCGGGTAAGTCAGGTTGATTTTGATCTCTAGTGCTTTTATAATTATATTTTATATTATTTTTTATATTATACTTTAGAGTGCACCACCTCTTCTGGGCCGATTAGTGCCCCTTGCAGCCGTCGCTGCTGCCAACTGCATCAATATACCTCTCATGCGATCGCAGGAATTGCAGGAGGGGACTCCAGTATACGACGAAAACAACAACAAACTAGGATACTCGAAAAATGCAGCTCAGTCGGGCATCGGTCAAGTGATTTTCAGTAGAGTTTGTATGGCCACGCCTGGAATGTGTGGGTATTGCAAAAATGTGTGGTCATCAGTCTTGAATGATATTTTCCAGTCCTGACTCCAATTTTGATGAATTATTTGGAGAAAAAAGGAGCGCTAAAGAAGCGTCCTTGGATTAATTTGCCAGTTCAAGTGGGTTTTGTTGGACTGTGTTTGACGTTTGCGACGCCTCTGGCGTGTGCATTTTTCAAACAGAAGGCTCAGTTTGAGTACAGAAAGTTAGAACCGGAGTTAAAAGTAATAATTGGCACTTGTTCGTGATTTGCTATTTCATAACTGTTTTGCTTTTCAGGAATGCATCGAAAAGAAGTACCAAAGTCCACCGAAATACGTATTTTATAATAAAGGTCTGTAATAAGCAAAATTGGCTCCAATAATAATTAATTATGAAATAAAATAGTAGTCATTTGTTATGTCCTGTGACAATAAAAAGGTTTCATTTTATCGTTTTTCTTTCATTTTATTTCATATTGGCAAGGAGTGCCACAAACAAAAATCTGGAAAAACCTCTTTCCACTGTCACAATCAACTGTCAATGTCATCAATCCCACTTTTCCGCAGATACACAATTATCGGCCATGTTCAAGAACAAATCCTCTCTAAATTAAAATTACCGTGAAAAATGTGCAGTAACAAACATGTAGGAAGACTTAATCTCGACGAGTCTCAGTACGACCAAGATACATACTGGGGTCGTTTCCGCCACTACTTTCAACGAACCAACCCCTTTAATCTTTTCACTAGCTCCGATACATTGGAGGATTCCAAATGTCTATACCTCAAATATCGGTAACTGCTCCGTAATCCAGACCCCAAATTTCCAATATTTTCCAGATGTGGGGAGCCTTTGGCGGCTGACGTAACCGAAGATGAAATTTGGAGAGCCAAAGCCTTGTTTGAGTCGGCTTACAATACAGAAACCGGCGAAAAAATAAGCTTTTGGGCACGGCCAGCGGCTTTTGTCCCCGTCAATATGGTACTAGCTGGAGGGATGATGGCGTATTATAAGTCCACTCCAGGGGTGGTGTTCTGGCAGTGGTTGAATCAAACGTATAATACTTGGGTTGGTTATAAGAATAAAAGCTCGGATGACGAAATTACTAACACGCAATTGATTACGAGTTATGTGGTGGCGACTGGTACTGCTATCGGTACTGCATTGGGGTTAAACCGGCTTTTGGTGAATTCGCCATCTTTGGTGGGGCGGTTTGTGCCGTTTCTGGCCGTAGCGGCGGCGCATTGTGTCGGTACGCCGCTATTGAAAGCTCAGTAAGATTATCGTTCACATAAATAACATTAATTTATTAATGATTTTAAAGGACACTAAAGAACGGTACTCCGATTTATGACGATTGTCACAACAAATTGGGGTATTCGAAAAATGCAGCATATGCTTCTATTAGTGACTCTATTGTGAACAAAATTTTTATCGCCATGCCCCCCATGAGTGAGTATTTTGCTTTTAAACAGCTGTATTTGAAACTTTTGTTTCAGTACTGACTCCATTGATGATGAATTATTTAGAAAGAAGAGGTACTTTGTGTCGGTACCCTTGGTTGAATTTTCCCGCCCATGCTGGTTTTGCTGGTCTTTGTCTGACTTTCCTCTCACCATTAGCCTGTGCCTTGTATGCCCAAAGGGCTCACATGCCTTACAAACACTTAGAAACCGATATGAGGGTTGGTTACCTAAAGTAATCTTTCTTTTAGTAATTTTTTATCTCCAGGAAGCTCTATGTAAAAAATTCTACGATCGTCCCCCTAAATACGTTTACTACCAGCAAAATGTCTAGTTCCGTCTACTTAAAATAAAATACTGTTGCTATAAATATCATTTATTCTATTGCGTTTTTCATGTTAGACAATTAAGAGTGAATCGTCCGGGAATACTTTCGGTTGGACAGCTTTCCAAGCCGCGTGAAGTACTTCACTCGGACTTTTCGTAACTTTAACAAGTTCAGGTAAATGTGGGAAAGCTGACACATATCCTGAAAAACGCATGACTAACAACCCACAAAACAGCACGCACATACCGGGGAACCACGCGGGAATCTTCGACCCCCGAATTTGAATTTTAGTTTCGTAAGGTACGACATCGGCATCAAGGAAATAATCGATGCCGTTGGACAATTCCTGACTGACGTCAGCGGGGGATTCGAGTGCCGAAAGATCACTCGTGTCTAAAAGATCAATTGGGTCCCCTCCCACCAAATTGGAAATTTTTCGAACGGTGAAATCCTCCCAAGGAGCTGCCTCGCCCTCCAAAAACATTTCAGGGGTTTTATTCTCCCCTAAAGAATGTCAGTATTAAATGAAACACTGTTTTCGGCAAGATACCTTTAGGGGCGCGCTCCGTTGCTGAAATATTATTCTCAGTGCAAAGATCATCTTTGGGCAATTGTTGCTTGTTTTGGACTTCGGAAGTTATGAAGTCCTCCATTTCAGATGTTAATGCTTCGTCTACCACTCGTACAGCTGGATCTACCGGGACAACTACATCCTCCAAAGGTCCAGGAGCTACCGAACTGACTCTAATTCGAGGTTCGTGCACTTCGGGGAAAAGACTATTGAAAATTTGATTAGGAGCCGAGTCTGGAGTTGCCCCCTTTTCAACGGCATCTATAACAGTTGCCATAACCTCCGGAGGCGCTTCTGCATCAACTTCATCAGCAGTAGGCGCTGGATGGATGACGGACTGAGTCAAAAGACTCATAGGTTCGGCATTAAGTCTCAACCTTTGCAACTTTTTCTTTAAAGGAAACTTGTCAACAGACGAGGAGACCAAATTCGGCGGCACCATCTTCAAAGTATTCTCCACATCTTCGGTTTCTTCTTTAACTAATCGATTAACGTGATGAGGATTCAAATTCGGCTTCTTGGCTAATTTGGGGGCCTATGAAAAAAACTCTAAATCGAGCTATAACTTGTTAAATTTCCATACAATGGCAGTTTGCTTCTTGTATGTTTTTTTCAACTGTTTCCCACCTGAAGTAATCGAGAGCGTGCTAGTGACTGAAACGGTTTCGTTAATACCGGCCTGAAAATTCCGTTATTTTTGGGTTCAAAATAGAGAAAAGGTTAATACCGATTCCGTTGCATGTGTTGGGTCTCTAAAACCCCCAAAAATTAGTAAAAACAAAGTCTGTCACGTGACTCACATCTGTTGCGACGTAATCTCTAACTGCCGCGCCACCCCTGTCGGGGCTACATCAACCCCTCTCATGGTCTTGCCGATATACTCCGCCCTGGGGCACCTCTGAACCGTCGTCTCTAACGTCATTTGCTGCGCTACACATTCCTCCCCTCGTTTCGTTTGCACTTTTGGGGGTTTTATTTGTGAGTGGGAAGCAGCCACACTCCGCACTTTTCTTCCAGGGTCCGCCACTGACTTGGCTAAAGTCTGCTTGAAGACGCGTTTTTGGAATTTCGACGGCCCCTTTCGGATATCAATCAGAGGGCGTTTGAAATAATTAGGTTACTCACAGGTTGCGGAGGTTCTTCAGGTTTTACCACCCCTAATTGACGCCCAACACCGGATCGGGGATTGCGCTGGGAGACTTCAGTAACACGGGAAACTCCTCGAGGGAGTCGAGAAGGAGTAGGGTCTTGAACCACACGGTGAGAGGTTTCCGTTTTAAGTTGAGGAATACGGGACATTTTGAGCAGTTTTGTGGGTGTTATTCAAAAAAAAAAAATTTGACACAGCGGAGCTCACTTGATGCACTTTTGGGATTATCAAGCCTTCTTTCTGTTTGAGATTTGGATTATTTGTTGTAAGTTGGTGAAGGTAAATATGTGAACATACCAGCGCTGGGCGGATTAGTCGCATCTTTGTGTTGATTTTAGAGATTTCACTCGTGTTTTGTTTCTTTCACAGCTCTTGGTAATGAATTAAATTCGTTGTTTGTGTAACATTTATTATATTTGAACATTCTTTTTACAATTTTTTCTTTTTTCTTTGAAAAAAAAAAACAATATGACACAAAACTAAAATAATCTAACATAACGGTGACAAGGTCGCTTATCACAATACATAGAAGACATAATCTCTGTTTAAAAACGCATAGCCTTCTATTACGTAACATATAAAATATGATAGTACTCCCATCTGAACGAAGTCAATATCATACATAGAAAAAATAGTTGATAAGGACTTTATCACAGTCTAAACAGCGTCTTCGTGACGGCAATACAAGAGCAAAAGATCTCTCCGTGACTTTGAGTCACAAACCATTCATATTTTCATCCCGATCTACACGAACACACAGAAAACAAAACAGAATGTAACGCCTTAATAAAATTACTTTCTACTCTGTTGACGTCACAACGCCATATTTTTTCATAAATCAGTGGAAGTATTTCTATCATCCGAATCACCCAAAAATCGGGTCAATAAAAATAAATAGTACTTTTTGTAATAGCGAGTCGTTTTTTTTTATTTTGACATGGTTTCCTCCAACAGCCACTGAGTCCGATATTCCCGTTATTGCTTCGCAAATAATATTCGATAAAAAAATAACTGTGTAAATTTTGTAAGTGACTGAAATATCGAACGTTGTCGGTTTCACCTACTTCTAATTAACACTAGTGCTGTATTGTCAAAAATACGTGCATTATCAGCTTACCAACATTAAAACGGAACAAAATACGTCATCACTTTGCGTCTTATATCTAACACAAGAGCACTTCGGTAAGCTGCAACGCCCTCTATTTACAATTTTAAACACAGTTGAAACAGAAAACCATGATGTTCGGTGACCGGTTCTAATACTTACGTATGGAAAAAAATCGATAACTCAACGCACACTAAGTATGGACGATATCGAGGATTGAGTCTTTCCTCCTATTCGTATATCCCGTATCCGAATGCATCGTATTAAACGAAATCGAGCCGTAAATTCCCGCCCCGGACATCGCCGGCAGCTCTCTAGGTTTCAAATTTATCTTTTCAGTCGTTTCGTGTTTCGGACTTTCTTCTGCTAAAACTACACTCGTCGGACCATTAACCAACCTAACCTCCGTCGTCGTCGTCAACAGATACTTGAAAAATTCGTAAGTCGACCAACAAATCGCCGTCGCCGGCATTTGATACATAACTCGTGCACCCAACCCCCGAAAATACCCCGTCGGACCACCGAAAATGTACACTTTTTTAACAGCGTCGACAAGGCCAGCGGTGGTGCCTACTTGTTGTGTGTTAAGAAGGGTTTTGCAGACATCGAGAGGGGTTGTGACTGCAGCAGCCACCGCTCCAGCCAAGGCGCCGCTCACCATGTGTGCCGCGGGGTTGTATGTCCCGTCTTTGTTCGTGATTTTTTGGGCTAGTTCGTACACCATGAAATGAATGCTCTGGAATGGCACGTTCATGGTCAACTGAGTTGTGTACGAACGGTAAAATGCGGGGACTCCCTCTCGCCTGTAGATGTCGGCGAAGCAATGTACTGCCGATTTATAAGGGGAGTTTACCATCTGCATACGTTGTTTGACCACTGAAAATGTGGAAAAAGAAAAACATACTTCTGTAGGTGAAATATAATGGTAAATTACCTTCGGCTGGATTCATAATGCCGTCGTGGAGCAAAGTGGATATACAACCGGACGCTCCTGTCAAAAAATAAATTATACAATTAAGAAACAATGTTTAGTTAAGAAAAACAGCCAATCAATTACCACTTTTGTAATTTACAAACGAATAATACTGCTTCACAAATGAATTGGGGTGTAATTTTTTGCGAATTCAAAAATCACATTGTTCTAAGTTGTAAATACGTAACAATTTTATTTCTTACGAATTATTTTTACGTTTTGTAGCAAAAATAATCAATATATTTTTTTAATTGATAGGAAACGAAGAAATATCTATGTATCTAAGTCATCAAACAGTTAATTAGGTACTATACGTATAAAACAAACACATTTTTATTATTTATTGTCCATTAAAAATTGATAAGAACACCATAAAATGATGTAATTAACTTTTACCGGGTAATACATAACGATGAGAGTAAAAAATGCGGCAAAATATTAATTGCGACTGCTTGTGGAAGGATAACAATGAGTTTATTCTTGTCTGTTTTATGTATTTTAAATCAATAATATTTGTCAAGTCACGAAGCTCTATCCTTGCGGTTCAATTTGAATTGGAAACAATTCGTTCAAAAATTAATATAAATTGCAGATTATCCACTTTACGCTTTGATAATGCCACGATTAACGTCAACGCTTGCGGTTATTGAAAAAATTAAAAAGTAAGTTAATTAATGTTTGATTTTTCGGTATTACAATGACGATAAAAACTTTATTTTATCTCTGAATGATGACACAGGAAAAACATTTGTTTATAACGGTATTTACACAAAATGGACGATTGTTAAGGTGTAAAATTCGTAAGAATTAATGAACTTTTGAGAAGGTTAGTGTTACTAACAGCAAACAATTTGTTTTGATGATTTATGAACGATGGAAACCCTTAAGAAAATTTGTTAAATATTTCATGTGAACTTTAAAATGGAATAAAACAGCCTTGACGGACTGCCATGTCTTTGTTAGTGCAACTTTTGTGGTTTTTTAGACTCCGGTGATAGGAATATCTCTCTGACCAAATAGCAACGTCACTCAATTCAAATCCCAAATCTCTAATGTTTACCTTGTTTTCGCTATCTGAAGTAGCTATTTTATTTGAGAAAATCATACATGCATGCATTTCATAGTAAATTAACGCATTAAAAATCTTGTTTATAATAATATCTAATAATTATTTCATATTTGTGACACGCAAGGAATAGCAAATTATTAAAACTGAATTAAATGAAACAACTTGTTGTACGGTAAGTACGTTGGACTCTTTCAAGGTAATGCTATTTCACTGTTTTAGTTACAATCAAAAGAATTCCAAATCTGCATTTACAATAAATTATCGATGTCAGATGTTCAATTAATGTTATCACAAATGTATTTTTATTGCACTGCAAAACATACGTAATTATCGAAAGTGGTTTTTAATTCTTTTTCATGATTTTGTACAATGACTTGTAGATTAGTACTTTCCATCACTCATCAGCATAAAAGTTTAACTTTTTTCCCCTCTGCGTTTCCAAAGAAAAACATTATGAACCCAAACAGGTGTCAAAGATGCATAATGGAACGCATGCCATATTCTAAGTTTGGCGAGAGTGATACAATATACTTGTAAATAGCTTGCAATAAACGTATTAACTGTTTGTGTAATACAGAAAAAGAAAAAGCCTTTAATTAGTTTCATTAGTAAAAATTCCCCGCTTCACCACATATTCTAAGGTTGGCGAGAGTGATACAATATACTTGTAAATAGCTTGCAATAAACGTATTAACTGTTTGTGTAATACAGAAAAAGAAAAAGCCTTTAATTAGTTTCATTAGTAAAAATTCCCCGCTTCACCACTTACAATACGGGCTTTAAACACAAATTACAAAATTTATTATTGCTGAAGCATTCGTCATATTGTATAGATTTCTTGCAGAAATAAAATGGACATTTCCATATATCATAAAATCTTGAAAACTAGCAATGATAAACAGAATTTTATTAAGCCCACTTTGTTATATCTTTTTCTATCATCACTTATATTTGGTAAGTATAAGTAAGACTTTAACAACTCTTTTTCATTTTGTTTCGAGTACTAATGCGTTAAAAGAAAAAAGTTGTTCCAATCAGTAAAACTGATAATGTTGACCATGAATTAGCATTTTCGCCTTTAAACTAATGATTTATGAATTGTGAATACATATAAGTAGGCTTAAAATTTCTTGCCTAAAAATAAATCTATTTGTATGATTTTTACTATGATCTCTGAACAACACACTAATTCCTTACTTGTTAGATTAGAAAGGTCAAATTGGGTCAGGTCAGGTTTATCGTGTTCCTGAATAAAGTAATTTCTCGGCAAAAAATACAATCTCAAGTATTAATTAATTTATAAAATTATTTAAAACATTTGATTTGGGAGGGCCATAGACTGACATTTTTAAAGTTTAGATTAAATAGGTCAAACTTACTCTCACTCTTTTATGTAATAATTTAACACAAAATATTCAAGGCTGTGATAACATCAGCATAAAAAAGAAATTGTGTAAATACTCTGAAGGGGGCTTTGATAAGAGTCATAAGAACTAAAAAGCAAAGTGACGATCCATTATCGTGCATCTGTAATTACTAGCCGCTATAATGATAAAGTAATAACACTGATAAAATTAAACAATTACATATAAATCATCATGACACGGGTTTTTCACAAAAATTTCATTTTTGAATGCAAATTATCTAACACAGTGTTAAAAATTCTTCAGCAAACATGATGAAGCGTACCGTAAATAACTGTGTGATACCGGGCCGTGGTGGTCTGTTTGATGAAGATATTTTTGAGGTACTCATAGCAGCTGAAGTAGAGGGCATGTGAGGGCCCAGCCCCCACGACCATCGCCGACATGCCCCTGACCGGCCTGAAGAAGCCCTCGTGTCTCACCATCTTGAGGAATGTGTCGACTATCCCCTCACGGCCCGCCGCGGACAGCGACTGCATCCTCGTCTGGAAAGAGTGAAATTGACATAACCTCCAAGCGACTTAACCTTAAAACGTTGACGTCCGATCCGGGGCTTCCCAATCGGACCTGAGGCTGTGAAAGAGACTTACTTTGACCGAATCGAGAGGATACATTACGCAATGTTCCATTATTCCGGCTATGGCTCCAGCGGTCATATGCGTAACAACATTGTTGGTTGGTAGCGACTCATAATCCTCAAAATTCATAATAGTCCAGTGAAAGGCCGGGATTTGGGGGCGATGAGTACGTTCAGGGTCAAATTTTGGGATGACAACTTGTCGGTTGCGAGTTTTCGCTTGGCGAAATGGTCACACGAAAAATTTTGTTCACACAAGATGACACCACGCTCGAAAGTAAAAGAAAGAGAAATTTGACAGCTAACGGCAGTGCTGCCACGTTGATGACACTAATACCACTGATGGAACACGATCAAACAACAAGATGCTAAACCATTATCAAACACTGATAAGACGATCAACACAATGCAAAAGCACGAATAAATAAGCACAGTCCAGTTTACATAGCTCGAAACGATTAAATGCCTTATCAAGGAATCTATTGTTAGGAAGGGTTCGGAGAAAAAGTGAACAATGTGACAACTATGCATCCCCACTTTGCTTTTTATATCATGTGGTCAATCGAAACCCGCGCTTTTCGCGATTAAAATACGTTTTTTTAAGCAGTTCCGGCTTTAGGAGACGATGCCAAGGTCTTTTGGATAAGTGGGTCCCCCTGCAGTTACCCAATTGGTTAGTTACATCTTGTTTTTATTTATAGAGTCAGTGTTATGTAAAGTCCAGTGGCGGCGAAGCCGACATCAATTGAAAAATAATAAATTAAAAAAAAAAATTAAATTCAAGTTCTAGTCGGTGCAAATTCAATAAAATTGGCGTGTTATTACCTCAAAACTTCGAAAAAATAATGTCGATAAAATTGGGAAATTTTTTAATTTGTATTTCCACGCGAAATTTGAATTTTGAATTTAAAATTTGTAGGTAGGTACTGTTATTAAAAAGTTGTACAGGTAATATCCGGAAAAAAAATGACTAAGCAAAAATACCATATTGTTTATGTACATTTTCGTAAAATTGTTATGTGCGGTTCGATGTCCTTGATAAAAGTCTCTCCAACCGCAAGTTATGTTCAACTGATACTTAGAGATAATAATAAATTATTGTCCTTTTTTGTTAATCTGTACGTGAAAAAATGAATGGACAGATAATTTAGATAAGGAGTTAATTACTTTCGTGCTTAGTTAGGTTTATTTATTTATGTTTTGCCGCAATTGAAGGAGGGAATAGACCGTGGAAGAGCCAGTACCAAATCATCCGGTGAGCTTCTGTTATTAATTCATTTGCTTTTGCTTTAACTTCTGGTGTCAATTTTGGCGCCTCCTAAAAAACGCAATAAGGATTTCTTTTAAATCAATACTAAATTACCTGTTCAAAAGTGACCTGAGTGATTAAAGAATTGACATTTTCCTAAAAATATAATTAACAAATTTTATGTTTTGGGGTGCATTATACCTGAATTTTGATCGGTTCCTGCTTAATGTGCACTTTTTCCTACAAAAATATAAAAAAACTACATGTTCAGGGTGTTTTTGTGAAAAGTTGCATTGAGCATAGGTCATAAAAGAATCAAATAACACAAATAAGTTATATGTAAATATGCAAACAATTTTTTCTCATAAACCGAGTGTTTTAGGTATAACATTTACAAGACAAAACTAGTATTACAATATTCTGCAAAGTTCGTTCTTTAAGCCGAAATAACAAAAATATTGCAATGTGAAATCTCGCAAAATTTTAGTTGACCCGTTAATTTTGGCGGGCATGTTCTATCGAATTCATAAAAAAACTAGTACAGCAAAATTTTGTTGGAGTAAATTTGGCTACATGAAAATGTCAAATATTAACATCTGTCATTATGACAGCATGAATTTTTACTTTTTAAAGCACTAAATTCTTAAGTATGTTTTGAAAAAGACGCTAAATTGCAAATAATAGGTAGACCAACAACCATCACAAACGTATGTAGGGTGTTTACAACTGTTAAAATTAGTAACCATTTGACATATAAAGTACGTAGAAATGTTACACTACAAAATTTTTGAAAAGTTGAGGTAACTACGACCTTTTGCTGTCCTATTTTTTTATGTACATACACTCTTCTATTTTTTGGCAACGTCCGTTGTTAAATTGTGAAAATGACAAGTTGAATTTAAAAATATTTGTTTAAAAATTGACAAAAACTTTGATTTATTTTTAATAATAGAGTGAAACCATGCGTTCACTCAATAACATTTCTATTCAGACAAGCCGGGATTTTCAAAGTAAGTTTGCAACACTGACTAAACAAGTCGTAGAAACAAAATATACAAATAGAAATCCACAAGTCTCATATTTTGTTGCTACATCATGCAATGTCGCCAACTTAATTTTAAACTCCAGGCAACTTTTTTAAAATTATTCCTGAAACATTTTTCAAAAATATGTATATCTAAATGCAACTTTTCATACTGACACATACATTCTGTTTTTTTTTTAATTCCGATAAAATCTCACCTGGAATTGAATTGGTTCTGATTTGTCATCTACTACATCCTAAAAAAATTAGATTTGTCTTGGGTGGTTTATTCAATTTTATTTTGTGTACTTACATTAGTTTTGGTAGTTTCCGTTCCAAATTCTGGTATATGCGCTTTGTGGAAATTATTTATCGACTCTCTGAAACATAAAATGTAATTTTTTTTCTAAAAACTGAAAAAACGTACTTTTGCTTATACATTTTCGACTTATTTGGATTAACGTAAATCTCCTTCATTTTCGGAGAGTACTTTTCCTTAATTTGTTGTTGTTTTTCTCTAAATTTTTGAAGTTTAATTTCCCAATCACTTTTCGCTTCTTTCTTCGTTTCTTTTTTCGGTACGTTAAAGGCCGATGGTATTTTACATGGAACATTAACAATTCTGTACTGATTGGTAATCGGAGGTCTTGAACTTTTCGTGAAAACTTTTCTCTGTAAAAATTTCTATCGGCGAAAAAATATAAAAAAAGTTAAAATGTCCTTTCACCTCCCCACTTCCGCGTTCCTGATTTTTCCGTTGACTCAAACGAGGTGCCGATTTTTTTTGTGTTTTGCAATTTTTTGGAACACTGGACATTTTGATGAGAGCCGAATGAAATAAATTTGACAAAATTTTGACTTTTGTGGTGATGCGATAAAGCCGGCGTGTCTAGCCAAGACGATAAAATTCCCTTCTTTGAAAGATATTTTTTATGAGTGGGGTCACTGAGTCCGTTGCTGTAAACAAAACCTAAACATAAATAGTCGCGTTCGACTGTCATAACATTATTGCCCGAAATGAAATGGAAAAGTGTCGAAATTCGCCGGAGTCGACGCAGGCCAATTCCCAAACTCCGGACAAGTTAAAGTTAGTTGATCTGGCGCGGGCGGTCGGCCAACATCCTCCAGACGTAGCAGAAACGCGCGATTTTCTCACGAAAGAAAAAGTCTCACGATGGGCGTGAATTCGATCTTGGCGGCGTGCGTCTTTGCGACTTTCACGGCGGCCGTTGTGGCCTTGCAATGTTACCAGTGCGGGCAATACAACGACGGGGTGGGATCCATAACACCCTGTATCAACGAGACGCATATGGAGTTGAAGGAGTGCCCCAGCCTCGACCACGTTTATTGCATTGTAAGTTTGCAGCGACTTCTTGACACCTTTATCTCGCAATTACTGTGTCAAGGGGGCAAAGATACAAACAACAACTTGGGAAAAATTGCGGCTGCGATAAATCAACTCTCGTGCGATTTGCGCGACAAAATTACCCTTATCTCGTTTTTTGAACGGAAAAAGTTCAACAAACGATCCATCAATATCCGAACGGAACAATAGCGCGAGTTTAAACAAAGCCCAATCAAAATTTTAATGAAAAAATATTTATTCAAATTTTTGGGACACAAAGTAATTAAATTAGAGCGATCCACCCCTGGTGTTTTCCCATCTGGTGAGTTTCTCCTAAAGACATAAAAATCGATCCATGGAAATAAAATTGTTTATTAGTGAAAAGTTTTCAAGTCGCGCCCCTCGGGTTTTTTATTAAACGCTACATTCGGGAAATGGCGAATAAAAATTCGTTTACTATTATTAAGGAAAAATCTGTTTTTCTCTCGGATGAAATTTATCCCATTTTGTTCCAGACGAAAAGGGGATAATGTAAATATCATAAGGAACAGCCTCAGCTGGTCCCACTCAATAACTTCAGTTTAACGCTAAAAAAACACTGTAGTATCTCTCCAAAAAAAATCTAATATGAAAAACGTTCCAGCCGAGTTATTTAATTTGCGACACTTTTACCGCATTCGTCTCCATTATTAAAAGAAAATTTACTCTTACTCGTGTTTCCGGATCTTATCCTCGACTCTCATTTAGATTTTTAGCCTGAAAAACCAAACAAACGTCCGACAATTTTTCAAGTTTCGGGTTACAGGAATTAAGAGCTTTACCAACAAAGATGAGAAAAAATAGGCTTAATAGAACTGTGCACCTGTGATGCTTCCTGTCGGATATTATTATATTTTTTTCAGATAAATTCCTGAAATTGGATTACTAAAACAACACATGTAACAAAGTATTTAATTCCCTAATTTGAAAACAGCCTCTTTATAGTTTATCTAGTTTCAACTATCTTTTTAAATTTTAAGGTAACGGAAACTTTTTAATTTCATATGTATGTAGTTAATGTAAAACGACATTTGAGTAATTAATAATAAAAAAAGATCCATCGTGCAGAAATATTTAGGTAAACTGCGATTAAAATGCCGTGTATAATAAAATTCAATATTGAAACTCTTTAATCATTTCTGACAGGTAATTTTGATTAAAAATTTGTTTCGAAACAATCGTGAATTGAAAATTTGTGCATAATTAAATTCTTCAGCGTCAGTAATAACACAAAAATCTTAAAACTTTTACTAGTTTCGTGTTGTAGCGATGATTAATAAGAGTTTTGCTGTAACGAAGAACATGAAATAGAAATTTACACCTGAAATACTTTTCTGATTTTTTTACCAAAACTTTATTTATTTTTGTTCATTGATATTACGAGTAGGTACTTGCAACATAAATTGTTTATACTTTTTCACTAATTTTATAATTTCATCCATAGTTATTTATTATACAAGACGATAAAATTGTATTTTATCCTTGAGAGCGATTTAGCGTCAAGGCGTCAGCCAAAAATTTTATCGTCGTGTACAATATAAAATTTTATTCATTCCTCACTAATTTTGTAGTCAATTTGGTCGATATTTATAAATGTCAAAGTAAAATTCAACAATATCATCTAGACGATAAAATTTCATTTTAACATGAAGAAAAGAGTAGATAAAATTCAATTTTAACATAGAGGATTGAATAAAAGTTTTTTATTTTAATTCAAGTTTTTTAATACATGTAACCCAAAAATGCTATAAAAGAGGACTTTTTAAAATTTCAAAATATCAACATACCTTTTTTGTAGAATACAAAATTAATGAAATGCGACTCTAGAGCGAATACAGAAAAAAGAAATTTGAGTTTACCATAAAAAAGGGGTACGCCTTGCCTTGTAACAAACTCGTTTTTAGCAAATTTAACAAAATTTTATAAAAATAATTAGCTAAAAGCTCTCTCGAAATAAAGTCACTACTTAATTTCTCTGACTTGTAATTAAAATTTTCATTATGAAAAAGCCTAAAAAGTCGCGCGCTGCTCCAAGTTTTATGTTGGTGCAATGAAGTGTTTTGTGTGCAGAAAGATTCAAAGTGTGGTAAAATATAGGTCAATACACTTGGGGAGCTTACTGCAGAATAGCATTCGTCAACTCTCCCTTGTGCTAAATCCCAGCAAATGAATTATTAAAAGAACAATTATTGGATAAGACGTTACGAAATTTTTAAATTTCGTGTGAAAATTAGATTTTTGGAAGAGCTATGCATAATACAAGACCAATATTATTGTTCCGACGTTTGGGAAATAAGTTGATCCCTACGCCCGAGCTGGCAGCCTCAATTTTTAATTAAGTCGGACCCTTTGCGGTACGAACGCCTCTGTACGCTGTTAATCAGCAACCAGTCCGAAACTTAGCTCGTTTTCAAACAATGCGCCACAATCTGAATAGGAATGTTGTCCAAGATCCACCCGACATATGATATTAATTAACCTTTAACATCGTCGAGATTTTGTCCAGAATTTCCTTCTATTCTTATTTAAATGCTGTCCCCGGATCCTCTGGGGATTTCCAAATGAAAATCGTATGTAAATGCATAAATGCCGTGTCGGAAGACCCAATCGCATAATAAAACGGTCCCATTCGCGACCGGAAATTAGGGATGACGATGTGTGGATAAAGATGAGTTTGATAAATATTCGAAGTTGTTAAAAATTAAAATGCGGAAAATAAGTGGCGGGGATTCCCTCGGTAGTGATAAAAGCCGGGGGCGGCGCGAATTCAATTTACTCCAGATTTTTTCAAGAGACTGATTTAATTCAGTGTTAGGCTGGATATAGCAAAGCGAGAGAGTTTTTTATACGAAAAAAATTCAGTACTGATTATTGTTGAATTTAGAAAAACAAAGTTTAAAGTCGGGGTGCTTTCAAGCTTAAAACAGATTTCCAGTCATACACTCGAAAGCACTCGCCCAACTAAATTAGGTAATCAGTTTCGGATTTCTTCATGATAAAAAGAGTCGAATAAATTTTTAATTTGTAGCTAGTCGGGTAAACAATTGATTTATAATGTCTGAAAGAAACTCGGAAGCAGAATTTGTCTTAAAATTTTAATAAGAGAAGTAATTTAATACTTAGACAATCTGATTTCAGTTTCCGTCACAGAAAAATTTTTCTTTTTTGAAATGAATACAAGGCAGGCAAGACTATTTTCGTCTATTTTTATTTTCAGAGTTTTACAATTAACTAAAAAGTAATTATAAATTATTATTATTCCAAAATTTAATAGTTAATAATAAAAATATTTAAAAGATGATTTTCTTATTTTATACAAAAAAAGAACAATTATAATATCTAGGATTGACCAAAATAAAAAAAATTACTGAATTTTTTTATTAATGGTTATGTTTAATAAATGTTTAATGTAACTATGTAATCTATTCACAATATTTGTTTGGCGATGTTTTATTGACATCACTAATTTCTACCACTCAATACCTCACATCAAAATAAAAAAATTAAACTTTTCGTAACGAAATTAGAATCAGAACTCGCACAATTTAAAATTACTCGTAAACTCTAGTTAAAAAGTTTTTCATAATGTTCTCTAGTCAACTTTAAACTTGCCACTAAATGTTTATTTAAAATATTAATAAAAAACAAATGTATTTATTAAATGGAGGTACAGGAGATAAAGTCGTCTTGAACAATCTTGCACATCTCCTAAACCTCCCTTTAACCACAAAAAACTTGCACTTTGAACTAACTATGAATTCCTTTTATTATAAATGTATTCATTTACAAGTATAGAAATATTTAATTTTGCTTTGTTGTAGTAAATACACACAACTAATATAAAAAAGCTTATAAAATATTTCTTCTTAAAAAAATGTTGCTTTATTTAAGAAAGAAATATCGCCGTACCTACAAAGTTAATACTTTAACATAATAAATAATAATAACGTGGAAATGACAGAATTTCATTTATGCAAATGTTACCTCATTTTTCTTGTACTCTTCTTCTACTTTTTTCATTAAAACTGGCATTATAACAAAATACAGGGTGTTTACAGTCTTGGAGTTGAAATTTGACCTAGTAATAGAAGAGTACAGAAATACTGTAACCGAGAAAAAAAACTCACACAATTGTTATTATCAAGAATGTTATTTAACTCCAAAATATTGGTACACGGTTTGAGGGTCACTGGAATTATTTCCTTGTTCAGATAAAATTGTATTGTTGCAACAGATTAAAAAATCGTATCCATGACAATGAAAGAGAAAAGTCACTTCATAGTTTTGACACTGTCATCATTTGATTTGCTTTTGCTTTAGTTTTTATCAAAATTCAAAAATCTTCTGTTTAATATCTTTCAGCGAACGGTTTCCAATAGGTTTGATTCGTTTTTCTTAATTTTTCTCAAAATTTATGAACATGTATGGCAAAATAATAAAATTATAAATTGGTCATTATAAATGGCCATTGTTGCAGCCGAAGCAGCAGTTCTCAAACAAATAGTGTAAAATGAATAATTTCCTTTAACAACGTGAATTTTTGTTTTATTATAGCGTATTAGTTTTCTTTTACCGTGAATATCATCTCATTTAAATTTCAACCTCAAGACCGTAAACACCCTGTATATTAGAATCAGTGAATATTTTGTAGACGCTCAATAACTTTAAAAATTTTAATTCATAATTGTTGGGTGCGCCAGAACTCGCGCCCCAGAGAAAATTTTCAAGTAAGGTAAGGTACCAGGAAAATGTCAAAAAATTTTGACATTTATTTTTTGACATTTTTTACAATTATTTAGTAAAGAAACAAAAATTTTTCCAATAAAAGCCACAAATTACATTGAACAGAGTTAAAATTTAGGATACAGCCTCCTTGTTTCCTCTTTTAATAGCCTATAGCAAAAAAACTTGGAAAATAATTTTTCCAACAGAAAGTCAAAGTGCAAACTTTAAACCCTCATGACTTCGAAATTTTTATAGATAAAATTTTTTTAACATTTTTTCCATGTTCCTGGTATCTTACCCTATATATGGCATTATTCTCTGGGGCGCGAGTTCTGGCGCACCCTGTATATGTTATATTATTGTCTCTTAAAGAATTTTATTGACTAGATAATCAAATTTATACTATCGAGATGAGAAGAGAATAAGATTTGTCTCGCTAAAAATGCTACTTTTGCGCATTTTTCTAAGCTTCTTTAATTTTAGAGTAATAATAATTTAATTGACTCGCTAATTAAAAAATTAAGCTCTAAATTGCGTAAATATTCCGTAATCACTTTTCCTTCTCCCGAGTAAAAGCATAATTAAGATTTCTAACCGAAAGGTCAGAGTGGCGACTTCCGCGCTCTTTCCGGTCATAAGCCCCTCCAATTGCCCTTGAATTTGAACTGAATATGAAACAAATAATTTAAATAACCACATGCAAAATGAATAAATAATCCCATGTCAGGTTTCAAGTCTAGCAAATAATATTTTAAAATTTCCATACACCTTTCACGAAAATTGAATATTGCATTATCACACGATTTACTGCTGCATTATGCATGCCAGAGCCGGACTAACCTCCGGATTTCCCCATGGAGAACCCCCAAAAACGTGCGACAATAACAACAAAACTGAGATTTAAATGAAGCGAAAGCTCATGCATAATTTCAGTCACTCCACTGAAAGCTTACAAAGTCAGATAACGCAAGTGGCGTCCTTTTGTTTCAGAAATATGTAAGCGAAGGATCTACGGTGCGGGACTGCGTCGAGAAGTGCACGGAAAAAGGTAAGTAGGGAGTTTTTCCGCTCACACCCTCGTCACACTCTTTTATATGATACAGTTTAACGAAAAAATCGCCCCCTCATTAATTCTCTCGAGCAAAAAGGCCATTATAAAACGCCACCGAACCGCAATTATTCTCTGTTCTGGCGTTCTTTATCCTTAAAGTTTACAAGTGGGCGCGGTAAACAAGAGAGAAGCGAAAAAACAGTCGCATGTCGGACACAGGCGACATTATGATTGACACCGGCAATAAAACTCCGCTTTTAAAACAAATTTCCATTGTGAAAATATGACGGATGAAGTTGACTGTCACAATACAATCCAACTATCTTATTAATCGCTCCTTTAGTCTTAAACTCGTCTTAAGTATTTTTATTGAAAAATATGTGTCGCGTTTGGAAAGTTTCCCCCGGAAAAAGTTCGGCTTTTCATCAATTTTCTACTTAGCAAAGTTTAAATTTCGGGTTATCACGCGACAACCTTCCGGGATGTAAACAGGTCGGGAACGCCTGTCAGAGTGACGAGACAGCTGAATAGATCCGAGAAAATGCGGAGGTGTAATGAAGACATCACGAGAGGAACGACTCACTCCAAGATGGGAGTAATCCTCCGTGATTTTATACAACAATAATGAAGCGAGTGCGAACGCTAAGTTAATGTCATTTCCGGATATTATCGCGGTTAGCAGATGTCAAAATGTTGCGCCAAATTATTACGAAATTTCAGATTGACATCACATTACTTTGAAAATGCCAACAAGCTCAATATCGCAGCCAACTCGACGTAATGAAAATGAAACAAGTGAAAAACGAGAGATACTCAACCGCCTGTACGAGCGAATAAAAGGACGCGTAATTTTCTAAACTCATTTATCCAAAATGTTGACGTAATTTACTCTTTGTTCAAGGTTTCTTTCTTCATTCTTAAAGAATAAGAAATTTATTAACTCTAAGAGTCGGTTTATAGAAGCGTCATTAAGTTAATATAATCAGAAGTCAGTTAACTGATCACGTGACCAAATAGAACCAACCACATGCTCAGATTCACAAATTAATCACGCATTACCTTTTAACAACGGCTTTATTTTTAATTCACCTTC
Source organism: Tribolium madens (assembly GCF_015345945.1). NCBI lineage: Eukaryota > Metazoa > Arthropoda > Insecta > Coleoptera > Tenebrionidae > Tribolium > Tribolium madens. Next base: position 8,220,904 of record NW_025400983.1, read on the forward strand.
TATACTTGTAAACCCACCCCAAATGTCTAGTCAATAATCAGTTTACAACGTGTTACATAATAATTACAGGCTTGAAGTATGTATTTTTGATCAAATGTACAACATTGGCACGAAGGCACTGTTTTTTTACTTATTTTTATACTGAGCTGTGGTGTACGCCAGAGATAAACCTAACTTTTTACTGGTTTCAGATTATTGCTCATTCTTTTCTGAATTATGTACCACATTTTCCATAATTTTAATTCTTGAGACTTGAGAGATTTAGGGCTACTTTCGTAATCAAATTAAAGGGACTTTAAACTTAATGTTGGTTTAGAATGTAAAATTTTTGTTATCAAGTCCGTAGTAATCAGCACAATCTAAACAACATTTAATTTAAAGTTCCTTTAAATTGGATTATGAAACTGGCCCTTAAACCTTCAAAAAAAGTATTACATTTCCGATTTAAATGAATGCTCGTATTAAATATTCCAAATATGCCAAAACATCAAAATAAGAGCATGGAAGCTTCTAATAATTAACCGTTTTACTTGTTGTAATCCTTTGAAGTTCCAAGTTCCAAGAACGGGCAATAATCTGAAATAAGTGAAAACTTAATTTTGTCTCTGTTGCACACTACAGTATAAGTATAACATTTACAAGACAAAACCAGAAATGTTATTGAATTAAATTACAATGTTCTGCAAAGTTCGTTCTGTAAGTCGAACAAAAATTACAAAAGAATAACAAAAATTGCAAAATTTTAGTTGTCCGGTTAATTTTGGCGGCCAGCGTATTTAAAATAAGAAAAAATGCAAATTTTTAATTTGGCTGGTTTATATTACAACCAAATAAATCTTGTATTATGATAAAAGCTTTTGGTAATCAAATAAATGAAAAAGAGGAGCTTTTGCAGCCGAATATCGTCATTATAAGTACAGCGTGCTTTTAAAGTTTCCTCCTTTCGGTTGGACCAAACTCAAAGTGAAAACACTTTTGACTTAACTACAATTTAATTCGCAAACTTTTAAATATGGCGTTTCAAAACAATCGAGAAATGGAAGACAATAGAAAGCGTAAAAGCAGTCTAGACGAGTAAAATTCAACAGAGTAAATTCGCTGTTATCATGTTAGTGACCTGTCAAAAATGAATTTCCGAAACGGCTTCACCCCGTCTGGATTTGTCCGGTTTCAGAATTTACGACCATTATCGTTGAACGTCGCAGTTAATTTTTCGTCATATCTCAGTTGAAATACGACCTAAATTCGATTCCTCTAATTTTTCTCTTTAATTAATGGAAATTTGATGCACTGGGTTGTTATTATTAGACAAAATCAATTCGCCCGGCGCATCCACCAAATGTAATCTTTCCATCATTTAACATTTACATTAATATTAAATCGTAAAACCTTCAACGTCCAGGTGTTGCAAAACTTTGATAATTAGCTCAAACTTATCAGCACACCTATAAAAAAATTAACGTCGAACGATTAATTAATATTAAATGGAGTTTTGGCTCAAAAATAGCCTTGACCCATTGAACTCCTTGAACCTCCCGGCAAATTAGAATGTTTTTAGAGGTTTAGGTCTGAACTGGAAAGCTCCCGAATTGTCTAAACACTAATAAGAACTAATTTTCTTCAAACACGTCGAGCGAACAAATTAAAATTGCTAAGGCGTCGACTGTTAAATAGTTTTTCAAAGTTTAAATAGAATCAGGGCGTCGATGAGTCTGAGTGTTCTTGAGGCTTGACTGACGACTCATCAATAATTTTACTAAAAGTAAGATAGAAAAAATTATTAGTGGTGTTTTAGTGGTGTTAAGAAGCTGGCGAGATAATGTTAGGAAAAAAATTAATCGACTCAAAAAATTTGCTGCCATTTGTGAAATGAAATACATTTTATTACTCAAATAGCTTGTGGTTACGAGCACTAAAATCATTTACACAAATTAACCATTTTTTGTCATTTAGTATTAGCTATAACTGTCTGTAACATTTTATTTATTGTCATCATAATTATTTTCCCCAACGCTCGTGAAAATATCTGCAGAGATAAAATAAAAAATATACAACTCCAACTATAAAAAATATTTGCTATAAAGTTTCATTTCAAATTTATTTCAGTTTACGTCGTAAAAATGTATTTTGTTATGCGGTTAAAAAACAAAGATTTCCTTCTATTGGTTTATGTTTTAATTTATATTTTTTATAAGGTTGGCCAGCACCAGTGGCATTTTCACAGTTAGTGAAAATTAAATAACGCATAAAAAATTAATTTTAATACAGAATTTGTAATATCGTCAAAAATAAGTTTTATAAACTTTCACAATAGTATATTATGTTATTAAAAGTAAAAGTTTATGTGGCGACACTGAACGTTTATTTTGTCGAACGCAGTGAGGCAAATAATTCAGCTGAACCATAAAACTAATTTTTACTCGAAACTAGTAAATGACTTGTATTGCAAAATGTCGAATGTTGATAATCTACAATGTACCTCTCCAAAAATGCTGAAAGCGAAAGAGACAACATTGATAAATGTCATGATAAAAACGTTTTGCCAAAAATACAGAGTGGTTAATGACTGAAAAGTGTCATAAAAGTCCAGTTTTCTAATGTTTGCGGATAAAAATTATTTCTCTCAGCCTAAATAACATTTTTTTTTAAACCTAGAAATTATAAGAAATTAATTTTACATGTTTTTTTCCCAGTAGGCTATTAGAAAAGGAAACAAGGAACTTGTATCCTAAAATGTAACTATGTTTAACGTTATTTGTGGCTTTTATTGTCAAAATTTTTGTATCTTTACTAAATAATTATGAAAAAATACAAAATTTTTGTATCTTTACTAAATAATTATGAAAAAATACGTATGTATATACAAGATTATCAGTAACACTAACACTAACACACCCTGTATGTACTTGTATTTTAAAATGACAATTTAAGTTATAGTAAAAGTTTTTTTCTATTTTTTTTTTGAATTTGGATTAATTTGATGAAATTGATTTGATTATTATTTTGAGTATCTTTACAAAAAATCTAATGAACTATACAGGAGGGTGCGAGAGAACTCGCGCCCCAGAGAAAATTTTCAAGTAAGGTAAGATACCAGGAACATGAAAAAAATGTTTAAAAAATTCTATCTGTCAAAAAATTTTGACATTTATTTTTTGACATTTGACATTTTTTTTATGTCTATTTAATGATACTGATGATTTTGTATATGTTTTTTTAGAATTATTTAGTAAAGGGACAAAAATTTTGCCAATAAAAGCCACAAGTAACATTGAACAGAGTTTCAATTTAGGATACAGCTTCCTTGTTTCCTCTTTTAATAGCCTATAGCAAAAAAACTTGGAAAATTATGTTTCCAACAGAAATAAATAGAGTCAAAGTGCAAACTTTAAACCCTCATAACTTCGAAATTTTTATAGATAAAATTTTTTTAACATTTTTTCCATGTTCCTAGTATCTTATCTTATATGGCATTTTTCTCTGGGGCGCGAGTTCTGGCGCACCCTGTATTTGTAGTTCCAAATAATGTTTAAATATTTACTATTTGAGTACAAGCTCATTATTTAAAGCATGTTATCTTTATTCTTTGAAATTTTATATAGTTTGACGTGAAAGACTGAAGAAGTTTGGACTTGGAGGCGAGATCACTCAGTATTATCAAAAGTTATCGATTACTTTGGAACACCTCACACTTTGTGTTTAAATCAAATAAACTTTGTTTTATTAATTCGATGCATTATGTATTTTTTTAATATTTGCTATTTTGCTGAGTATGTATACAATTCCCAACTTCTTAGTTAATCATCTTTAAAAGTTGGCATTTCCATTGTCAGATTAATTAAACTACATGAACATGGTACTTCTTACAACTGTAATACTTGAAACTGTAATTTGCTTTTCCCTTCTCTGAATGCCGTTTATAATAGTTCTCTTAGCTTGAGTATAAAACTCTATAATAGATTACTTTACGCACTGAAGCATGAGTAGAGGCTTGGCAGGTTTCCTAGAAAGTGTAAAGACTTGCTCCTTCTGTAATAGTTCTTACACTACATCTTAATTTAGAACTGTTAGTTTGTAAACTTGAATTTTACTTTCAAATAAGTCATCGTAAAAAATTACTGTTTTGTCGAGTAGAGTGAGTGCAGACGTCTAGTTGAAACACATTTAGAATTTCCTTAAGGGTTTTTCTCTATATTGTCCACTTAGTTTTATGGATTCAGTAAAAATTAGAAACATGATAATTTATTCAGTACGGTGGAATTTAGGAAATAAATGTACAAATTTACAAMTTACTTGCCATTCTTTTTGCATTATTTTGATTCTTATGTCTATGTCTTTTAGACTTTGTAATATTGCCAAAACATGTGTACATGAGTAGAAACTGACTGGGCAAGATAATGTAGAAAAATAATTTTTGTCAAATTTTTGCCAAAATATAGAATTCGGGTTGTCTCTTTGAAATTTTTATGTTTTTAATATTATCGAACAAATTTAAAAAAATACTGGAAAAGTCACTAATGTAACAAATAGTTATTTATTCGACGAGTTTGAGTGTAAATCGGACGCTTTATTTGACCGAGGGGATTTTTAAACCACGAGTGTAACGAGTGGTTTACCATCCACGAGGTGGAATAAATCGTCTGATTTATACTCAAACGAGTTGAATACAACATTTTATTCTTCGAATTAGACTCAACAAGGCTTAAACTTGCTTTAAATCTGTTAAAAATAATTTGACGTTTCGTATTGAGAAATGCCAAACAGTTATCAAAACTTCCTTACACGGGAGAAAAACCGTAAATTTTGACAGTGTCGAAGAATAAAAGTAAGAACGTATCCATAAAGGCGTAATTTAAAATGCAAGACAAAGTAAAACGCAAACTTAAAAAAGAAAAGACATAAGAACATTAAAAGTTAATTGTAAAGTAAGACGAAAACAATTACAGACCTATATGCAAGAATGTAAACAGAAACACATAGCGCAAGTTTTAGTATCTGGGAGGTAAAAAAATAAAATGGACTAAAAGTACGCAATGATACCAAAACGCTTCTACTTTATTGTTTATAAAACATAAATTTTGATTATATCAAAAACAATTAAATGATACTCCTAGTCGTTAACGTTACTTTCATGGATAAACCCTTATAAACGTTTAATTTCGTTAAACTTTGCCTTTAATATAATTTTCCACCACTTGTAAAAACGTTTAAAAGCAAACCGTTGGTAATTATTGTTTATGAAAAATTATGTTTGTGCAAAAGCAAACTTTACTGTTTCCATTTAAAGAAAACAGCCATCATCCTGGCGGCTATGTGTCCTTAGTGGGGCCCGGAACGGCCCCTGGGGGACATGCCCCGCGTTTTGCGACATATTTCGCAGATGAGCTAATTTAGCCGTGAGCTTCTCTGTGTTTGATCCAGCTTACAAAAACGAGATGCCGCAAATTCTCCAAATTCCAGTCTATGACTGGAAGGTGTTAAGCGTCAGATATCGGCAGACGTCCGTTTCCGGTCGGCATTATCTTATCCGAATTCACTTTGACAGCGAGATGTATGGGTCGTGTCAGCGTTATGAAAACGGGATATTTGCTTAAAAACTGCGAATTCTCCGGTTTTGTTTTGTTTTATGAGCGGCACGTGAACATTTCTCTCTTAATATATCATTTGAATAATACAAGAGACGATGAATTATTTTCTTCCTTCAGAGGAGTCTCTAAAATCGGCTTTGAGGTCGTATGAGAAATCGCATTATGCAGGACTGGCAAGAAAAGGGAACAGAGGAAGTTTGAGTATTTGTTTTACTTTATTCGATTATCAATAACTTCCAACTTTGGCAATTTCATTTTCTTACGACGAGAGCAGTTTAATGATTGAGACGCGGACGGTTTTAAATGCGGGTTAAGGCCTTAGGGGTCTTATTGATAAAGCAATTAGCAAGGGTGAAACACTAACGGAAGGATCCAAACCTGGCGCATCCAACAATTAAAGATTTTTCCTCGAGAGACAGCTTCTTATTTCAAGTCTAAACTCGGTTCGGTTTAGTACATTTTGTTTAAGTATCTGTGTCTCTGAATCATAGACCAAAAAACATGCTTTAGAAACATTTCTAAGAACGACTTTATGCAGTCCAGTCTTTTACAAAGACATTTCTTGGGATACACAACATTTTATTAAAAAAACTTGATTACTGCACCTGTTCTACACTGAAGTGACAAAATAATCAAACAATCTCAAAATGTAATAATTTGCTTACGATGTTTTCAGCCACTTTTTGTGAATGCACCTTCATCGCCTCGCATTTTTAAATACTGTATTAATTGTCGCCAACAATTGAGCAATTATAATGTCGCGCTTTTGCATGAGTTCAGAGATCATAGTTTGGAGATTTAGAGGTGTTTAGCGCTTTGGCGGTTCTTGCGTGACTCAGATGACATTTTTTTTTAATTTTGGGAAGGTGTTAGCTTTCGCCCTTTTTCTTTTAATTTCGTAATTTTTAAAAAAGCCAAAGGAATCAAGAATTAATTCTAAGCCTTAGTTTAAGTCACTTCAGGTCATTTGGTTTTATATTAAATTTAAAAAAAAATGTGATAATTTTTAATGTAATTCGAATTAGGATGATGATGATTGTAATTGATTGCTGCAACATGTTCTTACGACGTTAAATTATATTTTTTTACAATTGTTAAAGCGATTTTTTCACCTTCAACCCTTCTAATTTTACTTAGTTCCCTTGGAGAAAATGGATCAAATGTATCGTTTATACTTTGAGAGCCTTCTTGGAACACAAATTTTAGTTTCATTTTTTATTTTTTATTCTTCGACACAGTCAAAATTTATGGTTTTTCTCCCGTGTAAGAAAATTTTGACAACTGTTTGGCATTTCTCAATACGAAACGTCAAATTATTTTTAACAGATTTTAAGCACATTGTATTCAACTCGTTTGAGTGTAAATCGGACGCTTTATTCCACCTCGTGGATGGTAAACCACTCGTTACACTCGTGGTTTAAAAATCCACTCGGTCAAATAAATCGTCCGATTTACACTCACACTCCTCGAATAAATAACTATTATTACTAGAAAAATTCAGACATTATTCATTTTAATTAAATTTTGAACATTTGTTCAAACAATGTAAAATTTAGATTAAATAACATAATTGTTATTAGAAAGGAGGAAAGTGTATCTTTTCCTTCCGCAGGTGAAAGTTGCGTCTTGAGATTTAGTAACCACTCAGGAGAAAACACTTTCTTCCAATGAAATTCATATTACTTGTTACATGTTTTTCCGTTTCTGTGGGGAACGTAATATTTTTACCTCTCTCAGAGGTTACATATATTTTTAATGTAATTTTGATAGATGAGGGGCACAGGAAGGTAAAAGTTTTACCTCTCTGGGAGGTAAATGACCATTTTTCTTTTGGAAGTCAGGATGGAAAAACTTACTTTTTGTTGTCGTAGGAAAAATAGTAGATTATGTTATTAGGAGTAAAAGTGATTATTTATGTGGCGAAGCTGAACGTTCATTTTGCCGAACGGAGTGAGGCAAATGGATTCAGCTGAGCCACATAAACTCACTTTTACTCCAAATAACATATACTATTTTATCTGCAAACGATTCAGATGAAGAGAATAGAGCAACACACCAATAATCAAGTAAATCACCTCAATAATCAGGATGCTTTGCTATAAAATCATAACAAACCTCACGCTTCAGTTTCGGAATTTGTGTTGAGATTTCGAAAGTGTTGATTGATTGGTGGATAACTGGTGTAGTTTATAGTGCAAAATGTCGGATGCTGATAATCTACCTTGTACCTCTCCAGAAAATGGTGAAAAAGCGAAAGAGACAACAGTGGTAAATGTCAAAGTAAGTGTCAAGTAAAAGTGAAAACGCCTACGCGTAAATACAGTGTTTTTACTCCATGTCTGAAAAGTAAAACTTTTACCTGTGTCATTTAGTCATAAAAGTGGTCACTTTTCAGACGTTTGCGGATAAAATGTTTTTTTTATATTTATGTTTAAACTAAATTTTGAGAAATCTTCAAAAAGCCCGTGAGTTTTAAAATTTGGTGGATCAGTTTGTATGGGCAAAGTTTTAGTTTTCTAGAGGACTTTAGGCGACCTAAAACCTGCCTCGACCTAAATAGGGAGATCAAATTGATACAAATCGTTATGTTTCTCCAATTAAACTCAGACAATAAACCGGAGGAAGACGGCACATCTGGTGCTGTTTTTCCACGCAACCATCAATCACCGTGAAGTACTAGGCACAATAGATACATAAACATTTCGGTTGTGTGATAAATGCAGGGAGAGAGTTGCACAATGGCTTGGCACTTATTACAGGTCTTTGAATTTTTCTTGCTCGGTTTTCTTGATATAAATTATCAACAAAGGCACACCTCCGTTGTTCTTGCAATTATCTTGTATTAATTACGAAGAGTCGGCTTCTTGATTACGTAACTGGAGTTGCGTTCAACCAATGTCTCTTCGTGTTATTGTCACCGGATGTGTAATAGAGATTTCAGACGATGTCATTAATTAACACCGACGGCGCCGCTTTTTGTTTCAAACGTAATTAATCTGGCAATTACGGACGATTCTTGCACTCAAGGATGAGGCTTATTTCAAAAGCGGCAAAGGAAAACGCGAGCTTTCACTGAAGGAGAATTATTAAATATATTGACACAGGCAATAAACATGATCACGAACTGTGGAGAAAATCGAACTTATTTCTTTTTACTTCCACTAGCGTTGTTAGTCAATACTTTTAAAATTATTCGAAAATTGGCTTCTTTTACTACTTGTTTTCAAACTTTATCGCATATTTAGTTCGACAGTTCAATTTTAAATCTTTTGAATCAAACAGAAAGTGTGGAAGTTTTTTTTGAGTTGCATTTGAAATCATTTTATTTCTTGCAACAATAATTATTTGTCAAGTTTAAGACTTCCATTGGAGTGAGTCGGAAAGAGTGGAGAAATTATTCAAATACAAAAACGACTTCTTTGTTGCCTCTCACTATAATTTGATGTTTCCACTCCTCAAACTGACTTGCTGGTTATCACTTTTTATAAAGTTACTAAAACATATTTAAGCGTATTCTTTATTATATTTATAACTGAAGGATAAAAATCAGAGTAGAATGTTTTCGTATTTTCATATTCGTTTATTATCGACTTAAGTTACCATTTTTTTTTAAATAGAATCAATAAATCTAGTAAATATTGATTTATCGAATAATTTGTCATTTTTTTACACTAAAGAAATATCACCATGCAGACCAATAACTTTTTAAACTCAATACCTCCACATAACAATCCGGCGTCTTTAAGTCGTCACTTACATAAATGTTCAGCGTCAATATCATGGCATCTCAAAATCTCATTAGCACGTTTTAACGGTCGAAGTTAGTCGCTTGTGTCGCTTCAAAAATACGAACTAATTGGAACAAGAAGATTGGATCTTAGAATATGTTATAATAACGTCCGAAAAGTGTCTTTTTATAACTCGATTAAGCTAAAACTCGGATTTTTTAACAATGAAATAAAAATTTGTTGATTTGCAATTAGACGAGTTAATTAAAAACGGATCAGTATTGTGCCCGGAACCGAATTATTTTTCCGGTGTTTGGTGTAGACTTTTTACTAGCTCATCCTACTGTGAAATTCGTCTTTCGCCGTGATAATGATCAATGCAACTGTGGAACTCGTCGTTTCCGGTTCCGGATATTCCAGGACGGACGTAAACACATTTCGAGGCTCGCACACTAAAATCAACAAATAAATAAAGCTTAATCTCAGAGTAGGTATAATTTTCGGTTTGGACATGATGAATTCGTCCGGATTTTCCGCCAGTGCGGCTTTTTTAATTTCAATTAAAAAGATTTTAATTAGATAGAGTAGACATGAGATGTGCTAGTAGAAACAAAAATAAAACCTCTGCAACTCCCGTTATCTACATTATCGCATTCGTAAAAAAAAATCCTAATTAGTCGAAGGAAAAAGTTGGTTCTGACTGATTCAATTAATTTGGGAATATTTTCGTGATGGGATTATTTCCGGTTCACAGCGCGTCGATGTGACAGCATTTCCAACGTTCTTTCCTTAAAATTCGTAGACGACGTCGCTCTTTATAAAATGCTTCCAGTATTATAATATTTTATGGTAGTTTATGGCCTCTATAAATTTTTTCCTGTATTTATCAAATCTTTTCACTAAAATACCGAGAAACTTTTGCCTGGATGAGGTAAATCTTCGAAATTTTTGTTTGTGTATTTGAGGTTCATCGTCGGAATAATCGTGCCGCTAACGAAGCTAGCTTTCAACATCGTCAACAGATCATAATTGTGGGAGATTAGCTTCGAATGTATGGGCTGCAGATACACTAACGAATTAAGTGATTTTAGGACGGGCACAAAAATGCTCTCTCCATTAATTGACATGAGGAAATTTTTAAATTGTCTTGGAAAGAGCAATTTAAACACTTTAAAAATTCAACTGACGGCCAGAAAATATAAAATTTTAAGTAGAGTTAAAACGAACGAAATGTTGAAAGCGTCAGGATGAAATTTAAAGAGAGGCTAAATTGATTTTTGTGTTTTGTTTTTGTAGTAGAAATAAATAAGGTCAAAATGCAAAATTTAAGTTCCCATAATTTCAAAATTTTTAGATAGATTTTTTTAACAATTTTTCCATGTTTCTGGTATCTTATCTAACATGACATTTTTCTCTGGGCTGCAAGTTCTGAAACACCCCGTATTTTTAGTATCGCTGTGTAGAAGATTTAAAATTCAAATTTGTTCAAAACTGCATCACGACACAGTATAAAGAGAAGAAGCCAAGATTTATAAAACAGCAAGTTTGTTACCCGAATGTGACAATAGAGAATTGAAATCATTGTTTTGGTCATAAAAAGAACCATCAAATAAGGCAAAGATTATAAAGAAGAAAGAAATTTAAATCTGTTATTGTATCATGCCTATTACACCAAGTTCGAGAAAAGCAATAATAATTTTAAGAAACGCATGCTATAAGGAAAGAGGAAGAATTACTGTGAGCAAATAAAAATGAAATAAAAACGGTCGTAACAATTAGAAAAACCTAATGACTGGTCTGGCAGTGGTAAAATCGAACCTCCCTAACAAAAACCTTCGAACAGCTGCAATTAAAACCACCCTCCTTTGTGAAAAACACTATACAAATCAATTTAGAGAAATTCCCGAAATTTCTCCTTGACGGTTACCTCTGTCATTCTACCCCGGAAACATTATCCCTGAAACTTTTCTTCGCTGTTATTTCGATCACTGGCGACCCGCCCTTTGGGATAATTGTTTTATCCCAACGACCCCTTAATTTCCACATCAGTAAAAAGCGGAAAACAGCGATCGGGCATCGATTCCGGTATTTACGTCCTCTCTCGTTGCCAAAACCGCTTACATTATGCTCGCCGTTGTAATTGCCCCTTTTAATGGCCCCCATGATCGACGAGCCGGTAATTCCTAGAAAAATCCCGGATTCAGCGGCGTATCTCTACGTGCGTTGAAAGAACAATAAGCCGCAGCCAATTACAACGATATAACAGAGCTGAGGTTAAGAGGCCGTACAATTTACACGTAATCGGACCGAACGACATCAGAACTGACAACACTTTTTGGTATGCAGCCGAGGGGCGAAATAAAAAGTAAGGAGGGATCATCTTACGGCGACCGGAATAACGGATCGGATCGACCCGACATGGGGCAGCTGGTACATAATGAATGGGGGCGCTGGGACCATCACGATGTCCTAACTGATTATTGACAAAAATTGCCGAACTCCGAACATTTGTATGTTTGTTAGGGAATTAAAGCAATGTTCAAGGGTTGGAAATCCAGTAATATTTGTTGGTTAAAAATTGTGACTTTTTAGCATAACTGTAGCCCCACCTGCATTTTCACAAAAGTTTTTTGTTTCTGTTATTATTTTGCACTACGTCCTAAGTATGAAGTTTTTTGTTAAATGAGTAGGTAAAAAACATAATTTTTTGTGCCAGTTGTACAAGATTAAAATAATAATTGTTAGCCTAAGACAAGTATTTAAATTACTAATTAATGCTTACTCGATCGCGGCCACCATTCATCATTTTATCTACGCAAACCATGAGTAAATATTTGCAAGAAGTTCATTACTGGCATGCTAGATAAAACTTTTTTTTTGACAATACAAACTTGCCTGATTAAGCTCGGAAGGTGGAAAATTTTCATTCGTTTTTTTCCTTCTGACCCGATTTATTTTCTTTTTCAAGTTCAGCTTATTGTTGCAGCAAACCCTTTTCGGTTATAATCTGCAATTATATAAAATTCCTCTTAAAAAGCAATCCCGCTATCACCGAGAGCGTGTTCGGTGTCGGCTTTGTCGGCATTGCGGATTTACTCCGTGAGAAATGGCCCCTTAAGCAGCAGATAAACGCCACCCACTTAATAATACACTTTCGTTTCAGTTTCAGAACTGAAACAGTAAACTTCATCGGATGATGAATGTCTTTTTTCATGTCCTGATCTGTGCGAGACCTAATCGATCACATCCGACAACGCCACCATCTGTCGGCTGGCACTGATTGCAGATGTCCTCTCCATGTTAACACAGCCCCCACAAACTGAATATGAAATCTGCACGTCTTAGACCAGCAGATTCAAATTAATTCGATTTGATTAATAGACAGAAGCTCGATAACGCTGAGTCTGACCAAAACAAAATTTTATTATTGTTTCGAGGAGGTCCGCGAGATTCTGCTTAAAAGCAAAGCAAAAAATTAGATTTATGGATTTAATGCGTGTGGTATAAAAAGGAAATACAGAGATGAGAAAATACGTACGTTTCGAGACCGGCAGTTTGTAATAATTGACAAGACAGGTAAAAAGGTGCGAACCAGGATGGACGAGATAATGCGAAAATTTTTGAAGTACACTGGCTAGTATAAAAAACAACACAAAAGATGCATGAAATGTTTTAAATTATAAATAAAAAAATTAACTCAACAAAAATAATTTTGCTTGTTATGTTATCTCCATCCACGTGCCTATGATCAGGAAGCTTCCATAAGGAAACGTAAACATCGCGCGCTTTACCATCATCAAAAACCTTGGAACCGTTGCATTAATTTATATTATAAATTCAGGATAGGAAATACGCATTTTAGTCTGAATATAAGTCAAGTTCAAGTTTCAATATGTCTGAATATATTGTAAAAATAAATTAATTGTGAAGTTAGTGAAATAATTGTAAAAGTGAAGTTATAATAATAAAATAAGTGTAATAATAATTTTGAGTAAAATAAAATAATTTAAAACTCTCCCACGTTAACTCGCTAAAATCTAGAGATCAATTTCCAAGGTTTTTAGATTTGAAAAAACTTCAGATACTTTTCTAGTCATAAAAAATAACATCCTTTACTCCCAATAAACATTTTTCTTGTTTTTCTTCTTGTTTTCCTGTTATCAATTAGTTTCCTAAAACCAAGACCTACTAAATTCTGAACCCTATCAAAACAACTCTCACATGATAATTAATATGATTACCCCAAATTTCTGTAGAACTTACTGCTTGACTTTATTTCACTTCAAAACTGTTTGTAGTAGTTTTTCTGTCGTAAAGTCTTTCTTTTTCTATTTTTACTGTAAGATTCGTGTTTTCTATTTTTTCAGTTTTAATACATTTTGAAATGACAAAGTCATATAATACGATTCAAAAACCAAATCTGTACAAATCTCTTTTCAAAGATTTTTGTCTCAATTTCTTGTCCATTCTAACAATAAGAACGCCTTTAAAACCACAGAAAGTTTCATGAATGTATATCAACTTCTGTCACAATATTGAAAAAGCTAGTGCAAAAAGACACCGATAAAATCGCGAGATCCTTTCGCAAACATCCCTTTCAGCTGCTAAAAGTCGAAACTTCGGCGAAAATAAGATAAGACTTTTACTTGCATTAATTCCGCATTCGACAAACCGAACGAAACGCCCAACTTCCCCCATTAATTATAAAATTAGCCATCTACGTGAGAAATAAGAGTCGCGGATTAATCATCCTTTGTCACGATCCCAAAATCAAAAATTTCGTCACGTAAACAGGCCCACCTGTCTCTCTTCAGTGGGTTATTAGGCCTCAAAGGCCCAGATGAGTTCCGGCGAGGTCGCATTATTCAACGTCAAATCTGGCCACCTTCATCACTCGTATTCGGATACACTAATTAAGTCATTCATCAATGACGGCTGCTGGACGACCACAAGGGCAAAAATTTAAACAAACCCATAAAAAAAATTAAATTAGACGAGGACGAGTCGGGCCAAAATGGCGCACATTCGCTGAAATGATATTGTCCCGAGCTGTCGCAAGAAAACGGGATGTTGCGATTTAGCTACGGCCATTAATCAAGGTGGATACGGGGTAGCTTCTTGGGAGGTTTTAGACGGACGATTAATTATAAAATGATTGAGAAAGGGACAAATGGGGACACCTTTGGCCCGGCGCATCCACCATTTTTCTGTAGCAAATTAGACACAAGCGAATTTAGTCGCCAATTAATTAAAATACAACAATTTCCTATAAGAGCTAAAAAAAATGTCAAGTCACCATTAAAATAAAAAGCTTGCTTTTCATACATTATTATTGCAATTATATAAAATAACATTGTTTTTGTAGAGTAAAACCAATGTTGGAAAACGAAACCACAGAAATAATGAAAACAAAAAATAAAAACTAGCTATGACAAAACACAAATTTGAGCATTCTCATTATAGTTCCTGTAGTATAAGCAATAAAGAGATTAAAATGATATATGTGTGCACCATTTAGCGGTGTAATGCAATAAATTTGTGGGCATAAATATGTAATATACATATGACAAATCCAGATGACGCATTAGTACACATTAATTAAAAAAAAAAAAAAAACAGATCTCATATTCATTTCATAATGTTTCTTTTCATGAAATAAATGTTATTTTCACGAAATAAGACTGTAAATATGCATATGACATAACAGCAGATTTACAGAGTATTTACAGATATTTGCGCATCCACTAATAAGACTGAAAAAAAACACTTTTTTTGCAACACTAATACTTTACACTGTCTCTATGGTGCGTGTAAGCTTACCTCTTATGTTGATGTTAAAATACACTTTATCTATAAAGTACGTCGTGTTTTTCGTCAATTTTGACATACTTCTGATTCAATATTAGTGTTGCAAACAATCTTGAAGACAACACGAGTTTTATAGTTTACAAATCTCAGCCTGTTAAATTTTGAATTATTTCTTTATTATATGTGATTTGTAAAATAAATTCAATTTTAATGAGAAAACAAAAAAAATATTGACAAATACTTACAAAAAAATAAAAACCACATTATTTTAAGTATTGATACATAATTGATACCATAAAATTTTACTTAAAATATGCAATGAGGTACGATAATAAATATTATTCTCATAGTGACAATATCATTTCAAGACATATTTAGCAATGCAGCTTGTTTGCTAATAATAAATAAACAGCCATAAGAAGAAATTATAATTAATTGGCAAGTTTAAAAAAAAATGTATATTTGTATGTTTTCATTTAGAGTAACAGTGATTTTTGTGGCTTGCGCACTAGTTGCCGGCCTCCCTGTGCTCGACTGTCAAACCCTATATAGACCCGTCACAAAAACGACGCTTTTGCTTCTAATAAAACGATATACTAAATATTTTCTAGAAAGTTCATAAATACTTAAATCAGAAAATGCCCTATCAATACTTTTTTCCATATGAATTTAATGTTTGAAAGAACATAAAAAGTTAAATCTTGATTTGATTTGAATACTCAAACAATACAGGGTGATGCAATAGTTGTGCAAAATTTTTAAGAGATGACAGTAGAAGACAAACGATGTAACTTGCTTTATCCGAATGTTTATACTTTCTGAGGATTTCAGTAGCTGAATAAATATAAATTTGGCGCTCTGTTTTAAACAGTTTTAAACTTCAACAAATATGATCTCTGAGTTTTGTTCTTCAATATCTATTACATTGTTTTAAAAAATTGAGTTAAAATTAGCAAAAACAAACACAGAAAAAGTAGCCTCATATAAAAAATAATAATAAAATGGTAAACATTTTTTCGTATAGGATGCCATCGAATTTCATGAACTTAAATCTCACGAACTATACTTTAAAATATATAGCATTTAAAAGATGCAAACTTAGTTTGTAATGTTTTTATTACATTCTTATGAAAAATTTTGCAACGCTAAGATGCAAATTTCACCCCCTGTACCTCAGAAACTGTAAACTTTCCGATAAGGCAAGTTGCCTTATTTTGACATTTTTTTAACTGTACAATCACTGCATAAAATTTCTGAATAACTATTAAAATCACCCAATATTTAAAATGGGCAAGTCGTCACTGTTTATGATTTGAAATACGAGATATCTTTCAGTTTAACACACTTAAAGACATTCCTCATATTAAAACGTAGCAAAAATTGTGGGTAATCATAAAAGCCTAGTGTTTAAAAAATAAAGATAAGACGTAGGAATTCTTTTCAAAGTAGTTTAACACATTGACTTTTTACTGTATATTAAAAAAAAACAAAATTAACTAAAAAACTAAAGTGTCAGAAAGACAAAAAAATAAACACAAAAACTAACAGAGCTCTTATATTTAAAAAAAAACGCTTGGCAATACTTGCAAAAGAAAAAATAATTCGAATTACATTAATTTTAAATTATAGTTTTAATTCGCTTTCTATAAATCGACTCTATTTTCTTTAAAAAAGCAACAAAATATTTGATAGTGCATGTAACTCGTAACTTATGCTTTCTTCTTACGGTTTATTAAATTTAAACGCAGTTTTACCTTTCGGATATTTACAGTAGGTATAAAAAGAAAACAAATGAACCAAAAATATCAACAACGCGTTTTTTAATGCCATTTTCTAAAATAATTAGAAAATGATGCATGAGATTTTCCTCGCTTTATGCCGAAATAAAATTTTCACAAAATGCTCAGTTACAATTTGTATAATTACACCAAATTGGTGTTATTATAAATAAATCATCACGAAACCGCTACAAAAGCTGATTCATATTTCGCCCTAAATACACAAATCGAAACAAAGCTTACTTGTTTGGAAACAACCCTTTTCAAGAAAAACCTCATTTAAATCATCCCTTTGTGCCCTTCCGGTTTTCGCCTTGCTTTACCGTTTCTTGAAACGAGAGTCATTTACCACTTCTCGACTCAACATCTAGGGCTCTAAATGAGCATCAATATAAAAAAGATTCGGTCCATCTGCCTTCACCGCCCCTAATTAACTCCAGGCGATCCCATTAAAAATAACAACATTAGGTGCAAATACACCATAAATACGGGATTTTAGGAGTCTCCGTCGTCGCTTTTATTTCGGACAAAACGCAGTTTTATTTTGCACATCGATAAAACACAGCTGTGCTTTATTTTGGGGGCATTTATTATCCTTTTTTTAAGAGTGTACGTGTCGGAATAGTAGGAACCATTTTAAAATGGTCTAGAGTAAAATCGATGAACACAAATTTACTGAGTTCGAAGGAAAAATAAATTCCGAGGATAAGAGGACGAGTTTTAACTCCACTTAACAATGGAAAGTTTTTCCAAGAGAATTAAATTCGTAATTGGGTTATAAAATTCGCTCTGTAAACAGATATATTAATAATTACGGCTGTCGCGTTGGCCAAAAGCAATAAATTTTGTATCAATTGTTAAGTTTTCTTTGAAAATTCTTGTCAAGACATACAATGAGTCGAGTCGACGTAAAGCTCGATAAATCTTGCTCCTGTCCGTGGAATTTTTAATACTTAATACAAAACTTTTGCTACTTTATTTCAAGTTTGTAAAAAATAATTCTCTGTAGTAAAACATCAATTGAAAAGTTGGCAACCGGTTCATGCAAACCGAGCCAATTCCTGAACAAACACTTTTCGTATCAAACCTGTCACATAATTGTTTTATCCTTTTTTTGCAGAGAACTGGGGCACCAAGACGTTCTGTTGTACAGAACCCGGCTGCAACGGGGCCTTCATGAAGTCATCCAGTTTATTGGTGATGGTAATCTTGACAACTCTTGTGATCCACTGAGAAACGGTCGAAGATTCAACATATATAGATAAGCACATTCCTGAATGATATTCTAAATCGTTTTCTATAGTCTTCCTCGTTCATAAGAATGTTTTTTTCTCCATTTCGGATTCATTGGATCACATAGACACGCGCGCGCGAAATTGAGATGTTAATCGTGGCCTGGGATGCTGAAATGTCTCGGCTCGGGACGTGGACAGGCTGAGTCTTGGAGAAGTTAAATGCTTTCGGAAGGACAATCAAGTTTCGGTTCCAATGACGTGAAAAATCGAACTCTTTTGCACTTTTTCACGTTTAAAATTTGAAAACTAAAAAACGCACTTAAAAAGTTTCGATTTTTATATAATAATTGTTTTTACGTGAACATCAATATCTACAAGGGACTTGTTAAAATGTATTATAAAATAAAAAAATATTGGGTAAACGTGGCAATATTTAAAAATCACAAAATTTGATAAAACAAAAAGCCAAAATTGGTTTCATAGTATACTAAATTTAGTTATATTGTAAATGCTAAGTTAGGTTATAACAAGAATTAAGAATTTAGTTTTTAATTTTCTATCCCGACGCATCCACCAAAGTTAAATTAAATTAACCACATTGTGTGAATAATAAAATACAAAATGCAAAGATGTAATCTGCAGAAATTTCATTCTTTGTATTTTAACCGCCTTAAATACACATTTTTTATATTTCCAAAGAATAAAACTGCTAAAATAATATTAGGTGAGACAAAAAATTTATAATTGAAAAAAATTGCAAATCTTACCAACCCTCTCAAAATCTAAACATTTGTATTCAATAAATTAAGAGACATTAAAGGAAATTAAAAAATACAATTTTTTTGCAAACCTTAAATTTTAGTTGATTTTAATATAGTGTAATAATGTAGTAATTTAGATTTAGTGTTTTGTTCAAATTTTCTAATTAAAAATAATACAATTGATATTAATATTTGTGTGCTAAAATGTTTGTATATTATTTTAAATAAGACAATTAAAGAATAGATATGAATACAAACTTAAAAAAGGTTAACCTAGTAATTTATCTTTGAGGAATAAAATATCAAAACAAAAAATGTATTTTACAAACACTTGCCTTGTATATATGGAGAAACATTTAACAATTCGCAAGATTCTTCCTGTACATAAAAGACGAAACGAATCGTACAAAAATATCACACATCAATTTTTCAAACAGCATCGGGGCCAGTCTCAGCACTTTTAAACTAATCCACGAAATTTTTTTTCAGTTTTCCTGAAACGAAACTTTCACAAAAGAAAGAAAAAAAAGGGAAAACTGAAAACTGCTACCATAAATGTTGTTTTACTATTACAGTTAAATTAAATATCGTAATTAGGATTCTAGTACATGACATATTCGTCAAAAAAAGTTCACCTAAAAAATGAAATTAATAAAATTTGTAACGTAAGTAATAGATAAGCTTAATATTGATTAATTATAATTAACAATCTATATATTCTAAAAAAATCACAAATTCTAATTATAAGACGATCCACGAATGCAGAGTTTTCCCCCGCAATTTCCCGGTTTCCATTATAATTTCATGCAAAATAATTCCATATCGTGGCGCGGTAAACGTTTATTTATGCAATAAAAACCATGCACATGCGAAGAACTTGTTGATTATTTAAAATAAGATTTATGTAATTGCTGATTCAGAAGCACACTGTATATAACAAGAAAAAATTAGAACCATTTGTAAGTGCTTTCGTACAAACTATGTCACTTGGTGTATCACGCTGTAACGATTTGTGTAACGACAACAAATGTTATTATAAATAAATCATCATAAACCACCACAAAGAGTTTGAATCATTTCCCCCCGAAATACCCAAATCGCAACAAAGCTCGACTTGTTAGAAAACAATCCTTTTGGTAAAAAAGTCGCTTAAATTATCCCTTTGTGCCCTTCCGGTTTTAGAATCTGTACGCTTTGTTGTTACTTTAAAATCACAGAGCTTACGGATTCTCGAACTGGTAGAGTATTAAACGTCGAGTTAATTGTGAGGTGAAACTTGAAGAGGGAACTAGAAGCCATAAAAAGGAAATTGGAAACGATAAGAAATGGTCAATTGAAACAACTGCGAGTGTGACGAGGCCAAGTTTTCCTTTTTTCTGACAGCGTCAAGTTGCCCCAGAACTGTGAGTGCGGAACTAATTGGATGAGGGCTGTAATGGGGGTTGATTGATTCGGGTTAATTGGCCAAACATTACGGCACGAGTTGCTAATGACGGTTTTATTTGTTTCAAACAATGATCATAATTTTATACGAGGAGCCATTTCAAAACAACTAATCCGTATTTCGAAAATTCCATTTTAAACACGATAAACTATAATCATTAAATCGCTTGGTTGAATTAAGCTTTTTGGTCTCAAAACTCATTCATTTAAGTTAAACGGGTCGATTTAGCGCTGAAGTATATTACAGTCCTCAATTATTCACATTTATTTTCGCCAATCGCCCAATAGATCCAATAAGTTTGGAAAAAAGAACTTAATATGTAAAGTACAAGACCAATAAAGAGCATAAAGCCACCCTTTTGCAGTAAATTTAAAACGTACAGTATCTAAATGTTTCAAGAGTGCCACCATAAATTTTTATTTGTTTTCGTGCTTGTTGAATCCTTAATAAATGTAAGAATTTGATATAAACTACAGGGGAGATAATAACATTACACTGCTATCTCTTCGTACTTTCTTAAATTGAATTAGAAAAAATAACTAAAACATTTCTCTCACAAGAATTATTTGTAAACCATTAAAAATTAATTTGGAATGAAGCGAATAAATTTCAAAGACCCCAAACAATAACTGTGCCAAAATAAATTATTTATCATAATAAATTTAGTAATTTAGGATTCTAGTGAACGTTATTTTTTTCGATGTCTCCAATACAAACATTAAAGTGCCTCTTTACAGCCTAATAAAACAATGTCCTGTTTTCCCAATTAATATTAAATTGAATTTGGTTGAGTTTACTGCCGAAGAGAACCCACATAAAGACAAACAATAGTGCGAGTAGTTTCGGATCATTTCACTCAAACGCGACTATCATAAGCGTTCTAAACTACATATATATTTAAGAGAAGTGAAGCGCATTGTTACAAAGAATTGACTCTTTAAGAAGTAACTACAGACGACGACTTTCTGAAATTTCCTCGTTGAGAACAGAATAAGAATAAGCGATGCAAACATCAAAGCAAGAAAAATAGTTATGTTAAAGAAGAGTACATAAATTCAAAAATAAAACTCTAAAAATACAGTTATCTACACGTAATGTTAATTATCCCCAATCTAAACCATATTAATTAATAAGAATGTTAAATTACAATTAAAATAAAAAAATATCATTAAAGATAAATCAAAGTTAAACAATCTACCAAAGCAAGGAAAAACTAATACGGTAAGTAGGTATGTAAAATACTGTGAGGAATGTGAATTTCAAAAGTAGGTAGCCCATAACAAGCACTTTTCAAAAATGTTATACAACAGCCTATTTGGTAAAGCCATTTTTCCAATTATTCAAAAACAAAGACGTTAAATTTTCATTTTTTTAATTATATTCAAGGGTGGGTGGAGGTATGTCACTTAACATGTCATTTTATTTCCCTCTAGGAACCACCAAAACGGTTTTGAGTGATAATTAATGAAAAAGTCATTAATTATCACTTGAGAGAAATTGCCGATTGCAAGTTTTAAAATTGACACAGTGTATACCAGGTGAATAAAAAGTATGGAACGAAGCGTTTTTCTCGTAAACTAACCACTTTACAAAAAAAAAATAATTAGTGTAGCGTAAAATCCAATTAAAATGTGACCATTTATCAAGAATAACATTTTTCGAAATTTCTTTTAGTTTTCGGGTTTTAGAAAAAAAAAAAATTTAAATGGCAACCCACCATGATAATTTTTTTAATTAAAGATTATGATCTAAAAATGACCTTTAATTAAATAAAATTGTTTTTTAGCCAGTACTTTTTTTTTAATTAATTGTTAAAGTTGCGTTCCGAGCTCATCACGAAGATTTTCCGAACTTAACCGAAGTGGTTGTTTCATGCTTTTCATCATGGGAGAGCGCTGATTTCTATGCAGGTGCTTTGGGGTGGTTTCGAATGGACTAAAAATAGAAGAAAATGATTTGTTTTTACATTTTTTGATCCATCCGGAACCACCCCAAAGCACCTGCACCAAAAACCGGGCTCTCCAACGACCAAAGTTATGAAACGACTCCCTCGTTCAAGTTCGGAAAATCTTCGTGATGGGCTCGGAACGCAACTTTAACAATTTATTAAAAAAAAAGTACTGACTAGAAAACAATTCTGTTTAATTAGAGGTCATTTTTAGATCATAATCTTTAATTAAAAAAATTACCATAGTGGGTTGCCATTTAAAAAAAAAAAAAATTTCCAGAACTCGAAAACTAAAAAAAAATTCTAAAAATGTTATTCTTGATAAATGGTCACATTTTAATTGGACTTTACGCTACACTAATTATTTTTTTTTTGTAAAGTGGTTAGTTTACGAGAAAAACGCTTCGTTCCATACTTTTTATTCACCTGGTATGTATTTGTCAAATAGTGTATTTCAAAGTTGAAAAACAACGATAATAGTATATTAAAAAACAAATATTCTCATTGTGATATGAGCAGTTTACAATACACGATATTTACTTAGATGTTTTACTTATAAAAATTGCAAATTGAAAACCTCTACAAACTTAATTTTTGTAATGTAAAAGGTATTAAATTTGTATTTACTAAAATAAAAAACTGTCCAAATTTAATTCGTATTAGAAGCTAATTCCTATTAAACACAACAACATTGAATCTGTAAATTCTATTGATTGCAAATCCGGCCTGTGTTTCGCAATACAATGCTTTAGAAATGACGAAAATGGACAATGGTGTGTATTTTGCTATTCCGGATTATAAATTAACTGCTGTCACCAAAACTACATTTACCTTTGCGGAAATATCCTGCAATTTTACGACGGAAAGACCTTATTTCCGGTCATTTTGATAACTTTGGTGTTGGAGAGATTTTCATGTAAACTCTTTGAAATTATTGACGAAGACGTCAGACTTTTCTTGCTTTAAAAGTTTCAAAAATATGACGTGCGAAAAATATTCTTTAATTAAAGCGAACGAAGGACACGTCGCGAGACGGCTTGTCGCTGTAATAAATTTGCATATACAGGAGATGTTTCAGAGCGTCATTTTTGACGGGAGTTTTAATTGAAAATTTTTAACAATTGATTTTGTCCTGCATGCATATTTAACGCCACCGTCCGCTCCCTAATTGGGATTAATGGCGTTGATTATTTGATGTTTGCACCGACAAAAACAGAATTAATAGACGTCCAAAAATTTTACAATTAAATGAAAAAAATGGATTATCGATGCAATAAAATTACAACTTTTCGAATTGGGGCAGAAAGTTTCTGATTTATCGCGGTAAAACCCTTTCATTGCTAAATTTCAAGCCTACGTGTTCAATTTCCTGACACAATAATTTGCCGGAAAACAGATTAAACTAAAAGTTTTCGGAAAATTGTTCATTTCCCTAAGGATGAAACAAAAATCGCGAAGGTTTATAAAAGAATAACGGAAGGAAATACTAGTCGACACCTTGAGGAGTTCTTCTAGCGGTGATGTCTATTTCAATTTTACGCATGAATTATTTAGTCGTCTATGAGGGTTGATATGGTAGAAGTTTTTATGGAGCCACTGCCGAACATATAAACACGAAGGAACAGCTACATTGATGTGCAAATGAGAAACGGTAGAACGACTTGCTTGCAATATTTAGAAGCGACAGATTGCCGAGGTTTGCAGGAATTGGCCCGGGATGAACACATAAGTGTCTCATCTTCTTCCAGAATTGAAAAAGTTGATAGGACGCTTGCCGAAAACGAAAAATCGAACACCAAACGAAAAAATACAAAACACAATATCGAACGTGTTAAAAAAACATTATTCAATTCCAAGCCACGATCAAATACTACTGAAAAAAGTATCGATACACGAGTATGACTTCCAGTCACTTTCCCATCTGACTACACAAACAATAATAGAGCTAGTCTTGTCAATATAAAAAAAAACTAACTAAATATAAAATATGGTGTTCAAAAAGTACTGATTTTTCATAACTCGCCCCACAGCAACTGCAAGCATTGTGTTTGGCACAGAATCACCTGCACGCTTTTAAACAAACAAAAAATGTGTCGACATTCAACATTTCCATATTTCAATAAAGGTTTTTAATAATAATGATTTGAACGCCACAAAAACTCACAAATAATTTTAATGATTGATACTCGAAAATTCATTCAATTCATAAAATCAAATATTTTTTAATTAAAGAACAAATGAAATCCTGTTAATTATACCAGCTCGTGATTTATCATTGAAAAACAGAAACGTTGCAAAATTTTGTACCAACATAATACATTTAAATTGCGGGTCGGCTAAAAGTATCCACAAACAACTTAAAGATGTAACGGGTCGTTGATTTGAAAATTAATATTTTTATTTTTAGTGTCATGTTTAAATACAGAAAAAAATCGGGCCTGAAAATGTTATTATTACTTATTACATAAAAATCTTTAATAGTTTCTAAAAAGAAAGTTTCAACTGTAAACATTTTTACCAACTCGGAGAAAAGTAAAACATTATTTTGATTATTCGCAACATTGTAATTTGATAAACACAGTTTCAGTTTTTAACTTTTTGAAGGCAATAAAATATCATAAAAACGTCAATAGCTACGAAACAATGGCTCATAGAAAAATTTATGAGCAACTCTCGATCTCTCGTGTTATTTTACATATAAGTAAATTACAATTTTAATAAATTTATGTAACCTACATTTTCCGTAAAGTGGGCGTAAGTAAATTACACGATTTCAAAGCAAATATTTGCGAAACCACTTTGACACATTTTAATTTTATATTTATTCCAGTTCACAGTTGGCAAACAATAATTAGATATAAATAATAACAGTGCTCTTTTTTAATCAGTTCATAAACTGTGTTTCTGATAAAAGAATTAACAAAACAATTAAAAATTTTATGAAACATTTTAGTAGCAATTCTTTCCACATTCGTGCATCTGATTCTTCACTCTGCATATCCAATTTTTCGAGTTTTTTTAGCTGGATTGCCGAAAAAAATTAGACGTTATTTAGGATTACTCCGGCCGAATCCGGGCGCTCGTGTAAAAAATCTGCCTCTTAGCCGGTTACCCGGAAGCAGTACGTCTCTGTCACAGTTGAGCTCTTCACTGGTGCACACAAAGCTTTAAAGATGCGATTGCAACATAGCTGAAGAGCTTTACATAACTCATACGCCGATAAAGGTATGTCGGTTATTATTGACCGCTTGGAACGTATCCAGAGGTGATACATCGACACGTAGGTCCTTTTTTTTCAACGAGACAAGTGGAGGAAAAATGCCAGTGATTTATCTGCGAAAGCCAACATATTTCCGTTTTATGTGTCTCTCCAGTCCGGCTCTGGATAATAACGTGGGGTGGGGCAAGCGGCGTGCTTCCTACTCCTCCAATTTCAAATATTACTCGGAATTTATGGAAATTTATGTGTTTACGTGTTCGAAAGTGCAGGAAGTGGCCCTTTCCGCATGTATGCAATTACATTCGAGATGCAACTTCCTTTAAAAGGGAAAAATAGAATTATGAGGTCAGGTAATAAACAGCACGTTACGCTGTCTCTGCAGGTGTTTGGCAATTTCTTAATTTTTTACGAGGAGTAATAAAGTGTCTTAATTTACGGCTGGTACGTCGGCTTTTGTATTTTTGATGCCGTCTTCGGTAGCATTACCGGTATTAAAACTGACGCTTCCGTTCCAATTTCCTGTCGTCGAATCAAGTTTATAAAATTAAATTGCGCACTGCGGTGCGACATTATTTATCGCCGCAATTTTCACCTGAACAAACTAAATCCTAAAAAAAGATTTCAGATTTAAGTGCATAATAAATTCAGACAAGACATGCTTAAATTCTACTTCGCCAAGATAAAACATTCATAGAAAGGTGAGGTGCAGCGGGGACCCTTGGGTTATAATCCCATTGTCTTCCTAGAGACGAATATAAATAATTGAGACGTTCGTCGATCGATTACTATCAAATAATCCTGAAAGGTTCGAGCTACAATTTTTAATTAGATGCATACTCCAGAGATTTTCGAGATGAAAGTATATTGATTGCGCGAATTGCCCTAATATTTCTTGTCATTGATAGATTATCTTAAAAGCTTTTTTGCACTTGGAGGATTTATGGAAGGATTGTCGTTAAGGAGAATTTTAAATTATAATGTAGTGGCGTTAAGTGACGATTTACAAGGAAAGGGTGCACTAATTCACATCAGGTCCACAATTAAAAAAATGCAATGTTCAGCTAAAACTATCGCCATTTTAGTGATCGATGAAAACAAAACCAATAAAACTAAGACATTAGAAAAATCTCATTAAATTAGATTCAAATTCCAGTCAGTATCTTTGATTTTCAATTGAATTATCTATTTGTGTAAAAACTTGTATTTTGTCGTAAATTTTTCGATATTATAATAATAATAATTCGGTCGAATAAGGTCAAGACGAGCAAATTGGTTGCTTACCTTGTCGTGTCACTTTATGTGATCGCGCTGTTCACGAACCTAAGAAAAATACCAAGTTTTACGGCCCGGTTACATTCCCAATCGGAAAAATTACATCTGAGCCAAAAAATATCACATCGTGTTACAGCACACGTCTTGTCCTTGCCTGAGCTTATAAAATATTGTCTACGTCAAAAGAATCGACTTTATGCAATACATCAAGAAATTTTACGAACATTATGTCAATACATGACCTCGAACTAATCGAATTGCAAAAACGTAATCTCCAACAACCTAAAGGAAAGTAAATATTTAAATCTAGATCAGCGTCCGGCAGTTTAAGAGCATTATACAGTATGTTTACTTTTCATTAAATTCTCACTACGATCTTAAATACGAGAGAAAAGGGTCTCGAAAATAAAAGTTCTCTTCAAAGTACCTGAAATTTATTCAATAATCGGAACATTGATAGAAAATCTACTTTCAAAACTTTAAACTAAATCCAGCTCCTATCCTGCTATTGTCATTCTCGAGACCTATTCTAAACCCGTCTTCGTCACCCTGAAACAAAACTTTAACAAGCCAACAATCGACAAAAAACAACTTGATCCATAACTCAGTTTGAAAGTCAAACCTACCAATTTTTTATATTCTCCACCACCAGACGGCGGCTTCGGGCTAGCCTCAGCCGCCCTCTTCTGGCCCAATTCGCTTTTGGCCGGCCATTTAGGAAAGTTAGAAGGATCAATCGGAGGAGGAAATTCACTAAAATACGGATGTTTTAAAGCGTCCTCGGCTGATATTCTTTGGTGAGGGTCAAAGGTCAAAAAATTCAACATAAAGCTTAGACCCAAATCGTTCAACATTTGAAATCGTTTACGCAAATTCGATACCGTATGATTCGTAAATTTCATTTTTTGAACCACAGGTAACTTGTTAAAACCGGGCCAGATTTTCTCAGTCGGCGTCCCCAGACACTAAAACATAAGAATATCCACCTAACACAGCCATCACGCTTAATTCCAGAGTTACATACATATTTTTTTAAGGAAGATAACAAACCTTAAAAATCCTGTTGAGCTGTTCGGCTTCAGACTTCCCGGGAAAAATTGCGTTCATTAATAAAAATTCGGCAAAAATACACCCGACTGACCACATATCGATCGGCGTTGAATACTCTTTGACACCAAGCAGCAATTCCGGCGCTCTGTACCACAGTGTTACCACTATTGGAGTGTAAGGCCGCAACGGTGATCCATACTCTCTCGCCAATCCAAAATCACCGACTTTCAAAATTCCGTTATGCGATAAAAGTAGATTTGATGTTTTCAAATCGCGGTGCAAAATCCAATTATCGTGGAGATGTGCGACTGCCGCTAGCAATTGTTTGAGAAGACATTTGACTTCTCCTGGCGTAAAATGTTGATCTTTGCGTCTCATCATCTCGATGAGAGATTTAAGGTCGTGTTCGACGTAATCCATCACGATGAAAATCTTATCCATATTACTACCAACTACAATTTCTCTAACAGTTACAATATTTGGATGTTGACCTTTGAGAAGGGTGTTGATTTCGCGCAGTGACGTAATTGGAAAGCCTTCTTTTTCTTTTTCCATTTTCAGTTTTTTGAGGGCGACTATATCGTCTGTTCTTTTATCTTTAAACCTATAGACTACACCGTAAGTGCCTTCAGCGATACGATTTAAACACTGAAATTCGTCCAGTGACCGGCAACCCTCAATGGCAGGGTAATAAGGAGGTAGAGTTTCATCATATTCACGTTTTTCATCAGGCTCTTCCGATTTCTCTATTATTTCTTCACTGAGCTTACTTTCAGTACTTTCATCACTGTCTTCCTCTAGTTTGAGCCTTTTTTCTGAAGGCGGTGTAATATCCGATTCTAAATCTTTAAAATCATCTTCTAAAATCTCACTAAATGTTTTAGATTCTTCTATTGCATTTTCAGTTTCATTTTTCCTATTCTCTGAGTCATGATTTAAATTTCTAAAATCTTTTGATTTCTGTACATCATACTTACATGAATCAGAGTATTTTGATCCTAGTAAGTTACCTTTTGTATCTTTCTCATCTCTATGAGATTTTTTTCGGTGGTGGCGAGATCTGTCTCGCTCCATCGAGCGGTGTCGCCGATCTCTGTATCACATAAAATATAATATTTAATAACAAAAATAATCGCTCTAAATAGTCCCCCCTACCTGTGGTGTCTGTCCCTATGCGAGTGTCTCTTCTCTCTAAAGCCGTCCGCTCTTTCATGCCTGAAATGCCCACGATAATCTTCCCGATGTCTTCTTTTCGTGCTCTCGGCCAGTCTTTCTGCCGTTGCCATCATCAGTCTAAAAGAAAAGTAGTCTAAAGAGCCTCAAAACAACATTACTAACCTCAAACTCAAATCTTCATTTGTAGGCGATTTATCGCCAAATGTGTCTTCCGAATTTTCTTTATTTATTGAACTTCCCGACATTATTAACTAATTTGTACACGTTCAATAAGAAAATACACGAAACATCACAAAACAGGAAA
The DNA here is from genome assembly GCF_015345945.1 of Tribolium madens. Lineage (NCBI taxonomy): Eukaryota > Metazoa > Arthropoda > Insecta > Coleoptera > Tenebrionidae > Tribolium > Tribolium madens. Next base: position 8,250,216 of record NW_025400983.1, read on the forward strand.
AATTTTTTCAATAATTACTCAAACGTCATTTCTTGCCAACATGGCGACTAAAACAAAAAATCCCCAAATGAAATTAAACAAATTTTTTTCATTATTGTTTGTTGGGTTAATAAAAATGACAATTTTTCTACTTTTTCTTGTAATATACATTATAAATTATAATTAGCACTAAAACTTGAGACTGAACCCGCCCCCCATTCTTCTATTGTCCACACCCATCCCTATCCGGAATCCGTAACCGTCATCGTCACCATCGCCTCCCTATAACACAAAATTAACAAAAATAAATTATAAATCCAATACCGACCAATTTCTTATATTCTCCACCCCCACTTGGCGGTTTGGGACTCGCAGCTAAAGCCCTTTTCTGACCTAATTCACTTTTGGCCGGCCAAGTTGGAAACATTGCAGGATCAATGGGGAGCGGCGCTTCATTGAAATAAGTATGTTGCAAAGCTTCCTCCGCTGTGACTCTTTGAGCGGGATCAAAAGTCAAAAACTTGGTTAACAAATTTAACCCTAAATCCGTTAACATGCTGAATTTAGTACGCAAATTCGAGACAGGGTAATCGCTAAATTTCATTTTTTGCACGGCCGGTAGTTTATTAAATCCGGGCCAGATTTTCTCACTAGGAGTCCCCAAATCACGGAAGATTCTATTAAGTTGATCCACTTCGGATTTTCCAGGGAAAAGTGCGTTCATCAGGAGAAGTTCGGCGAAAATGCACCCCACAGACCACATATCGATAGGAGTTGAATATTCTTTCGTACATAAAAGCAACTCTGGGGCTCTGTACCACAAAGTTACAACAATAGGAGTGTAAGCCTTCAAGGGCGAGCCATACTCTCTCGCCAAACCAAAATCTCCAACTTTTAGAATCCCCTTATGGGAGAGTAAAAGGTTTGAAGTTTTTAAGTCTCGGTGCAAAATCCAATTGTCATGTAAGTGTGCCACGGCCAGTAGCAATTGTTTGAGAAGACATTTGACTTCCCCCGGCATAAAATTTTGTTTTTTGTGTCTCATTGTCTCCATTAACGATTTCAAATCGTGTTCCACGTAATCCATTACGATGAAAATCTTGTCCATGTTGCTACCAACAACAATTTCTCTCACTGTGACAATATTCGGGTGTTGTCCTTTCAAAAGAGTGTTAATTTCACGTAGCGATGTAATCGGGAACCCCTCCTTCTCTTTCTCCATTTTCAGTCTTTTTAAAGCCACAATATCTTCAGTTCTTTTATCTTTGGCCCTGTATACCACCCCATAGGTGCCTTCTTCAATCCGATTCAAACACTGGAATTCTTCCACCGACCGGCAGCCCTGCACCGCTGGGTAATACGGAGGCAAATCTTCATCAATCTTCGGTTTGTTAATCTCCTCTTTCTTCTCGTTATCTTCAACGGTTTCTTTTTCTTCAGACGGTTCGCGGCCATTTTTTGGTGAGACTGACGCCGAACGCTCGCTGCTTACACTCCTACATCGTGATTTCCGTTCCGAGGAAACGCTTCGTTCCCTTGAATCGGAAGAATGGTCAGATCGAGAGTGCCTAGAGTTGGTGCTGCTCCTCGCACTTTCTTCACTATGATCGCTCTTGTTGTCAGTCTCGTCGTATTGAACCTCCATTTCTTCATCTGAGTTGTCTGAAACCATGACGACGTTCGACTCCTCCACTCTTAATCTCTTATTGTAAAAATCTTCGTCGTCTTGTTGCTTTCGTTTGGCTGCTTTTTCCAGATGGCGTCTTTCTCTTTCCATCCTTGATTGTTCCTTCATTCTGGCCATTTCGCGCTCAGCTTCTAACAATTTCTCTTTCCTTAATTCCTGTTGCGCCCTTTCTTCTTCCGTTAATTTCTCTTCTTTTTCTTCTCTCTTATGTCTCTTATGTTCTTCTCCCGTACTTATATTAATAATTTCTTTCACGTACATCCCCGCTTCGCCTTGTAGCGCACTATCAAGTGTCTCTACCTCTCTGTACTTTTTATCCTTTTCTCTTTCACCTTTATCCAAATCGTCACCTTTAGTCGTCCTCTTGCTCAGCAACCTCTCCCTTAAATCCTGCAGTGTCTTATCTGCTCTATCTCTCTTTTCTTCCTCATACCTTCTGTGTTTGTCAGCCCCACGTCCCTCTTTGACTTTCTTTTCTTCATATTTTCGCGCATCTGAATGTCTTGATCTTGAAGGATCCTCCTTTCGTTCTCGGTAATATTGAAGTTCGCTGTAAGCCATTTGTTCACGGTAGTAACGTTCTTTTTCCCTTTGATAATGTTCACGCTCCTTGTTTGACCGCGACTGCTTGTCTCGATGATGTTTTTCACGATGGGAATGTCTTTCTTCGCGATGACGCTCTGAACGTTTGTGGTGGGAACGACTCTCGTGACCCTCACGACGTTTGTTCCGCGAACTTTGGGAAGACACTCGGGCTTGAGGAGGCTTGATGTCTAGTGAATCGATGTTTTCACCATCTTCTTCGGACAAACTGAAATAAACACAAATGAGTCTCAAAAACTAAAACATTGGTTCACGATGTAACAGCCCCCTTGAGAACTAACCTGAAGTCCATCGTTTCATCCTTCTGTCTCGAAGTTTCCGGACTTTGCCTCAACTCTCCATCCTCACTTTGTTCGTCTCCCGAATTATAACTCATTTTGGCAAATTTTTGATCTGTAAACTAATTACAGGGAATTGTTTATTTGTGACATTTTTTTATTTTGAGGTTAGGATTAATCCAACTGATGTGAAGTTAGCTGCAGTCGCCAAAAATTAATTGTCCAAGTCCAGAACATCATATTAAAACTAGTGAACGTGTCTGATTATATTAATTGTACGACTTGTGATTAAAATAAATTGGTTTTAATTGTGCCAAATCAAAATTTAAAGTGTTTAAGGTGCGTGACAGCTCCTTTAGTGACTCACTTCACGTCTTATCAACTGTCAAATGACTAACCTCTTCATGTGATTTTATCGAAAATTTTTATAAATAATGGAAATCCGAGGCTTGTGCGTGAGTTAGCAGACGTTACTTAACTTGATATTGGTCCCCAAATAGTTATTTTATCATGTGAATGCAAAATTAATACTTGGGACTTTTGAATGGAAATCGTGTTGTGCCCCAATGAAGAATAAGAATTTCATCAGGTTTCTGTTCGGAATAATCATTGTTAGTTTATTTTTGATTATATTTCGACAACATAAGCCGGAAACGATTCAGAATATTGTTTCCACCACCCACCAACAAATCCGCAATTTTAAGGTGCGTCTTTTGGGAAAATTTTGGAAAAAGAAATATTGTTGTGGTTTTAGGACACGTTCCGAGATGCTGATGCGAAAACTCTTGCCGCTGACGACAAATACCTGACTTTGTTAGGGTTCACAGATAGCCCTAGATTGTATCCAAATGACATCTGGAGGAATACTTCACTGCCTGTCATTGTCACGTATGTTATGGAAGGACAGGAAAGTCAAGTTGTAGGACTTATTAATAACGTAGGAAGGGTTCTGCCAAACAATACAATTCTAGTTTATAACCTTGGTTTAGGTAATTATGGCCTAAAAACGGTAATTTTTATTTTTTCTCAAAATTCTCCACTAAACTAAAACAATTCACAGCTCTTAAATTATTGCAACAACAGTAGATGCCAGGCCTTGACCCTAAGTCTGTCCGCTTTTCCCTCCCACGTAGACGAGGAGAGCATACGAGCCTACAGACCCCTTGTAATCCAGGTATAGTGACCTGATTTTTGATCAAAGTGGCCTATGATTTTCAAATTAAGTTAAGGTGTAAACAAAAGGTGGTGCTATTGTTGCAGGACGCTCTTCAGCGCACCGGCGCCGTGTTGTTCCTGGAGTGCGGGTATCGTTTTTCCCGCCATTTAACCCACGACGTCATAATGGATCTATTTGAGAAGCGCGCCAAGTCTCAAGGCATCGTCACGTGGCCAATGTCGTTGAAAAACCCAGTTTCGAGTCTGACGCACAAGAAGATGTTCCAATACTTTCACACCGACGCCGAGAATTTTCTTTTCCTGCAAATGGTGAACGCGGACGTCCTCTTGATCGTTAACACGGAATCGGTGCACAACGAAATCATGCTGCCTTGGGTCAAGTGCGCGTTGACTCAAGACTGCATCGTTCCGATTGGGGCGCAGTCGGCAGGATGTCGTTTCGATAAAAAGCCCCAATATCGATACTCCGGGTGCCATAGCTACGATACGTCAGCACTCAATATAGTTTTAGGTCTGAAATTTAACATGGACGGTAGTCAGTACATGTATGACGAGTCGGAAAAACTTTTCGAGACGGTTGAACTGAGCAAAGCCGAGGCTCTCTTGAGAGAATTCGAACAAAATATTACTACTGAAGGACGATTCATGTCTTTCGACACGTAAAATATTATATCGGACCAAATTCAGTGTGATAATAATGTAAAGCGTACAGTTATTCCGTTTTCAAACCAAATATGCCAAGCATTTGATTTCGTTTTTTAAACAGCGAAGTTGGCTCTGAACTTTGTGATTTAGTTGGTATTTGCTGTACAAAGTAACGCATTTTCCTTGTCGTTACATAGGGGCGATCAGCTCTTTGCAGGTCACGCGGTTCGATGTCGAACCACATTGTAATTTCTTTGACTGTACATAGTTATTTATTATTTCTGTTGTAATTGAAGTGCTTATTTAAATAATAAAAATACACTAAACACGAAACGTTTTATTATTTAAAATACGGTCACAGGGCCACAGCCTTAACTTTTTAGAACAAGAACTTTGACTTTATGTAATATAAAAATATTATGGCACACTAAACAATTATGAAAAAAGTAATTATTGATACATAAAATTACAGCCGCTTTTTTCAGTCAATTTTCAATAAACAAAATACATGACGTATGATAATTGATCTAAATAGGAATAAGTTAATTTATGCATTATTTATGCGTCTGTTGAATAAAAAAAATACTTAAAACAAAATGTAGCTTCAACATTTTACGCTGGATGCAAGTAGCACCTCTTGAACCCCCTGTTCTCATAGTGCGTCGTCTGTCGCACACTGCCTTTTATTGTTGTCAACTGAACATCGACCATTTTCAACAAATCCTCGACGTGGTATTCATGAGCGTGCTGGCTGAACACGTCACACAAAGTACTGATGTACCAAGTCCCCGAAGTGGTGTCCCGATGCGACAAAAACCCTAAAAAAACAAAATAACCATTTGACACGAACCGCAGACTAAACGCACCTGGCAGAGTAGAATAAGCGATAAGGGCATCGGCAAGAACTGGTACTCTACTTGGGATGCGAGTAGCATCACTTTCAATAAATTGCTCGTTGTCTCCACGACAACACTGAAAAATGAATATTTTGGGTTTGCCTTTCAAATATTTGCAATTTTCTTCGTTGAAAAAATCCAAGAGATCATCAACGAGGATGCCCTTCTCGTCCAAACCGAAAATTTCCGTGCCTCCGAGAGTCTCGTTTCGGGTGCCGTGACTCATTACGACTACCACTGCGATGTCTGCATTCTTCAGTGAGGATTTCTTACTGAAATTTTTGATGGTCGATTCCATGGACGATTTTTTCAAATCGCGTTCAAATGTTACTTTAAATCCCATTTGTTTGAACAATTCTTTGAGATTTTCATGGTCGACTTTGGCCCCCTCTCGATAGCCTTTATCTTTAAACATTATGTTGTTTATAATTAGGACTTCTCCCCGGTTTTTTGAGTGGGTTTCATAAGTTGGAATTACACAAGCGGCGTCGTAAAATTTCCCGGTTTTTTTTACTACCAATTTTTTCTTTTTGGAGCCAGTTTCTTGGACGGTTCCCGGCAAAACTGGGGGCAAAGCTGTTTGGGGTCGTGAGGATTGAAAAAAACTATTATAAGCGGGAGAATTTCGGTTGAAATTATTTTGGTTTTGGACAGGCCTTGACAAAGCTCTTGATGGTGGGTAAATGTTGGTACCACCATAGACGGGAGAATTATGCTTATAAGGACTTTGATAATTTATGTTAATAGGCTTAGCATCTGAGGTAAACCCTGGATTGGAGATTGATGATGACCTCGCTCTTGGAGGGTTTGGAAGAGCCAAGAGGTTTGATTTGTCTAAAATACAAAACATAATAATAGAATTGGCTAGAAATGACAGTTATAACTTATAAGACTTACCTGAAACCCCCGACAATAAACTAGGATTTGAACTAGTACCACTGTTGTTATTATGAACAGAAATGTACTGAGATCGTTGCTCAATTGTTCTGGACAAAAACTACATTCAAAAATTGTAAAACAAAACGCAAATGAAACATACCTAACTGTCACAGTTTGACTAGTTTGAGTTACTTGAGTTTGACTTGCCCTAGAATTGAGAAATGAAATATCCTTCTTTTTCAACAAATAACACAAAATAAAACTAAAGAAATCTTACCTCACAACCGTTTTTTTCTCGTCTTTTTCTTTGTTCTTTTTCGACCACATTTTCGAATCTCCCCAATGATTTTCCTCCTTTGTGACGATAGTTTCTCAGATAAGATAACAAATGATTATAGGCACATACGAACAAAATGTGTATCACTTAATAATTAATTTACACAAAAACGATGAAAAATACAATTAATATTTATATGAACAATGTAAAACAAAGCTAACAAGTATTAAGTCCATCATCATTCATAGTTACACACTAACTGAACTCAGAGCTCGCTAAACTCAGTTATCGTTATAATAATTTATAATATTCTTATCACTGCGATAAAAGCGTGAGTAAGACTTATTCTGTTTTCGATTTGGATCAACTTGAAATACCTAAGTAATAAAAAAAAAACGATTTCACAATGGGTGTTTAATAATAGTGATAATTTTCATTTTTTCGCAAATTTCTTTACTGATGTCGATAGATATATAATAATTTCAAGTACCTATAAAGTATTTTACTGCTCTAACCAACCCAACGTAGGTCCAACCGCGGTGGTATCAACCAACCAAAATTTGACAAATCAAACTGTCCACTCTTTATTTCTTAACTGATTTTTCAAAATTTTGCCCTCCTCAACAATAATAAGCATCAAACCTTAAAGTAGGTATCTATCTTTCAAAAATAATAGGAATAATAAACAAACACGAATACAAAATGGTAAATGTAGTTAAATTAAATGAATGTCTTTTATTGTACAAAAATATTGTTATACATCATCGTTTAACAATGCGTAACTTAATTTTTAATAATATAATATAATAAGCAGTAATGTGTACATATTAAAACCCCACATTTTGCAAGTTTATTGCAAGCTATGACAATTTATAAAACTCTATAACAGAAGAAAAAATACATATCAATTTATAGTAATTTGGTTATATTTATTTATTTGATTGTTTGTTTATACATATATTTCTTTAATTTAAATAAATTTAGTATTTATGAAAGTTTTATGATATCTGTAAAGTGCGTATTCTTGAATAACGTCGTAATCTTTATGCAACATCTTATTGTTGTAACAAATTTTTAAATTTGCTAATTTAATATCGCTAAAACAAGAGAAGTTTACTTATTATTTGGTATAGGTATATTATACGCATTCACAATTTATAAAATGCAATTTTAAAGTATGTGAAATAAAATTTTAAGTTCAAAATTGTTGACTTCTTCAATGAATGAAAATAGTAAAATTAATTAAAATACATTTAAAAATATGCAATAATATGAAATAAAAATCAATTAAAATTTATAACCGATAGATTAAGGTCAACGATCGCAAATTTAGAAACAATTTTAAAAATATCTTCTTAGGGATTAAGCTTGTCGGCGCAAGCTCTAATAAAATGCGCAATCTCGGTAGTGAAACAAATTAAAAATTATTTACAAAGCAACTTGTACCAAAACAATAAAAAAGAGGTCTCTTCTTATCCGAGAATCAAATGCAATGAATTGGCTTACTATGTTTATGAAACATCTACTCATACTTCTGCTAATACAAAAAAAATCACTTACTTCATTAGGTGATAAAGGTGGAATAAATAAAAGTTCTCTTTCGTACAAAATACTTTAAATTATTTTAATAAAATCATTGTAAAATATTGCATAACTTAATTATTAATATGATCACGTCAAACTGACTGCGACTGCTCAAATAGAGCAATGTGGCCATCCTTTTCGTAAATCCCCGGATTCAAGTAACAGGTTTTGAAAGCTATATTAAGAAAAGTGGACGTTTGTCGCGTCAACTTTTCCGATATTCGTTTTTTCAGCCCTCTCTCGACCATTTTCATCATTGTTTCAACATCGACTTGATAGGAATTCTCCATGAAAGTTGTACAGATCAATTCGATGTACCAACAGCCTCTCACAATGTCTCTGTGCGCCTGAAAACCCTCAACTGAAGGGTGACAAATCATCAAATCGCTGTAATATCGCTGATCGTCATCGCCAACTTCCCCCTTTTTAGTACACGCTGAATCGCTTTGGGTCTGTTGCGCAAAGTGGACCAAATTATCAACTAAATCGCCTCGACAGATATTGAAAATTAGGATTTTCGGCTTGTTGCGAAAAAGTGTGCAAGATTGGTTATTGAACTGCGTGATGATCCATTCTTCCTCCACTGCTTGACCATCGCTTCCAATTATGACCGTTTTGTTGTCGATTTTTTCGCCATGGCTCATTATTATCACAAATGCCATGTCAGGGGCTTCTTTATATTCTTTCTCCGAAAATTTTTTAACGACAGTTTTAATCTCCTACAAAAAATTATTAATCCCGGACAACTAAAAAAATCAAGAACGGACATCTCGACTCAAATTCCGGTACAAATCCACGTAAAATCCTATTTTTTCGAATAATTCTTTCAAATTTTCTTCATCCACTTCAGCTCCTCGTCTCGTTATGTGTCGCTCAGTTTCAAAAACCATATTATTAATTATCAAAACTTGACCTCGATTTTTTGACCTAGTTTTGTAAGAAAAATCGTCAGTATCACAGAATCTCGTTGCGTATTTTACTTCAATTTTCAACTTTTCCAAATGACTATCAGGTGGTCTATTGCAAGCAGTTGTGCCTATGTAAAGTCGAGCTAAAAATGTTATTGAAATGTAATTAAAGTGAGCAAATTTCTAACATATTTACTTGGAGGTTTATCTTCAAGTTTGTCTGCCAATTCGTGGTAATTACTTTTGCGTAAGGTCTCAACTAATTTAGAGAAAACTGTGGTAGATTTAGTTTTCACAAGTTGGAAAAGAATGCAGCGATTGTTGTGACGGCGGTCCTCCTCCTAATAATAAAAATTATTAGTTTTTTTACCTGTAGTACAAGAGCTACCAACAATTTTAACATTATCCATCATTTTGGCAATTATAGGTTCATTATAAGAAAGATTTCGCATGATTCGTTCTAAATCACAGTCCCTCACTAAATCGGGGAAATGTTTGTAAATCAGACTTTCATGTTCGGGCAGCATTTTGGTTTTCTCTTAATTAACACAATTATGATACGAACGGTACTAAAGGATATTCTCCAGAATAAAGAAGTTCTAAGAAACACATAATATTAAAATTGTGACAACAATGGACACAAAACAACAGCAACATAACCTTCGAAAAGTGTGGCACCAACGAAAGAACACAAAAAAACACCATACAACCCGCTAATTTTTAAATTCATTTACCTTTCCCTAATGTAATCAATAATGATGAAAGAAAAATTAAGTTCCAATTTTTAAGTTTAAAGCAACAACTTGTATTTTGTTACTAGAACGTCATAATAAATTATATTATTCCGGTTTTTGTTATTTTGATATTTAATTAGGACATTTAATAATTGAATACTATTTTGAAATGTCTATTTTTAGTTAAGATTTATCAATTATGTGCTGCAGGCTCAAAAAATAAACATAAATCTATATGATAGTCGCTTTATTGCGTGATTTTATTACACATTAAACAAAATAATATTAACATTGTAAATAAAACAAAATAGGAATGTTATTATTGCACCTTACTGACTAAGTTAGCACCTTAATAAGCGTCATTGGTTTTGGGAAAATTTCATCATTTTTCCATCCTCTTCATACAATCCTGGATGAAGGTAACATTTTTTAAATGCGATATTTTGAAACGTGGACGTTTGCTGAGTTCCTTCATTTGCATTCTGTGTTTCCCAAGGCATGGAAGAGACAACTTCCAACTCTTCATCAACTTTTCTCAGTAGAGATTCAATGTCCATGTCATGAGCGTGTTCCATAAATACCTTACATAATAACTGGATGTACCACGAACCTTTAATACTGTTTCTGTAAGCAGAAAAACCTACAATCATATTATCATTATTTTGAAGTATTTTACGTATAGTTAATTACCTTTTACTGAAGGATGGCAGATGAGCATGTCGCTGTATGTCCTGAGCGAATTTGACAAAATGGCATCAGTAAAAGTTTGTTTAGTCACTGATTCTGTAAGAACATTTCTGCAGATGTGATAAATAAAAATCTTAGGCTTCTTCCTAAATAAGGCACAATTCTCGTTGTTGAAAATTTTTTTAAAGCTTTCTTCAGCCAAGTATTTGTTGTCGCTACTAACTATCATAGTTTCATTTTTGATAACTAAACCGTGGCTCATTATTATGACGATACCCATGTCTGGTTGAGTTAAAGGCAATTTTTCAGAGAACTCTCGTGTTTTAAAGTACATGTCGTAGGCGTTCAGATCTGTGTATGAAAATACCGTCATTCCCATTTTTTCAAATAATATGCGGAGATTGCGTTCGTCGGCCTCCGCCCCATGCCGTTCATCATGTCCTTGTGAAAAATTTATATTGTTGATAATGAGTACATAACCACGATTTTTTGACCTAGTTGAGTAAAAACCAGTCCTGTTGTATTCCACAGTGTCATAAAATTGTGTCGAAAGTTTTACATCAATGTTAACATCCAAGGGATGCAAACTATTATCTAAAAAAATAAATAAATCACTCAAGGTCACACTAAAATAGCCACTTACTTTGAATGATCGTCTCTAGCTTATTTTCCAAAATATTAGCCAAACGATCACATCTCGTTTTTCTTAAACCTTCGACAAGCCCCGTAAAAGTGTTCACTTTTTCCAAATTTAATAACTTGAATAAAATTTGCCGGTTATTATGAGCCCTGTTTTGCTCCTAAAAATCTCCACGTGACTCACGTCATTCTTAAAAATTGAGATAATGGACTTACGAGAGGTAATTTGTCTAAAAAATCCTGATTGAGAGTACCTTTCTCGATCAAAATTTCCACAATCTGCTCTAAATCACATTGTTGGACCAGTTGAGGGAAATGTTTGTAAATTAAGTCTTTTTGTTCCGGCAGCATTTGGTATATTGTAAAGAACAGATTATGCAAATGAAACTAAACTAACACAAAAATTAAAAAAATAATAATAAAACAAACCGCCTTGCGGTGTGTCGGTTTTATAAACCTACTAACCACAAAATGTCAAATGTCAGCTGTTAACTGTCAAAATCAAATTGTGGGAGGTGTTTTGGAGTTGTTTCTAGTTAAAAAACGATGAATTTTTACAAGTCTTGGTAGAAAAAGTTACAAAAATGAATACTAGATCGATTTAGATTTAAATTTGGTGCTTTTTTGGCTTGTAGCGCTCGGTCGGTAACTAACCTTAAAATGTCATTCTGACGGCTGACTAAACCAAATTTCTCTGAAGAAATATCACCGAAATGAAACAAAATTAGCTTAATCTCATACATATTTTGTAATTTGAAATGAAAACAAATCAATAAAGTGGAGTCTGGCTCGTTGCGCTTGCGCATTTCCGGTGCTCAACAAAACATCAATTTGACAAGAAGAATCACTAAAAATTCTGGTCACAAAAATAGAATTGTGTCGATTTCCGTTGTGTTATAAAATGCGTACAAGTCTTGAAAAATCGCGTCATTGTCCACAATGTACGTACGTCAGGTTCTCTAATACGTAAACGGCAACTTCTAAATAAACCAAAAAGGGTTTTTAAATCGGAAAAAATGGGTTCGCCGTCGATTCCGGCCCTTTTGGTGACGGCAAACGTAGGCTCGATATTCGAAGACGTGAGTTTTAAAGTAGAGAGTGACCTTTAACTAAATATTGATTTGCAGCCCTCTGAAATGCTCAAGATTTGGACGGAAGAATTCCTCTCTACTGTCGCGAAACTAGACCCAAAATTCATTGCGCTCCACTGCCAGGAAGTCGGCGGGAAAAATTACGAGAACAGCATGAAACACGTCGAGCATTTTGTGAAATTACTCATGTCCAGCAACGAATTGAGGCTTTTTGACAAGATCAGGATATTTCTGGATGAAGACTACAGTTCTGCTGAAAATTTCACTGTTAATACCCTTAAAACCGTGCCCCGACTCTCTCTAACATTGCCAGTTTTAGGCTTTGGGAAATCTCTATTTTATTCATGAATCTGTTGAGAACGTTCTCATTTGGGACTTTAACGACGTGAAATTCGTTCCAGTCAGTGATAAACAAGTCCACTCCGGCAATATCGAAGCCGTCGCGACTAAAGAAAAAGCTAAATTCCCTCAGGATTTTTTCCCAGAGGTTGGCACCCTTTTGGACCAAACCCTGACATACATAATTTCACTTTTTAGTGCAAATGGTCACGAAAAGGCTTTCTTCGCACCCGTTGGTCCCTCAACGGGACTGTTGTGGACCTAATCAATATACATTTATTCCACGACGCGTCCAATTTTATCGCCATGGAGAGTTACCCTTCTGTTTATTGTAAAAATCGGCGTCGGGCCCTTGAACACACCCTTATAAGATTTCATAACGATCGTTACGGGAAAGCCCCATATTTCGTTTTTGGCGATTTCAACTTTAGAACTGACACGGAGGGCGTTATTAAAGTAAAAACATAACTAACAAATGCGTGTCGCTAATCAGCACCATTTTTAGAAATTGACAGAAGGGCTAACAACCACAAGACTTCAAAATAATAAAAATAATGATTACACTAAGCTCCAGTTTGCAAACGAGGACAGTCAGCTTGTCTTAACCGTTGGTAAAAAAGAATTCAACCATTTGGACCACCAGAAAGTTTTCCTGACACCGTCACCCACTTGGGTAAGTGGTGCTAGGAGGCGGGGATAGCTGTAATAAGAGCGTGGCCTTATTTCAGTTGAAAACGTTTGATAAGGAGTTGGAGGCGTTTGAGAAATACCTCACCGAGTACCCAATAAACTTCCCACCGTCGTACCCATTTGAGGAGAATATATCTCACGCTCGGAGCTACATGCAGACAAGATGTCCAGCCTGGTGCGATCGTGTTTTGTTAAGTCATACTGCGAAACAATTGGTCGATGAAGAAGAAAAAGTCGAGTACGGCCTCATGGGTTTGGATACATGCATGGGTGACCACAAGGTATGTGGTTGATTAACTCAGGTCCAGGGTCTTGTATGATTTTTTTCTGTGATTTGTGCAGCCAGTTTTTCTGGATTTACACATATTGGTAAACGAATAAGGTATCTCATTCTGCCTTTTGTTTGTTTAGTTTTTTTCGGTAGTTAGTTAAAAATTAGTTAGAACGATGGTAAAGAACAGTGGTGATTGCACTCCCCCTTAGCTGTCAACTGAGCTCAAATTCAAATTTTATCTTTAAATTTTTTTCATACATTAAAATGTGAGACTATTTCAAAGATTCTGAAGTGAGCTTGCCTCGCAAGATATTATAATTTAAATACATAACCTAGAATAATCAAAACTTGAGAATTAACAAAAAATTCATACAACATAGTAAAACACGATGCAATACAGGGTATAACGAAAAAGATTCCCCTGGTCAAAATAGAGCGATTTAACCAAACTTACCTCTATACCAAGTTGCACCGTTTAAAAGATAGAGAGCAACAAAATTTAAAAATTGTTTTCATTTTTCTTTAATAACTTAATGGATGAATCGATTTTTATGAAATTTGGTACAGGCAATTTGATATCAAAACCACATGTTTTGGTGCTATTTTTTTAATTTTATTTTTATTGTGAAGTACTTACTTATTAACAACTTCACACATTTTAGGCCATATTTTTGTTATACGTAATCTGAGTGGCGTAATTCTTTTTTTATTCGAAAGCTATATACATTATTTTTAAACGATTTCTGTATCTCATAAAATTTTTGTATCGACCTTGGCTTTAGAGTAAAAAAATAATTTAAGTAAATGTTTAGATGATGTGTTAATATTTTGGACGTTGGTCATTTTTTTTAAATTGAATTAAAAACTTTTTAGGTTTTAGTGTTTTATGTTGCTTTTGTTACCTAGTTAACAATAATATAATTAGTTATTAATTTAAACAAACAAAAATATAATTTCATTGGCGTTCTCTAACTTTTAAAAGCTGCAACTTGGTATAGAGGTAAGTTGGATTAAATCGTTTTATTTTGACCTGAGAAATCTCAGGTTACTCTTTATTTTTTTTTATCTTAGTCTTTATATCAATTGACTAGTACTTTAAACTCACATTCGAATTTATAAAAAATAAATAGACTTAACAGAGCATAATGGTCATAAAAATACAAACTATTAACAAATGTTTAAAGGTCAACGATTTGACATTTAAAATATACATGTTGATAATTCTTTCTTAAATAGAAGAAAAGATGCAAAGTACGAGTGGAGTAACGATAATATTTATTTTTGCTACAAAACATCAATTCTTGTAAACATCAACTTGGTAAGTTTTGGATTTGTTTGGAACAAGATTAGGGAAAATTTGAAATTGTCCGATGTTTTTGAAAAGTTGATTAGAGATTTCAGGTGGGTGAGGGGGAGTTGCGACGCCATGTTCTGTCATCGTCGTTACATTAGAACATAATACTGGCAGCAAACAAAATCGCATCGTCGTGTTTCTCAATGTCGTTAGCTAACACATATCGTTGTCCTTGCAGCCGGTCTATCTCCGTGTGGAGCTGAAATTGAACTCAGGTATAGTTAAATGTTGCGAGCACGCCCCTTACGAATGCTTGCCTGCTACTTGCCAGTGTTGCCAAACATTTGCTTCCGTAACAATAAACATAGTAGACATGTGCGATTATAGTCGAAAAAGTTACCCGAACGTGACGATCGACTCGCAACTGTTGCACGAACCAATCACACGTGACATGCTCTCGCACGAACCATACACGCCGGAAAGTGCCGAATCGCGTTCGCCGATACCCGAAGAGAAAATCAAAGACGAGGCGGAACCGGTGTCGGCCGCTCAACTAAAGAGACGACTTGAGTATATCTTGAGTTTGGAACGTAAGTTTCCGATGACACGATCGGAATCGGCGAACGTCGAGATGCGCGCCTCCAACGGGAATTTTTTCAGGAACAGAGCCATGTCTGAGGTGCCCCGAATGAGGAGGATGAGACTGATCTCGACGACGAGCGCTAGTTCGATACACAGGTATCAGAGCCATCATAGTTCCTCCGACGAGGATTGGTACGAATTCGAGGAAGAGACGGGGAGTAAGTGTAGCAGCGAAGATAGGCAATCCGATCGAAAATCGGACATTTTCGACGATATTAGGCTCGAAAAGACAACGAAATTTAAGGATAGGAGGCGGAATCGAATGAATTGTTGTAGTGTGATGTAATGGCATTTGCTCGTGGCTGTTTTGTTGTTTAGTGCTTGTGTGTGAAAAGTGCACGCTATTATAATTTTTTTTTGATTTTAGATGTTTTCTTTTTTGATTGCTCAATTGTTGATTATTTGTTAACGATGTTATTTCTGAAACAGGCCTGACCTTAAGTGCGACGAATAGTTTAAAAATTACTGACACTAAAGTGACCAAAGTTCAAGACAAAGTGGATCCATGCACAAGATACATTTACATCCAAAATATCGATAATCCCGTTAAAATTTTTAAAGAAACCGCCGTTTAAAAATATATAGGGCTACACGTCTTGTATTGGAGCACGTCCCATCCACGGAAGAATCAATTAGTTAAGTTTGATTATGCCAAAACTTGCCAAAAATACGTATTTGGCCAACCATTAAAAGACATCCATTCATTAAGGGTATACCCGGTGTTTTCGTCATTAAATGTTATGGCTGTGTCAGTTATCCTTTAAGATCGATGTAAGTTTATTTTATTGCTGACGGCTTGAAGAAACAAGCTGTAATAAAAATTTATGTATGTTGTAATATTGGCCGATAATTGTACTTATGTCAACAGCCCTTAAAAAAAGAAATTATACATGGTACTAGTCATAAATACTTAAAAAAGATTTATTTAAATTTTTGTTTATAAATCACATTTTCTTTTATACATAGTTTTATAAGTATAAAATTTTGAACAAATTCAAACCAAATGTAAAAAACCTGAAATAGTTGGAAAAAATGTGCCACAATGGTAGCATATTTTTTTTAGTCACTCATTGTAGTCATTTTTTTTGTTACAATTAAGTTCATTGTGTACGTACGTTTACTTAAATTAATGTTGTAAATTGTTGTAAGAATATAAACAAAAAAAAATAAACATCTGAATGGTTTGTACATTCTCATTTCAAAAAATGATATTTACACCAACACATTAATTTAATAAATAACAGACTATTATTTCGGCACCCTATTAACCTACCAAGATGAAAAAAAGCTCAGTCAAATAATTACAGTAATACAAAGTAACCCCTTTAAGAAGATTTAATAAAACCTCTTCCTTTTCTTCTCGTGATGTTTTTGATAAAACATGATTCCCAAAACAACGCACGCCACTACTGCTATACTTCCAATTAACATCAAAATGAAGATTTTAAAGCCGGACAACGATGAGGGCTTTGGGTCCTCCACATGGTCACGTGGTGGCTCGAAAAATGTGGCTGAGGGAACAATATTCGACCTGTCTTCATCCGCCTCAGGCTAAAAAATATTAATTACATATCAAAAATACCAACGACATTTGAAAAAAATACATCATCAGGCATATCCAATTCAAATAATCTAACAGACATAATATCGTGGTTATCTGACAAATCTCCGGTTGTTGCAGAGACCCCTAAGTAATAGCCAGTGGGGAGTCTCACTCCCTGGACTTGGAAACATTCCTTCCAAGCCGCCTTGTTTTCAATATCAGTGGAAACTAAAATAACGACGATAAAAGCGTGGTTAAGTGGGCGGAACTAGTACCTGTGAGTACATCTTTTTCATATCTGATAGCAATATGCGTGTCATAATCCAAGTTTCTAAACTTGGCTTCGCAGCCTGCGAGTTGAGTATGCGTTCCATCTCTGTCATGGTCATAATGTAGGGTGCCGTTATTGACCATGGCCGAAATGTATGGATGTTGGTGCTGTTAATGGCAGAATGGTTACATTTGATTCGCATTTCGCCCCCTACTTACATTATGTGGACCATTGTGGTTACTATAAGTGTCTAAAATGATCGCAAGTCCGTGGAAAAAGTCGTTATTGCCAAAAACCGGGCCCTCTTTCATCCTGTCTTTGGCATACCAAATCGCGAATCCGTCCCCGAATAAATCCTTCCCTTTTCCGTGTACTTTAAAGTGGACTTGCAGCTCCCAATTGCGTACGTTAACCGGCTAAGAATAGACGAGGTTAAAGGGTGAAGGTTGGAGACAAACGGTAACCTACCACAGAGTTCCAGATAGCTCCTACTTTACTCTGAAGATCTGAAGTGAGTCGTATGTAGTTGGGGGTTACTATTGTGCTTCCTGTGAAATGCCAGAATGGAATCTCAATGCCAGAGCCTGGAAAAATCGGGATAAGAAAAGTTCTAACCTCACTTAGGACATACCGTAATATGGCTTGATAAGGCTGTGTTCTCGCTTCATAAAGTCTTTTGTATTCCATTCCGCATTTACATAACTCAGAAAATAAAGGAAAACGCCCAAATATTCGACCCAAATCATCTTTTTCAATGATAAAAATGCTAATTTACCGGAATTGACGTATAGCACTTGACATTTTTGACACTAGCAATGCCAACGTAACAAAAAATAATAACTGTGATTATGAAAATATTATTCTTTATTAACTTTACAAATTACAATTTACAACATTGAAATAATAAAAAAAACATTACACACAAAAAGTATTGTTACAAAAATACTAACTAAAGTTTCATTATAATTTCGTCAAAGTAAAGTATAAGAAAATAACACTCAATAAATTTCTCATGGTATACCACCATCTTTCTCCTTTCTTAATACCAAACAAAGTTCGATATCACTAGGCTTCAGAGTAACGCGTTTTGCATGAGCCGCTAACAAGTTACTGTCTGCAAAAACTGAAACTAAATATGCCTCGGCAGCTTCATGCAGTGCTTGTAAAGCACTTCTCTGAATCCTGAGATCCCTTCCTTCACGATGTTGATTTTGTAGAAGTTCACGAATAAGTTTTGAAAAGGGCATTTTTGGAATGCACATCTCTGTAGACATTTGTAATTTCTTAATGAGCCTAAGCAGCTTTAATCGAATACGATATTGTTTGTTTCCTATAAAATAAGACGTAGAGCTCAATCGTGTGCCTTTCTTTGGCGTTTTCTTAGTACGAGCCATTTTGCTGAAACAAATAAGTAACTCCTTAAAATCTAAACAGTTTATACATTATTGGCATTTATCTACCTTTAAAATAGGGACCTATTTAATAAAACAATCAAAATACAAACAAGTCACACAAGAACCTTTTTTCTGGAAGATAAACGGTAAACCTTAAACCATGACCCTAACCTAGGACAATGCAGGACAATCCCGCCTTTTTTTAGTGCTTTTGTTTCCTTAATGTTGATGTTTCCAATTGTAACCAATAAATATTTAAATAATTTATAATAATAATGTTTTTTTCAATCTCCACACCCCATTAATTATCCCCTGTATTAGGAGTTAAAATAAAAATTAATGGGAGTAAGTTTTTTTTTAAATTCATTTATGTTCCAAATTTAGTCAAAAGCGTAATCTTATTTGTTTTGATAATTCATCCACCAAATTTCTCCCAGTTTTAACGTTTTTCGTAGTCCTCAATCATAATAAAAGTAAAAAAACAATATAACAATATTCTAACATTATTATTCATACCTTCTAATTAAATTTTATTAATAAAAATTTAATCTTCATCCCTGGGTCACTAACAACTATTTTACTACACTAATGTTCTATGAAAACTTAAACTAGGTACTATGGACATTAGCTTTTGATTTATTCCCTCTTTAAAAAACACTAAAAATTTAAACGGTCTCAAAGTCTGCAAGAATCTTTTCTAGAACTTGGATTTTGCGGTTTTTAGTACTTTTTTTTTCACAGTGTTTTAATGTTGGTATTCCCGATTGTAGCTAAACAAATAAAAAGATTTAAAAAATTACCTATTTATTATTTATTCATTTTACTATATTATGACTATTCTTTCATAGTCTTGTACAGTTTAATTGTACTGATGATTATTTTCTCCTTTAAATGTAATTTGAACTTTAAATGTTTGTTTTTAGTCGTTGGGACAGACTGCATTCTTTGACTCTGTCCCACATATATTGGTATCTCCCTCTTCGCATTGTGTTGGGCGTGTTTTGTGTAAAGCCTCTGTTATCAAATGCTTTGATAATATCAAAAATAATCCCAAAAATGGGTTTTAAAGATAGGACTTATCTTTATTTTGCTTTACTGATATTGTTTAGTGTTTTTGTGATAAGTGCAGGTAAATTACATCAAACCAATAGAAATAACATGGTTAAGTGGGAGGGGTCTTGTTACTCATTTGTTTTGATAATTCATCAACCAACTTTTTCCCAATTTTCTCAGTTTCAGCATTTTTCCTAGTCCTCAGTCATAATAAAAGTAAAAAAAGTTAGTATTAACAGTTTTTATCCCTTCAAATTAACATTTAATTAATAAAAATCAAATCTAGTGGATCACATCAATGATTCATGTTTCTCTAACTTTTAGGCCAGAATTTTTGGAAAACCACTCAATTTAACACTGAAGAGCCTGAAGATAAACGTATCAAGATAATATGGTGTACAATTAGCAGAGCAGAGCAACGGAAATGCAAGAATTTTGCCATGGCAAATGAACGCGACCGAATCAGAGTGGGCTATGACTATTTTAACATTGAATGTTTACAAGTAAATCCAGTCTTGGAAAATGAACCAAAGTAACAACATGTTTTTAGGCATTTGATAAAGAAGAATGCATGAGTCTACTAGATCAAGAAAAAGCCACTCTTACCACCCTTGACGCAGGGGAGGTGTTTGTTGGTGGTCGCTACAACAGTCTTGTACCCATTGGCCAAGAGGTTTTAGAAGGGGGACTCCAGCATTATTATGCCGTCGCAGCGGTCAAAAAGGGGACCCTGACCCACGTTAATTCGTTATTTGATTTAAGAGGAGTCAAGGCTTGTTTTGCAGGGGTTGAAACGTTCGCTGGATGGGTTGTTCCAATATACACAGTCTGTTTTTAATCTCCCATTTGTTAAAATCACTAATTTGTTGGTTCTAGTTGATGAACGAGGGTGGGTTAGATGTTGTAGATTGCAATAATCACGTCAAGTCGGCCACGAAATACTTTGGACCATCATGCGCTGTCAACTGTCTCACCAGCAAATACAACCCCATTGGAGACAATTCCGATAGGTTGTGCCAACTTTGTATCGGAAAAATCCCCGGGGGACGGTGTACCAGCTCAGATCCGTATTCGGGATATGAGGGAGCATTCCGTTGTCTCTTAGAAGCTGGAGAAATCGCCTTCGTGAAACATACGACGATTCCGTCCCTTGTAGCTGGTGACAATTTTGGTAATTATATTTTTTTGTAATTGGCCTTTCTTACATTTTTTACTTTAGTGTCGATATCAAAAGATTCTTTTGAACTGTTATGCAAGGATGGTAGCCGACGTCCCATTGACGAGTACATGTCGTGCAATTGGGGCAAAGTCCCATCAGACGCAATCGTGACAACATCAGCGTCGTCTTTTGAAAAACGGAAAATTTATCAAAAATTCCTTGAAAAAGCTGCAAAAATGTATAGTTTTGGAAATCAGAATAATGGGACAAACCGTTACGATGATCAAAACCGAAATTCCTACGATAACAGACAGCCCCAATATGACCAGTTTGGGAACAGGATTGATCAGTCCAATTATGATCAGTATGGAGGTAGACCGAATCGGTATAAAAGGCAGAATTTCGGTGATTTTGGCACTCAAAATAGGCCTCAATATGACCCAAACATTCCTCAGTATGAAGAAAATAGGCCGCAATATGACCCAAATAGGCCACAATATGACCGCAACAACAATTACAATCCATATGGACGCGATCGGCCACACAACCAAAGTGACTATAAGCCATATGGAGAAGACAAGCGTCCATACGATCATGAACCGGGAAATAGGGATAGAGGCCAGGAATATCCGTTTGATCCACACTACTTTAACAGAGAGGAATATGGAGAAAATATTGACCCATATGGAAATAAAAGACAACCATCAGTCTATAATAATAGCGTTCCCGACTACTACGATTACAACAGAAATAATACGTTTTATGAAGTTTTTAATTTATTTGAATCATCGCCACGTTATGGGATTCACAGCAACTTATTATTTCAAGTATTTTGTAATTTTTAATAATTATTGTATTACTATTTCTAATTTTGGTAGGACATGACTCGGGACATTGCACCACTCAACGAAAATTTGCAGACATACTCGAACTTTTTGGGCAGTTCTATGAACATAATTATGGGAGTTAGAGTGTGTCAGGTCAACAGGATGACTCTGTGTGTGACTTCAGACGTTGAAAGAAACAAGTGCATAAAGATGAGGGTAATGAACTGATTTCTGATTAATTAATTTTATTCTTCGACACTGTCAAAATTTACGGTTTTTCTCCCGTGTAAGGAAGTTTTGACAACTGTTTGGCATTTCTCAATACAAAACGTCAAATTATTTTTAACAGATTTAAAGCAAGTTTAACCCTTGTTGACTCTAATTCGAAGAATAAAATGTTGTATTCCACTCGTTTGAGTGTAAATCGGACGCTTTATTCCACCTCGTGGATGGTAAACCACTCGTTGCACTCGTAGTTTAAAAATCCACTCGGTCAAATAAAGAGTCCGATTTACACTCAAACTCGTCGACTAAATAACTATTATCCACAATCACTCTATAAAGAGACTTTATTCCACACTTTAGATGCGTATAAAGTACCACTTTATCCACTAGTGGATAACTGACGTTCTCGCGGTTAAACATTCTTGCTTGGATAAAACGCTACCTAACACACTCTTACAATAAATAACTATTAATTTAATACAATTTGACACTAACTATTTAAAATCTGGTGTTTTTAATATTTTAGTGATTTCGAACTAGAATTTGTTACTGAAAGCAAATGACTATCTGAAGATCTAAAATTAAAATCTGGTACAATAGAAAGCAAAAAATTCCGGACACGTTCAACATTTCGTTGACATAAAATGTGAAATACCCTTTATGTATTTGTAACTTTATTTTAGACATTTTTTGTTCTACTGCATCAATTTCCTGCTAAGACATAATTAAGCACAGACCAGAGCGTCATTTTTAATATTACGTTTAAATGAGTGTCCGAAATTGTTGCACGCCACCGTACCGTTCAATTAAATTTACAAAGTGGTCTAGAATTTTGAAATTAATTTTGCAATATTGAAGATCAGAAACAGAAGATGTGAAATGTGTCCAATTTCTATCTTACGTCTCCATTTTATTCATTGTTCAGTGCAAATTTATTACAATTTGAAAATAAGCTACTTAGATCAGAAATATTATTGCACAGTTCATTTTAAGGACGTCAGTTTTTTATTTCACGACTTTTAAGGATAAAATAAAGATTACCATTTCCAGACGGCCTTAAAAGCCCACCTCCTCAAGCCAGAAATGGACTGCTACAAAGGCCACTCGCAAATCCATTGCATGCAAGCCATCAGGTCGGGTCTAGCTGACGTCGCAGTTTTGGACGCCAGCGACGTCTACACAGCCGGTTTAAACTTCGACCTCATTCCATTCATGAGCGAAATGTACAACTTAAACGACCCCGAATACTATGTGGTGGCTGTGGCCAAAGAATCAGATCCCTCAACCGAGCTGACGTACCTTCGAGGAAAGTACACTTGTCATGGAGGCATCAATACTGCCGCCGGTTGGGTGTACCCCCTTGCATTTTTAATCAGTAATGGGTGGATCCGGCCTTACGGTTGCAACAGTATTAGAGCTGCGGCAGAATATTTCTCAAAGAGTTGCGTCCCGGGAGCGCTGAGCACTGAATACAACACTGGCGTGCCGTATGACAACATGTGCCACCTTTGCCACGGCGCGAGCTTCCGGTATTGTCGCAGAGACGCCTCGGAGGACTACTACGGCCACACGGGGGCTTTCAGATGTTTAGTGGAAGGTGGCGGTCAAGTCGCTTTTGTCACGCATACTACAGTCACGCAAAATACCAACGGAAAAAGAGAAGAGTGGTGGGCGAGGGATAATCTAAACGACGATTTTGAGTTGCTTTGCCCTGATGGTATTTTATTTAATTTTTTTTGTCATTTATTGATCATGGGTTGTAGGGACGAGAGCCGAAATCAATGAATACGAAAAATGCAATTTGGGAAAAGTCAAGGCGAATGCGATCGTAACCCGAGGCGGTTATGGGTACAACGACACACATGTGAATGCGTTTATTAATTTATTTTTGTACGCCCAGAATTTTTACGGACGGAAGACGACCGATGAATTTAGGTAAAGTGACATAATACGAAAATAAAAGACTGAAGTTATTTTTGTTTTATAGTTTCAGTATGTTTTCGTCAACGCCGCCTTATACCGATTTGATATTTCAAGATGCGACGACTCAATTGAAGGTCATTCCCCCTGAAAAGCGTCACTACGCCGAATATCTCGGAAGTGACTTCCTGCGGGCACGGAGGATCGTTGATTGTCATGCCGGAAGTGCCTCTCTAAGTGCCTCAATCACGCTACTTACGACAATTGTCGCTTTTGTTATTGCTAGATGTTAAGTTTTTATAGCACTTTTTTCTATGTTTTATGTACAAATTTATTGTGAAACCGTCCATTTTATCGAGATTTTATTTATGTAAATTCCGTCCATTGGTTTTTTATCTTTATCATTCCAGATAACGGAGACGAAAATAATTAAGACGTAATTAAAATACTTAACGAAATTCCAATGTTTGTTTGTAGACCTCTCCCTTTAGTGAAAGTCAATTTAAATTCATTACAACGATGAAATGAACTCAGACTGGCATTACTGGTATCCACTATTAGTCATCGTCTCGCTCCTTCTCTCTCACACCTATTCCCTCCCAGAAAAGGTGTCAACCAGTCTCTCAAGTGGTCTTATCAGCATGGCAAACAGTTACAGAACAGTTTACGCTTTCGCCAGAGAAATGCACCCAAAAACTGTCAAGACTGACATACAATATGGTACTGCGGGTTTCAGAACCAAGTAAGTCGAATTGATCGTCAAATTAGAGGTTAAGTTAACTGTCACTCTTTAGGGCCACCAATTTGGGGTACGTTATGTACCGGATGGGGCTGCTGGCCGTCTTAAGGGCCAGGTATAAGAGAGGTGAGTGGCCGATTTATAGAAACTTTGACGGAATTTGACGATTGCAGCCACCATCGGGGTCATGATCACGGCCTCACACAACCCAGAACCCGACAACGGGGTGAAACTTGTCGACCCCATGGGCGAGATGCTGGAGCAGAGCTGGGAGAAGTGGGCCACCAAGTTTGCCAATGTTGGGTAATTTAATTTTTCTTTATCACTGCGTTGCCATAACAATTTAGCGCATTAATTCTCAATTTGTCGCCATTCCCAACCCCATTGATAAGATAATTGAACCGGTTTTAGTGATGACCAACTTGAAGAGACTATCAACGAGATAATCAAAGAATACGATATTCCTATGACCGACCGTGTCGAAATCGTTGTAGGAAAAGACACCCGACCTAGTAGTCCAAGTCTGGCCAAGTCCCTAACGGACGGGGTTTTAGCCCTTTCCGGGAAACCAGTTGATTACGGAATTGTGACCACCCCCCAACTGCATTATTTTGTCGTTTGTAAAAACACAAATCGCAAATACGGCGAACCGACCGAAGAAGGCTACTACACAAAGTTAACCAAAGCTTTCAAAAAACTCAGGGGTGAAACTTACACAAACGGAAGTTACAAAAACCGGCTTTTGTATGACGGAGCAAACGGCGTTGGTGCTAAAAAAATCAAATATTTTCAAGAACTCTTGGGTAACAGTATGAAAATACAAATGTATAACGATGCCATTATCGGTTCGGGCAAGCTTAACTACATGGTAATAATTTCGCGGTGATAAACATTTTTACTGTTTGGTTATTGCAGTGCGGTGCCGATTATGTGAAATCGCAACAGAAATTCCCGACTGGGGTTCCCGTGGAGACCAACGTTCGGTGTTGTTCGGTCGATGGCGACGCCGACCGATTGATTTATTACTACATGGACGAGAATAACGGCTTCCATTTGATGGACGGGGACCGTATGGCAACTCTGATCGCAAGTTATCTTAAGGAAATCTTAGAAAAGACCGAACTCGATCTCAACCTAGGTTTAGTTCAAACTGCGTACGCTAATGGCGCGTCGACTGAATACATATCGAAAAAATTGCAAGTGCCGGTTGCGTGTGTCTCTACAGGGGTCAAACACCTGCACCACAAGGCTCTCGACTACGACATTGGAGTCTATTTCGAGGCCAACGGACACGGAACCGTCATCTTCAGCCAAAACGCCAAAGACAAGTTGAGAGAAACTGCAAAAAATAACAGGTAAAGTTGCACCGAAATCGTTTTAAACTATTAGTTTGTTTAGCATTTCGGAGGAGCGAAGACAAGCCGCTGAAGCTCTCCTTAACCTCATCGACCTCATCAACGAAACGGTGGGCGACGCCATCTCCGACATGCTCCTCATCGAGACGATTCTCCACGCTAAAGGCTGGGACATCCAACAATGGGAAAGCGCCTACACCGATTTGCCCAACCGCCTGATGAAGGTGACGGTCCAAGACCGGAACGTCATCACAACGACCGACGCCGAGCGCATATGCGTCACTCCCGAGGGCCTCCAGGCCGAAATCGACGCCTTGGTGGCCAAGTTCGACAAAGGCCGGTCGTTTGTCAGACCCTCAGGGACTGAGGATATCGTCCGAGTGTACGCCGAGGCAGCTACCCGGGAACAAGCTGATGAATTGGCGCTGCAAGTCGCTAAAAAAGTCTACGAAATGGCCGGGGGAGCTGGCGATTCGCCGCAATTGAATTGAGTGCAATAAATATTTTTTTAAACTAATTTTACTTTTTTTGTGCCATCTATACGTACCAACGTGACCTACTCCGCACAGTTCTTGCCTTACCGAGGCTGGGCCTCTTTGTTGTACAAATTTTAAAGCTTTTATTGACTGTTTTCTGTGCTGCTGCCCTCTGGTGTACTTAATTATTGTACCCGTGTAATGTTAGGATTTGTAATCATTCCATTCGTTTTGACACTAACTGCCTTCAAAATAGAAACGGCAACAGCTTTAATTTTAATTCTTTATATACATTTTAATAAAAAGTTTATGTATATTTTGTCGTTTTATTTGGGGAGGGTTAAATGAAAATCCTGGTACAATTTCAATCTTTAATCTTACCTCATTGTGAGAGTTACTTTTACATAAATATCCAACGTGGTTATTAACTTAAAAATAAGGGTTTGTCTCAGATACCCTTCAAAAAAAAAAACTATTGTAAAAACTATAGCGTATTTAGTTAATTATAAATGAAGACAAAACCATATTATACAATTGTATTTAACAATTAACTTGTTTCGTAATTTGTTTGCAATAATAGAGCATTTTTCACACACTGATATTACATTATTACAATGGAAAAAAATCGACAATTAAGTTCATGGCAGTTGCTTAAGACGCAGCTACATAGAAAAGACGTATAGTTAAATAGAAAGAAACCTTCATTCTGAATCCAAACTATACATCTTTTGAAAGAGAAAAATAACCTCAAACAACAGATTAGACCAAAGTAAATCTTACACAGCCTGCGATAAAAATAGAGTATAGTTTAAAACACTACACTCTGATGTTTGTAACAGAATTTCTGAATGTGCATCGATCTGATTTACTCGTGTCAAAAATTTTGCCGGGGGTTACTTAACTAAAGCAACTTTGATTTTAAACAACTAGAAGGCGCGGAACAACCGCACCGATCAGTTCTTATACCCATTACGATAAATAAACAAAAGTAAAATACATTAACACCATTATTATAAAATGTACAAGCCGCACTGTAAAACGAGGATCAAATAATGAAAGAATCTAACAAATCAATGATCACATTTAACGACGTTTTACCGTGCAGCGCCTGAACGTCGTAGGCTCGACAAGAGTTCCGTATAGTTTTTTTCAAATCCTTAGTGACGTTTACGGTACTCACTTTTGTTTCCATTATTTTTACAATCTATTTCTTAACATATTAAATAATACAGCCAGACTTGCATTCACTCCCACGCATCACTAATCCACTATCATACTCGAGGAGACGTGGCCTATTTGTGAGCGGCCTCGCCCTTTAAATTTTTTGTTTTTTTATATCTTTTTATACAATTTCCCATTAACGGCGGGTAAAGAAAAAATTAATTCGTGTATGCTCACTTACAATAATGTTTTAATTATTTTTTTTATATAAAATTGTCAGCGTCCATCAAGACAACCTCTTAATTTTTGTTTTATTATAATTTTTATTTTTTGCTTTGACCAACTATATGCGAAGTCGGTTAGACCCAGTCGGTGGTGGTGTATGTGGGGCGTGTTAACGGTTGCCTAGAAGAAAACAAACGGTTACTCCAAAACAAAACTATATATCTATCAAAAGACAGAAAAAACAATGAAATAAACAAAAAACGATTTGTGATTGGTTAGAAAAATATACAACATGCAAATGACTCTAGAATGTTAGCTTTCATCCCGACCATGTTAGTCCCAACTTACCAAAAGCTTTAATTAAAAAATAAACTTAAAAATAAAACACTCAAAAAAAAGGATGAAAACTAACAGTGTTTTTTAAATACAGCGTTGATCCTTTATAGAAGCTTCGTGACAACTGGCTGACCTGCAATAAAAATGTTCGCTTTTTAAACTTACTATCAACAGAAAAAAATGACTGTTAGTATGGATTTGAAGCTTTTAGCACAGCTACGCGCCCGATAAGATCACGTGTCTATGATAGAAAAAAAATGACATGAGTGCGATTTTTCTAATGAAAATAAAAAATCTAAAAAGGGATTAAAATCGCACTTTAAAAATAAAACGGTCACCAAAGAAGACTAGGAAAAAAGCTCAACACTTACTTCTCAGATATTCCAAGAAAGAAAAAAACACAAAGGGACACAACAATTTTATGTAAATATGTAAAAAAAATAAACGAAATTACAGGGCAAAATAAAAAAAAATTAATATTAAACGAAAACAACATTCTCAGTGACCTTTAAAGACTTTAGCAATATTTGCAGTAGAAGGGTGGGTTGTTTTATAGTGAGCTGTACCTTTAGCAGAATTTTGCTTGTTCTTTTCGTCATCTTTTTTGTCACGGTTCGCTGAAAAGAGGGTGACTATAAGATCTTAACTATTAAAAACATTGACTAGTCGCTAAATTCGTCACATCAGTGATTTCGTTCGGTGAAAATTACCGATCGAAATCGTTCGTTCGTCGACTCACCTGTTTGTTGAGATATTACAACTCGCGATGTCTGTGGTTGAGCCGACGTTTCGGCCACTGTCCCTCCTGTAGCTGCCGCCTTCTGTTTCAGCATGGTCCAGTCGAACGTGTAATCGTATTGGTGATTCAATGTGCGAAACAGAATCCGGAACAGCTGTCTTAGGTACATGTAATCGGGGGCCTCTTCGAAACGGAGGCCGCGACAGTAATTGAGGTACATCGAAAACTCCGCCGGAAATCCCTAACAAAATAGAACAGTATAAAAAAAAACGAAACCACCAATTTCAAAGAATCAAGTGTGCAGAAGGAATTTACACAAATTTCTACTCGTTGAATTTTATTGTAAATTTTCGATAAAAAACACCAAAAAAAAAACTTGAACTGAATACTTTTAAGAGCACATACAACCGTAAAAATTTTAATAAGGTCTTTAAACTCTGACAATAGATCATAAGACACAATTACTTGTAAATATACAAAACCAAATTATAGTAAAATGAAATTATTGTTAATGTTATTTAGACACATTCGAATAATATTGGTTGTTTATGAAATCAGTTCATTGATTATTACGTAAACTAATCGATACATATTTACTGAAATGAAATAGAATAAAGAGAGAAATATAACGAATCACTTGTTAACTTTTCATTGAATTTTCATAACTAAATTATTACCGATATAAATTAACACTTTCATAGCAGCGAGATTTTATTTTTACAATGCAAGAGGCCTAAAGAACTGACCGAAAAACAATAGGTTTTATAAAATGAATCATTATTTCAACGTCTTCCTCAAAATACTTTCAATTTTAACTTTAAAATTTTATTCAAACAAGCTGAGAATGAAAATTTTCGTATTTTAAGAGATTCTATTTGTGGCATTGTTTAATATGTATATTGAATTTTAAAACGCTCATTATATCTAGAAAGTAAAACACTTGTATGAAAAGTATATTACTTAACATTATGTGTGTGCATCCTTAGTTTGGTAGTGTTTAAATGTACTTCATGTTGATTAAACTGATTTTTTTTTAAAATCTAGGATTAACACTTTCGTTTCTTTCTTGCAAACTCGACAAACAGTAAAAAATGATATACTTTTACAAGTTCCTATAATTAATAGTTATTTATTGTAAGAGTGTGTTAGATAGCGTTTTATCCACGCAAGAATGTTTAACCGCGAGAACGTCAGTTCGAGGGGTTAATTTTCTTAAGTGGATAAAATGCGACTAACACACGACTGCAATATAACGTTTTATCCACAATCACAGGCCCAAATCATTCCAAACTTAATTAAAAATTAAACTGACATTTAAACGTCACGCCAAATGTGCTTTCGGTTAAACGTAGTAAGCTGTTACGCGGTGCGCTGGTTACTAACAGTGGAATAAAGTTACTTTATTCCACTAGTGGATAAACTGGTACTTTATACGCATCTAAAGTGTGGAATAAACTCTCTTTATAGAATGATTGTGGATAAATATATTTTAAAGCATACCATTCAAAAAAAAAAAAAAAACACCGTCCATTTTTTTTTAAACTAAAAATTTCTACCTAATCTAAAATACAAAAAACTGGCGATTCTTCTTCCTCAATTTACTCCTAACTTCACTCACTCTATACTTTCAATTTCTTTCATTTTATTTACATTATCAATATTTTCTGGGCATCTCTTCTAATTACGTGATTTTGAAACAAATTCCTCTGCTTGTGTTTTTTGTGTAATTTGGTAAATGTATTGTTTCAGCGAACCTTGCAGAGAACCTCAACCGGCGTGGACATCTTCTTCTCGCTGATCTTTTCGTACTTTTGCTTCTTGGTCGCCGCTTTGAGTCCCTGCCACGGCAAGCATCCTCTGTTGAAGTACATCAGCACGTAGCCTAGCGATTCCATATCATCACGTCGCGACTGTTCTATACCAAGATGGGCGTTGATCGAAGCATATCGTGCCGTCCCCGTCAAGTTTTTATCTTCGCGATATCCGATGTGCATCCTAGTGCGTGCATCTCTAAACTTCTTCGCTAAACCAAAGTCGATTAGGAAGAGTTTGTTGCAATGACGACCAATGCCCATCAGGAAGTTGTCCGGTTTTATGTCGCGATGAATGAAAGACTTGCAATGGACGTATTCGATACGGCCGATCATCTGGTCGGCCAACATCAGAACGGTTTTGATCGTAAAACGACGTGAACAAAAATTGAACAGGTCTTCTAGTGACGGACCAAGAAGGTCCATCACTAGAACGTTGTGTTCTTTTTCTTGGCCGTAATATCTGGAACGAATTGGCGTGTTAACAAAGGTCGACGACAATTATAAATAGACACCATCGGCACAACGTGCTGACGATAAACAGATTCGAGAAACGGAAAACACCTAACTTTACACGTTTGTAAAGCGAAACAGACAAAATAAGAAATTTCAATGAAATAAAACTTTAATTGTGTCTTGGTTAACTCTCAATTGACGTCACAAACGACATCGATACGTTTCCGATAACAGGTGTCTTGAGAATCGCAAATAAAATCGCAATAATAAAATTTATTAACACTTGTATCAACTGGAAAAATGTCTACTCTCGTGTTTTTTGAAACTACAATTACGAACAAAATATGTAAACCACTGAAGAGACAAATTTTGTTTTATTTTCACATAGAAAACTATTTAATCATGATAAAAAATTTCGCCGGTGCATTTACTTACGAGTACCAAGTTTTTCTACGTGAAATTGTACATAATATGAAATCTATTCTACAAATTATGAATCACTCGTAATTAATCACAATGAAACCAATCAAACATCAGTAAATCAATACTTCATATAATAAGTAGGACAACCCAAAAACTCTATAACAAAACAGAATGAGAACAGATACTTATGTAACCAGTTAATTAATTAGAAACTTAATACTTTTTCTTTTCCCAAATTACTCATAATACACTTGGTTCAACACAATATTTTTAGATTTTCACAAAATAGTAAACAGAAAATAATTATTTTTTTGGTTTTCTGAACCAACGCAAGACTAAATGACAGTGCAAAATTTGATATAATTACTGTGATAACAAAAAAAATCGATTTATCACGTAATAGATATCTATCAATATAAGCAAAAACAATGTTGTTAGTATGTTGCACATCACCTCCCTATTTAATAACTAGATCTACACTTGATTAGAGAAAAACACTGAAAATCATTTGGACAACTTATTTAAATATCAAAAATCAACTATTCTTTTTCTTGAAAATTATTCGCAATTTTTTTAAATTTAATTTAAAAACTAATACTACCGCACAATGCACTAATAATCTACAGAGAATTTTGAACGAATAAAATAATATTACTAGCAATAATATGAATTTTTTAAAAGTTTTTTTTTTCTTCTAAGATTCTCTTTATAATGAAAATCGTCTAATACAATAAGAGTAAAACTTCTGATCCCTTAAATTCTTATTTTAACAGGATTCTACTGAGTTTACAAATAATCAAAGCTGAATAAAATTAAAACAGCGAGACAACAAATAGTAACGTACAACCTATTTATACATATTGCCAAATCTCTTTCTTTAAATAAATTATGGTAAAAAATGCATACACAAAGATTTTGTTTTGAAACTGAAGTTATGCAAACGTAACCTTTTATTTTTTAATTAAAATTAAAACTATTTTATAAAAACAAAAATTGACTCTTCCTTGTTAACTCATATTTTATCTCCAATCAAATCAATTATAATTTTCGTTTTTTCTACATTTTTTTAATAGCATATAATCACCACTTGTATAAATCTGAGTTAAGTGACTTAAATTATCACCCATTAAATTCCACGCATCAAACAAACGAAACCGATTCTCAATCTCGATCAAATAAATCCTTCGATCGCCTACAAAAAGAAATAAAACAACAAAATTTCGTGAATTTATTTTAATCGCAATTGACGAAAATTCGGGTCATTCAAATAGGTTATACAAACATTAACAGATACGATCAATATTTCCCCATTTTACGCTTTTAAATAATGCAGAAACTGATAACAATCAAAAAAAAAAATTTTTAAATCAATTTTTTTACCCTTCTTTGAAGGCGGAGAACTACTATTAGGAAACCACACGCATTTCATTTCAAATGAACCCATTCGAAACGTGCATCCAATCATTCTGTTGTCAACGAAAAACAAGGGTTATTGTACCTTTAACGTGCACGCGACTACGACCGCCTCTATTTTACCATCGAAAGGGACAAACATGCAACCAACTCCCATTCAACGAAACCAAAAAATACGCATCGTATTTATCTAACTTGGGTGAACGATACCCGGTCACTCCGACAGGTGACGGAACGAGTAGTAAAACCAAGAGACCCGAATTAGAACCGAAAAAAAAATCAAAAAGTGTCACACTTTTCCGTTTCATGACCTAGTTGATACGTTGCGTTTCGCGGAAACCAACTTATTCAAATCGAATCTCGTGAAAGTGACATTTTGTTTTCGTTCGCACTCGATCTGCTGCGACATAACAAAGATTTAATAATTTTTTATAATTATTATTTCCACGGAGAAAGTACGTAGGTGTCCATTGTTAATATCAATCGTGCGAGCTTTAAGGTCGCCGGCCGCTAATTGAACGTCGGAGGCGGCGAAAAAACTCGCACAGGCCTTGAAAGGCGATAGAAAAAAATTCAATTTGGCACACGCGGAAACTGACTTGCTGTTTAGAGGCAATCTGCGGTTTCCGTTTGACTTCCATTTTGTTACTTAATAACGTTACATCGCGCTTTCTACAATGGCGGTTCCTAAACTGTAAATTTGGTGTGTTTGGAACGACTTGTTGCACTTCTACTGTCTCGAAAAATTGTAATTTGGTTCAGGTGAGCAACGGTTGTTCGAAGCACCTGACCAGAGACACGTTACTTCACCTCTCTCTCCGAAACTCGAATCGTAAAAAAAAATCACCGACATTTTTGTCTTGTCTAAACAAAAAGCATTTTCATTAAAATAACACACCAATGTCGCTATACGAAAACACCAACATTCAAGGCTAACATTTCAAAAATTCGACCAACTAAAAAATTCTCTAATTACGATAAAACGATATAAAATTGCAACAGCGATGTGAAACGACCTTTAGAATTTTTGGTGGCGTGAAATCTAACTGTAATAAGACGCAACGAGAGACTTACAAGGTTATAAGTACTTGCAAGTTGAACAATGAACGGAGTCGGAGAAGATAAAATGACAACGTTGCAAGTTTCAACTCGCATTTTATTTTGTCGTTGACCTTAAGAATTTTCGATCATTTTCTAAAATCGACATCACTCTTGTTTTTATTTACAAATTTCGGCGATAAGATAATGCCAAGTATTAAGTGCGCATCTATGTGTTACATTAAATAGAAAAATTTTCGTCGAATAAATGAGCAAATGTGGTCAACCACCGGAAGTAACCATGATAAGGTCGAATTAATTTATAAATATCAATCGTCATGAAATCTAGCAAAATTCCGCGTCAACTTGCAAAGGCGTGACTCATAAATAATTTACAACAAAAGCAGATTGTAGGAAAAAATTCGTAATTTTATGTAACGGTCGTTCGACTCTCCATTCTCGTTGAACAATCGATAAATTACGTCCGAAATCTTTTACTTTCAAGAATGTGACGAAACATCTACACGATTTGAAGTCGATGGTGTCTTTTAGGGGAAAGTTTATGACTACGAGATGGGTGAATCAGCCGAAAATTTCAAACAGATTTCTTCAAAAACATATCGTTTCTAAACTGTTGTCGTATATGACTGCAGATAGTTTAATAAGTTGTGTATAGTATGTATTTCTTCACTTGTGATTGTTCATTAAATACATAAAATATCCCAAAAACAAGACAAGTATTGAAAGTTCACACAAATACACACTAAAAATATAAGCAGCAAACACCGAAGTTTTCTTATTAATCTTATTAAAAACTAAAATAGTAGAAATCGTGTCCCATTGGTAATAAACTGAAAGCAACAAGAAAAAGCTAAAAATAGAACAACACAACAATCATTTTCACAACAACAATAATGTCAAATTTAATAAAAAATTCTCAAAAATTAAGAAAACGAGTTACACATTTACTTTTCATAACATAAATATCGATAAATACATAAATTACTATGTAAAACACCACCTACAAAGCTAGTTTACTTTGACCACACGATAAATTATTATAATTTCTCATCCCAAATACAAAAAATTATAATGCAGTAAAAGATTTATTAAAGTATCAAAAAGACAAATACTTAAAAATTCTTAACATTTTTCAAATTTATTTCTATTAGACCCAACTTACTCGTAAACCGATTCTATAAAATAATTTAAAATAGCAACAAAATCAATATCCTACTAGTGACTGTAACAAAAAAGAAATAAAATACCACTTACTTTAAAAAACGACCTCAGAAAACTCAAATCATCTGACTATGACCTGTTTGCTCTTCAGACAATATTTACATCAATTTCCATCAAGCGATAAAATTTATCACATAAATCATGATTGAATCAAGTTAAGCACTAAATTGTTATTCTAAATTTTACCAAAAGATACATGTGAAACATAGTATTTACATAAATTGGAAACTGAAACTTAATTTATTTATTTATATTTTCTTAATATTAATTTCTTTTTTCAGAGCTGTATATTAATTGTTTTAATCAAAACTTTTGAATATACATTTCAACTTCAGTTTGTGAAATTAAAAACGTTTCATAATATAGCAATTAATGTCGAAACGTTGTATTGCATTGAAGTATTGTAGACATAAAATTAAGTAAACACGTGCAAGCACTGCTACCGTTCACGAGTATTTTCTACGATTTCGTATTGTTTTGAAAATTATTAAAATTGAAATAAAAATTTATTAGCTATGTAAACAAAAAACGCCGAAAACTTCCGTACATTATGTATACAAAATACGGCGCAATTATCTGCAGATAACTTTCAACTGATTCACCCTGTATAGTACCATCAAGTGTGTCCTTAGATGAGTATGGTTCATGCCCATATTGTTGGATACTCACCTGATATGTGGGATTCCTATGCCACCATGTAGAATTTTGTACAATTTACTTTCGTAGAGGAGTTGGGGATGTCTTGCTCTAATTGATTCGAGTTTTACTGCCACTTCCTATCAGAAAAAAAAAAAAAACAAATTAATGGAGAATCACTGAAATGATGCAAATCGAGGCACAAATGTCTCCAAAAATGGTAAAAATGAGCGTAAAAATTGTGAAATGTGTCGTAAGAGAGGCCCATATCCTGGTGAAGTAACCTACTTTTGGCCGTCCGCGAAACAAAGAGAGATTCTTTGTCTGGCGGTCTTTGGGGGTTATTCTTGGAGGAAAAGGCAGGATTGTAGGAGATTTGGAGGGCGAAAAGGGTCTGAGCAGACGGGGCCTTAATGGCTGCCATTGTGATTTGTGGTCGGACTGGTTTCGTGTTTTTACGAAACAAAGCCACGACTTAAAGGTTAAGACGTGTCGTAAACACGTCTGGGAATGAATTTCACACAGTTTGTGGCTGCTTTACCTCTCCGTTCGTGATGTTGATGCCCAAGTAGATGTCCCCGAAGGAGCCACTGCCGATTTTCCGAATTAACCGATACTTGCCACCAACTATAAACTCCGATTTGCCGATGCAATGCGACGCCATCGTGCTAATTTCAATCGAGTCTTTTCGCGTGTCGTCTCACAAATTTGGATGCCCCTTTTATTTTATTTTTCCACACAATAACTATCACTTGCTCCACCAACACGCCGACATATTGCTCTGACTGATCGCTTGTGCGTGACGTCACGATGCGGTGCACCCTCTTGTGGACGTCACACAAACGAACCTATACACTAAAAAATTTTACAAAATCGATGAGTTTTTGAAGAGGAGGATTTTGGAGCGTCACGCACTTTAACGATGACAGAAAATTGCACGAAAATTGACGGAAACAACGATTTTACAAAGGGTTTGACAACAATTTACAGGGAACCGTTACCACGTTACCGACTGTACCGACGGGCGACTCGGGACGACTCACAGCGACCACCAAAATTTCGCCACAGTGGCTCTAAAACAACTACTGCCCACCCGCAACCTACACGCCACAATATTTTATTTTAATATTTAAAATCTACATGAATTAATAACCATACATGCATTTTCAATCTAAAATGCTATTATTAAACATAAATATACATTTTACATTTAATACGTCTGCTCCCTAGTGTAATTTGGGCGATAATCGGTCAGTGTAAGAGTCGTCTTACTAATGGGCGCGGTGGTTTAAATAAATTGTGTGTTTAAAATAAATAGTTTTTTTTATTTCTATTGTCTAGGCTTATTTATTTATTTTTAATTGTGTAATTTGCTTTTCATAATTTTATATGATTTCCATTTCAATTCTCAAGATAATAAGTAAATAAAAAAAAACAGTTTTATGAACAAAATGCATTTTTTATTTAATGTGAAATAGTTTCTTCATGTTTATTTTGCTCTTCAGTTTCAAGTGGGTAAACAGTGATTGCAACGAAATAAAAAAAAAAACAAAATAAACTTTATTTTGAAATGAGTTAATAAAGACGTAAACTGATCTAAAAAATCGTTGCGATCTTTGATTTTTTAATTATAAATTATAAAAGAAGTTTCAAGTAGTAAAAAGCTGCCGGTGTTTGCCCTGAACAGAAGGCTTCACCATATAATTAATAAACAAGTTGCAAATGATTTCTGAGAATTCTGATTAATAAAGAGAAATTAAAATTTTCACAACTCTTTATTTTAATAGAGAAAATAGTCACATAAATAACAATAAAACCCCTAGACTAGAAAAACCCCAAGATTATTTTGTATACGTAAACATTGGCACTTAAAAACTATTGCTCAAAACGAGCTTAAATCAACTTTAACAATTCGTAATATCAAAAAAATGCGTAAAGACACAAAGATTCACACGAGATTCTTATAGATAAGTGCTTTTGTAATCGTTTTAGTGCTTAAAATTGACAAAAATTTACAACTCGTCACCATCTTGCAACGGCCTCCTTGGCCAATAATTTTTCGCCAAAATTTTATCTCTGGCATCAACCATCGCCTTAATCTCCCTCTCAAAAGGCCTAATGTAAGTCTCTCTCCACTCGCTAATCGTATAATTATCATAAACTTCGTACATAGCTGTCGTCATTTCACTATCTAGTTGCAACAACTCGCCTTTGATCCTATTCAAAGGGGCTGTAACTGATTGCACATGTTGTGGGTTGGAAAACTGGTGGTTTTTGTTATAATCACTCATCCACCCTTTGACTCTTGAGTCCTCAAGAATCGTTTCGTATTCCTGTTTGAGCTGTTGGAGTTTGAGGACACCCTCGAGGATGTCACCGCCGGTGTAGGAGCATTTAGGGCTTCCGAAAACGGGTCCGATGAGAGCGTAGGGCTGTTCGCAGCCTAGAAGTTTTGCGACTTCGGTTGGAGGACTTAAAGGTGAGTCTTGGTAGCCGAGGATGACTCGGAGACTCATTGCTAATGAAGGGAGACTGACTGGGAGTAGTTCGCAAAGGACGGCGAAGTGGTCATAGCGCTGCCAACCGGTGATGATGATGCCCTCGAAAGTGATCCTGTGGGAGTATTCCGACATCAGGGATAACCAGGAGCGGTGGTTTTGGACGTAGTGAGTGACGTCAGAGACGTACTGGTTACTACCTGTTGGGATATTACACTGATTAGTGGTGTACAATTTTAGAGATTTTTTTTTACCTGTAGCTCCTTTAAATGCACTGGCAATCCATAGTTTAGGGAACACCTCTGAGTACATTTCCCATAAGCTAGGCCCTAATTCCTCATAAACGTCTTTTGAATATTTCCAAACTACTGGTTGAATGTATTTGTTCAAAAATCCAGTTTTCAGTTCTTTGGCACTGAACGACCGAAATTCATCATCCCACATCAGAATTTTTATGTGTGGATATTTCTTTCGGATTCGAGTCGTGATTGCATTGATATGTTCCAAAAACAACATATTTTTCGACAAATTGAATTTATTCATAATGTTGGCACACCTGTCGCAAAATCCCAGATAGTACACCTCATCGGCGCCGATATGAATAGTTTTAGAATTTGGATGCATTTCCAATACTTGTTCAATCATTTC
The DNA here is from genome assembly GCF_015345945.1 of Tribolium madens. Lineage (NCBI taxonomy): Eukaryota > Metazoa > Arthropoda > Insecta > Coleoptera > Tenebrionidae > Tribolium > Tribolium madens. The sequence continues at coordinate 8,289,106 of NW_025400983.1, forward strand.
CATTAAAACACTTAAGGTTTTTTCATGCGTGGGACAAATCACTTGAGGATACTCTGGTACTTCCCGCAACTCACTAAACTCCTCCAGTTTTAACAAAAATTCTAAATGTCCGAAAGTTTGCAACAAAGGAATCACTTCCAATTTATTTTCTTTTGCTAGCTTGTTTATATAATGAATATCTTCAACTGTGTAAGCATTCAGTGCTGATACATTTTTTAAGATAGGAGAACCATAAGGAAACATGTCTTCATATTCAATCAATACACCAGTGGCACCAAATTTAGATAAAAGCGAAAACAATGTTTTGTAGTACGAAATTTTCGGAGGGGCCCCTTTCAAGTCTAGATGTACGATTTTAGCCCCCTTAAACGGTGTTTCGCGATGAGCCATGTGTTTATATTCATCGAAAGTGTGGCGTTCGAAAGGGACTTTTGTAGGGGACGGTTTAGGTTTTAAATAAGTAAAATACGTAAGAAAAAGGATAATCAAGATTAGTGCAAAGGTTACGAATATTTTTAGGGATTTGCCAATAGGTGAAACGTTAAACCAGTGGAATTTTTTCATTTTTTCTTCGAAAATGAACTCATGTCGATTAGTTTTTTTAGTTTTAAATGAAAATCGAGTAGTTTTAGGAAGTTTAGGTTATGTTTACATTGACGTTTGAAAAAGGTGGGAAATACTGGAAATGTGGATAAGGTCGAAATCAGAACAAACTAAAAAGAACAAATAGTGTTTTAAATATTTGAATTTTTATTAATACTATACATTAATGTCGCCATTGTGTATTACATAAAAAAATTAATTACTACTTTTTTGTTAATTTGGATATGCAACCAATAATACAGAAGTGAAAAAGTAAGAAAATAATATTGTACTGATAAATTTCTATCAGAAATTTTAATTTTAAAGTACCTATAAATTTTCCGAGAATAGAATGGAGTTTTTTAAATATACTAAAATAAATATTAAAAGTGTTAAAACATTTTAGTAGTAATTCTAATTTGACTCGGAACGACTTTTTAGCGTGCGATGTCTAGTAAGAAGTGACTTATTTTATGATTGACTCGATGAAAAGATTTTACAAACTTTTAAAACTAAAGCAATTTTACTTTATCATTTGATAATGTAAAAATTTTTTCTTAACTTTTTAAAAATAAATATCAAAAACGCTGAAATTTCTAGAACGCCAGAAAATTAAAAACCAACTTTCTTTTAATTATTTTCTTTACATTGTTAAAGCAGCAAAATATTGCACTTTTCAAAAATTAGGTAATTTTTTAGTAAAAAGAAATATCTATCTGATTATGTATGTGTTTACAGTACAAACATCAATGCGCAAGTCGTATTCGAGGCATTTGCGCCAATGAAGCACTCGCTCCTTCGTTGTTCGTGTCTCAAATATTGCGCTCATACGGGTAGAAATAACCATTTTATGCACCTAAACAACATTGGTCCAGAAACCTTGAGTTATATGAGTTCTAAATAAAAAAAATAATTTTATTTATTTTCTTAAGTAATTTTTTTTAGTTATGTTTATTAGTTTATCTATTTGTTTATTTAAAAGTGGAGTGTGTTATCTTTCTTTAAAAATTTACATGTAAACTATTTTTTTTTAAGATGTAGTCTATTTTTGAAGTTGTTTTTGAGGCATACATGAACTTGAAATAGTTACCAATTTTTTTTCTGTTTTCATTATTTTTTGTATAAAAAAAAATTGTGGTCTTGAATATACTTGCTGACGTGTATTCGTGGTCAAGAACTTGAAATAAACCAGTTAAGGGAAAGTAACTGGACATAGTAAAAACTTTCACCCAAACAATTATTTTCAGATTGTTTCTAATAAAGCAAAAACTTAATTATTTAATATGTTTTCTTCGTATTCACAACATGTGATATTCATTTTCACGAAACACTGTTAACGCACGAAATATTCACCACATACATATACTTAATGTTTTATTTACAATTTTTGCGAAATTAAACATGACACAACAGTTCTTCATTACAAAGCAAATATCACATTTAAAACACACGTACAAACATAATAATTTGTAATTGCATAATAGTCAAAATATTTAAACCTTGTATTGGAAAGTGAAATGATCCGTCTCTCAGACTACAAGCGGAAAATTCCGTCATTTCTCTTCCAGATCCACATAAAACGTGACTTCCGGTTCTCGTGTCTTGAAATTTTTCTTGTTTTTTACATTATTCATCCATGTGGATACAACTTTCACATTTATTCGCCGCATTCTTATACAACATTTCTTAAATTCCGCAGCATCTTACAATGACTCCACGTTTCATTTTGTCTAACAATTATTTTTTTAATTTATCCGATTAGACAACATTCTTTTGTTCTACCAGCTTGCAAATTATTTTTCATAATTAATTGACAAGAAATCACCGCAATAACAAAATCGCTCCACCTCCAAAGTGGGGGTGATTACGAAAGTCCAGCTTCTAAATCTCTGACCCCAGTCATCCTCCGATAGTCCACAACCAACTCCAGCTGCTGCAACATCATGAGTTACACAGTGAGACAACTAAGTCCCGAAGATGCCGAAGTCATGGACCGGGCCTTCGGCATCAAGAACTCCCTCATGGAATTTAATCCAGGAAAATGCCTCCTACCACCCTTCCATGACAAAATCGCCCAACAAATCATAGATGCACCAGTTCGAGAAGACGACGTCTGGCTCATTTCCTTCCCACGGACTGGTTCCACTTGGTGCCAAGAAATGATCTGGTTGATTGGAAACGACCTTGACTTTGAAACGGCCAGAAACACCATTCAGCAAATCCGAGCACCCTTAATCGAGTAAGTGCACAAATTTACACCAAATATCTGTAAAACTGTCTTTAGAATGTCAACAGTTCTTATACAATACCAAGATACTCTCGGTGAGGAACTCCTCGGCAACTCCGTCGATCTCGTCGACAACCTTCCGTCTCCACGTTACATCAAAAGTCACCTCCCGTTATCATTACTTCCTACAGAACTTGATAAAATCAAGCCAAAAATTATCTACACTTGTCGCAACCCCAAAGACATGTGCGTTTCGTATTATCACCACTGTCAGATGTTCCACCAGCTTGATATCACGTTTGAGGAATTTTGCGATCAAATGATAAAAGGGTTGACCCCAATGGGGGCTCTCTTCCCCCATTATCTCTCTTTCTGGGATAAAAGACACGAAACTAATATCCTCTTCCTGAAATATGAAGATATGAAGAAGGATCTTCGCGGAACTTTGAAGAAAATCGCAAATTTCATGGAGAAGAGTTACACTGAAGAAGAATACGACAAATTGTGCGACTTTTTGAGCTTCCAAAATATGCGAAACAACCGAGGATGTAATCTTGAAGTGTTGCTAGAGTCAAAATATGGCAAAGATTATTTCAAAAAGACGGGGAAATATTTTATCAGGAAAGGACAAGTCGGGGATTGGAAAAATCACATGAATCCAGAATTGGCCAAGAGGTTTGATGACTGGATTGAGGAAAATACCAGAGGGACCGGACTCACTTTTGATTAGATTTATTTAGTACAAATATTTTGTTAGATGTGTATATTTTAAATAAAATTGTTTAACCCAACTTTCTCTTTATTTAACACCAAATTTTACATCAGATTACATAATCGGTTCCTTGAATATTCCTCTTAGTCCACTCATCAAATTTCCGAATCATTTCCTCCGACATCACCTCTTTGTGACCTCCAACTTTCCCCGATCTCATGAAAACACCGTCATGTTCGATCAACTTAAATTTCTTGTTCAATTCACAAACCATTCCGTAATTAACAGCCGGATTATTCTTCATCGACTCAAAACTCAAATGTTTGGTCAAAATTTCGACTTTTTCTTCACTTAGTGGACGTTCCAAGAACTCGGCCACTTGTCTTATCACTTTCGAAAGGTCTTTCTTCATATCTTCATATTTGAGGAAAAGAAAATTTGGCGAGTTTCTCTTCTCCCAGTAGGTCAAAACGTGCTTCCAAAACGGTCCAAAATTCACTTTCCCGGCCAAAAATAATTCGCAAAATTCATCAAAATCGCCCTTGAAACCTTCCATGAGTTTGCAGTGGTGGAAGTAGGAGATGCAGGTGTCTTTAGGGTCACGTGCCACGTAAATAATCTGAAACATTCTCGTTAAAAATTAAACAAATAAAATTGTACTTACTTTGGGACTTTTGTGACCATCTCGTATTTCTTTCGGAAGACATTCATAAGGGAAGTGGGTTTTCATGCAAATTGGGCTTTTCAGTGACTTGACAAAACCGAGAGAATTTTGAAGGAACATCGGTGGATCGAAATTGGAATTGTTTTTCAACATATCACGATAATCAAAAATAATGGACAACCTAAGGAATAATTTTGCAAATTTTTAACTCTTGTTTACTTACTCCAAAAAAGGGGACCGAATTCCCAAATTCACTTCACCCCCCTTGAAATCGAGATTATTGACAATCATCCAAACCATTTCTTGTGTCCATGTTGTTCCTTAAAACAAAAATTTCCAAGACATGACAATTATTTCAGGAGAAGATTACATACCAGTTTTTGGGAAGCTGCATATCCAGATGTCTTCTTCACCCACTTCCAAATTGTCAAAATCATCTTTTAAATCTTCATATCTTTTAGGAAATGTGTGGCCATTGATGCTTACGTAGCCTTTCCTAAAGGTACTCGTAAATTTTTCTTCAAGAATTTTGTCAAGATCTTTCGCAACAACCATTTTTAATCCAAATGACTCGATTGTTACATGCGCTTTTATATAATACTTAGAATTTTTTGTGGGGTGTGAGACCTTCGACGTGATCTCAGTTTATAAAAAAAATCGTATGTATAAGGTCAAATATGACCTCCTTATGACATATTTCCGATGGTCATTATCACGAACCAAGCATGACGGTCAATAAAAACCATTGTCACTTTTTGTTTCATTTTAATAATTTACAATTAAGTACAAATAAATAAAATTTGTTTAACAAAACTTATGCCCAAAAAAGCGTCAAACACTCAGTCTACAATTATAATTCATTATGCACTAATTCCCGCTTTACTTTAATTTCTTCGAGATGGAAGTCATTACAGGCGTCATGGTACCAAGTCTGGCAGTCTTTGTTGTCCATAATGGCCATATAAAGACTCAAATAGGGCGTTTTTGTAGTACTACTTAAGAACCAACTTAAAATAAGGCTCGCTGATTTACTCAAGATTGGCCGCAGACCCGGAAGACTTGGCTTCTCATCCTGCGGTTCCTGATTGACCAAACACATCACATACCTAAAAAAAACAGTAAGAACCACAATTTTGAATACATTGGTACTGACTTATCGCATTGTGGTACTTTCATCGCAAATCTATACGCCCTATTGACCCTTGCTATAGGTTCTATCACCTCGAGGTTAATCGTATCAGCCAACTTATCAGAAAGTTGGTGCGAATCAACACTCAACATCCCTTTCTTCTGAGCTAGACGGAACAGTTCCTGAAAGTTCACTAACATTAGATACAGTAACGTCATGGTGGCTGGACAAATCACCTGCACATATTCCACGAATGGTTTGACGTACTGCTTCGAGCTAATCTTCATGTGAAGAGTTTCTTTGACAAAATGGTTGGTAAGAGCTGTGATGGTTTCCGTGGGACGACTAGGGTCGAAAAGAGCTGCTTTGGGGTATCCTTGACTCTTGATGATGCTATTTATAAAGTGCTGAAATGTCGTCAGGTACTTCTTTTGGGTCTTAGGGTCGGAGAAGTGTGAGATAATTGAAGCGATTCGGTTGGTGAGCATCCGAATCCAGTGTTTTCTGAAAGAGTGATTTTCTAACATATCAACAAAGCGTCGATACGACATTCGGCCGTTTTCGTCGGCGAAAACTTTGACGAATTTTTCAGCACCGACGGTGTTCATCATTTTTCGGCCCATTTCCGAATTGATAAAATGGTCGAAAAGTAAGTGTAGTTTCTCGAGGAGTGGTGGTACGAGATTAGCGTGGTCTTTGTGGTTTTTGGCTCGGGCTTCGGCTTCGGGGCCTAGGAAAGCATTGGCGGTTTGTAGAATCATGGGGATATAAGTCCAAATGTTGGGTTTTTCACCGTCTGATTGGCCCATAAAACCCCCCAAGAGAGATGCTAAGACGTTCATATCGAACGATTCGTCACTTTTGGTACCACCTTGTTGGAACATGTTGAAGAGCATTGAGAGCATTGATGGGTCAAATCCTTTACTTTGACCCAAAACTGAGCCCAATCCTTGAAGGATTTCACCGGCGTTTTCACCGGAAGCGGCATTAGTTAAGATATCTCCGAGTTGTTTAGCACCATCTGATTGCATTAAATTGTTGATCATTCCGCCGATGTTTTGTAGATTTTGTTCTTTAAGGATTTCAGCTTTAGCTTCAGCGAAGGGGTTAACATCGTCATCGATTTGATTGTTAGAGATGTCCTGAAGAGAAGGACTTGTGATAACTAGGATGACTAGAAGAAAATTGATGGTAGCCATTGGTATACTAATCTGAAATAAACATTATATCATAAAGTCACGTTTTACAACTCGTGCTTTATCTCAAATTGCTCAAACATGTCCTATTGTATACCCCCGAGTAGGAGTTTGAAAAAACAATTGACAATCAAATGGTACGTGTTAGTACCGAAATTTGATAGGAATTTTGATGATGCCAGTGACGCACGAATAATCCCGCAAAAGATACAGTTAGCTCAACTGGTAGGTACCACCCGAAATCAAGAGGTATCTGGTCGGGATAGTAGCCTTGAACTTACAGCAAGTAAACAAATCGAATTAATCGAACGTCCCTGAGAGACACTTACCTTCTAAAAGTACTCTCGTTCGTAATTATTTGATCAAATCTTAAACCATTCACATGTCACACATCGCGGCTACAATCAAACCACAAGTGACAAACTCAATGGTACTTTCCAGACTGACGTAGATGATTTTGTAACTGTACTTACGGTACCTCGAAACGGTTCTGGTTTCGATTCAACACTGACTACCTGCCACTCGTAATACACCTTTTAAGATTGTTGAGTAGGTCGTATGCTTACCTGGAACATTCCGTGTGGTCCGAAACAATTATGTGGACTAAGTTCTGATAACGGATATCTGCAAAGACACCAATTTTCAAGAGATAATTTTATCTACAACACTAAACAAATTCTTTTGCTTTTTTACACGAAAAAATCTTAAGTGTTTCTTATCACTGTGATTGCGGTAATAAAAAAGTTGCTATTCATTTCTAGATTAGCAATAATTATTTAGATAATTATTTAATTATGTTTAAACTTACCCCACTGCTTTTTGACGAAAAAAATATATAATAAAATTATTTATCCACAATCACTCTATAAAGAGACTTTATTGCACACTTTAGATGCGTATAAAGTACCATTTTATCCACCAGTGGAATAAAGTAATTTTATTCCACTGTTAGTAACCAGTGCACTACGTTTAACCGAAAACACATTTGGCGTGACGTTTAAATGTCAGTTTAATTCTTAATTAAGTTTGGAATAATTTGGGCCTGTGATTGTGAATAAAACGTTATATTGCAGTCGTTTGTTAGTCGCGTTTTATCTACATAAGAAAATTAAAAAAGTGAAACATTCTTGCATGGATAAAACGCTATCTAACACACTCTTACAATAAATAACTATTAGACAATAAATTATTAATAAATGGTGGAAATTAGTATGTAATAAAATACATAACTTGATAACTTACTCTAGTTGAATACTTTTGGTTATATTAAATAGAATTAACCCTTAAAAGTGTATTTTTTTTAAAATGTACCCCTTTTTGATTACATACATAGGTAATATTATTGCCTATTTTAATTTATTTATTAAAAACAAAATCTACCAAACAAAAATAAAAAAAAAAACAAAACGTATTATAAAAACTTTTATTCTTGTCATCATGTCAAAAAGTTTTCTACCTAAAAAATGCCTTGCATCATATTTTTGGTGCAGAATTTCTAATTTGGGACGCAAATGTTTGGTAAAAATTACTAAATGTATAATGTCTTAAAATATCGTTTAGCAACAGTGAGAGTGAAGGTTATACAGAGTGTTTGGAAAAAAACGTAAATTCGTGGTCGCGAAAGTCGGGCACCGTTCACTGTTGAGTCACATAATTCATGTATCTATTCTGGAACACTCTTTGACTTATTTTACCTTCTTTAAAAACAAAAATAATTTACAAATTTTAACCAAAGCCAAGCTTATCAAAAATTTCCGCGGTTTTAACTCCCTTTTATTCTTTTTGCCAAGAGAACATAACCCGTTATATCGCACGCATCTTGTAATTTGTACGATTATGAGTGATTATAGTGTAACTAAAGAGGCCAATGAACCTTCAATTTTAATAATTTTAAGAAAGAGGATTATCTGGAAAAACCGGCCTGTTTTTAAAAAAAATCTTTATTTTATAAAGTTTCAAAAAACAATTGCAAAGCTGATGATAAAATCGCACTCGAATTAGCTAAAACAATAGTTTTCCCACTCTTCTATGTCAACAATAGAATAGGTGGGTTGAATGGACGGATTTTGCGTTTGAATTATTTCTTTTTGATACTTTTGCACACCCATTCCATCCCTTCTCTTACACCATCGCCTCGGACGGCTGTACAAGCCTGGATTTGCCAAGGCCGGTCTTTTATAGACGGTAAACCTAAAGCCTGGGCCAAATCCGCGGCGGTGAGAGCTTCAGGAAGATCTTGTTTGTTGGCGTAGACTAACAAAGGCACGTCTTGGAGTTTATCATCTGTCAGAAGCTCGTACAATTCGATTCCGGTTTCTTCTAGACGTTTCTTATCAGACGAGTCCACAACATAAATCTGGAAAAAACTTTCATTGGGTGTTTTTTAGATGAGGAAATTACCAAAACGTCGGTATTTTCAAAATAGTTTTTCCAGTAAGGACGAATTTTTCGCTGTCCGCCTATATCCCAAACATTCAGTTTGAAACCTTCAGAAATGACTGATTTTATGTTAAAACCGGCCGTAGGTGTAACATGATTAATGTCTTCAGATGCCAGAGTCTTGAGGATTGTTGTTTTTCCCGCATTGTCCAAACCCAAGAGGAGCAGCCGTAATTCGCGCTCAGGAGCGGCTCGAAGCTTTCGCAAAAGCGATAAAAGACCCTGGGGATTATTCATCAAAGTTGTTATAACAATCATTACCATTAAACAATTGTTTTTATCATTATACTCATTATCATTTAAATAATTGTTGATTTCTGCGCCGTACATTTAGGTACCAAACTGTACTCGAGTGTATATTTGGTTGCCTAACTAATTGTATACAAAGTGCTGTAACCATGGTGATTGTTTGACATGAGTGCCATTTACAATAAGAAATTTATTGTAAAACGCCTTTAATTTTTATTTGGAACGTATTTTTAATAATTATTACAAAAATTTTTACCATTTGGGACCTTCTTTTGCCGAAATCAAGTCAGAAAAGGTAAGGAAATAGCTGAGAAAAGTGGCAAAATTGTGAGACACTGAACACAAAACTGTCAACGTAAATAACTTAAACAAATCGATACCATGAAAGTGTATTATAATGGTTTCAACCTCCATCGTCAGTTCCCCAGCCCGCAAGACTTGGTAGTAAATTTTATCGATCACGTGTATCAAGATTTAGAAAATATCGAGGTTAGCTACCATTACGCTGTATTGTTGGTTGCCAATGTGATAGCTTTTCGCGGCGCGAAAAATGAAACTATTCCAGTGGATGGAAAAATTCGACAAATTTCATGTAATGAGGACAAGGTTTTGGTTCTTCTGACTAATGGAGATTTGTTAAAAATAACAGAAACTGTGATAAAAGTGCCAAAGTTGATGGATTTAGATGACGACGATACCGTCGTTCAAATTTCGACAGGTTCAAAGCTAAGTGTAGCTTTAACGAAAAAAGGGCACTTATATAATGTACAAAATAAGTTAGAATTTGTAAGTGAGGATATAATCGATGTGAAAACAGGTCGAGAACATTGTTTGCTTTTAGACAAAAGTGGAAAAGTTTTTAGTTTTGGTAGGGGAAGGTGGGTTCTATTGGCAATTTCGGATGGCAAGTAATTTTGAGTTTTCAGTCGCGGCCAACTTGGACATGGATGTCTGGATGATGAGCTTGAACCTAGGTTTGTAGAAGCACTAGGAGGTATAAAAATTGAGGTTATTGAGTCAGGAGGGTGGCATTCATGTGCTTTGAGTAAAGACGGGGATTTGTACGTGTGGGGGTGGAATGGGAGTGGACAATTGGGTTTAGGCGGAAGTGATGATGGCGTGTCGATTATGGCAACGCCTCAAGTTTTAGATTTTGATTTTAATATTAAAAAAGTTGGCTGTGGTAATAAGCATACGGTTGTTTTAACAGGTGATTAACACTTTTTATTTGATTAGATTTGATTTTTATTGTTTTAGATGACGGCCAATTATTTGGCTGTGGCTGGAATAAATACAAACAGTTGAAAAATGATGAAAATGAAGTTTTTCGGAAAATGATTTTTTTGTGGGATTTTTCGAAAGAAGTTGTTAACCGTTTAAAGTGTGGTCCTTGGAATACACTCGTGTTGTGTAAAGAGTGACTGGGATAAGAAGGGTGAAGTGAAATAAAACAATCACAAACATTTTAATGTAGTCCACAGTATAATAAATACTGGTATACTTCAGAATTACATTATAAATATACAATGTGTATGGTATTTTTTTGTATTTTTGTGGTTTTTAAAATATTTTCTGAAAATAACAATTTCCCACAAAGCAATTGTTCAAACATCTAACTTTAATAAAACATGATTTACAAGTCACAGATATTTACGAACAAGAACACGTTGTATTTTAGGAAAAAAGCTAGAAAACGTAAAAAATAATAATAATAAAAAAGTGAAAAAACGATTTGCAACAACAAACAAAACGGAACCGTCTAGCCTTTTTCCTTTACATGTGAAAATACAACAAATTGATATAATATAATATTCACGCTAAAAGGCATTTATAGTCACAATTTTATAATAATGAGTACTTTTTTAAAAAACGTTTCGTCGACAACGAGACCGTTTCGAAATAAGAAAGGGCCTGATCGTCAAAAATTTTAATCTAACATATTGTCAAAACATGGAATCATTTCATTTTACAAAAATTCAACAAATTTTTCGTAATAATAAAAAACATTATCCCTAATTAATCCGCACCACTTTTTTAAGCATAGCAATAAGAAAAAGTTTATCGAGAGAAAAAATATCTTCCTTTGATATAATTTTTTGATATTTTGGATATGAATCAGTACTTTTGGTCCCAGTGTGTGCAACGGAGATTAATTTCGTATTCATGGCATATTTCAAAATTATCCAAGGTTAAATTTTGATTTTTTTCAGTCTTCGTCAATACTACCGATCACATTGTATAAAACTTTTTTCTACCAATTTTAAGCACATTTTCGACTAGACAAACAAAGAAACGAGTATAGAAGACACTTGTTGGTGTTGGTTTTAGAGCCAATCGTTAACCTTGTGTGGTGTAGAGTGCGGTTTTGAATATGCCATCGTTTTGAGAAAAAAAAATAAACGACCTGTTTGAACCTGTTCTATTTGATTTTGCTACCACATTGATGAAGAGCATGGGCCCTACATTTAAACTACTACTTTTACATTACGTACTAAGTAAAATCTTAAACTACGTTAGTTAAGTGCCATCACCTGGTTATTAGTGTCTCATTTACAAAAACTCTATATAGTGTGGGGGTATTTAAACCTAACCTCTTGTACTTGTAAACTGTCAACAAAGACGCGTAAGAACTACCATCTATTTAAGTATACACTCTTTATATCAATTAATCTAAGGTGTTTTTCAGGGGAGTCTGTGAACAAATTGTATCTTAGCGCATGAACCAGTCGCGACACACTCTTACCAACATCACGAATGTTGGCAGAAATGTTTTTTTATTTCAAGAATTTACGCCAATTTACGTATACAGCGGTGCTTTGATAATGAAAAATGACGCACCCATATTGCAACATAAATAACAAACACAACATTATACATAAAAATATCATTTCATTACTTTTTCTTTACGTAAAATCCGCTCTTCATCAATGTGATTAAATGTGGGTAAATTGTGTACTATTGTTGTATTATGGTTGTTCCAATTAACACAAAAATTGCTCAGAGGTTTCAATTGTAATAAAAATGTTCTCAGTTTAATCTGCAGGCACACAAACATTCAAGTGCGCTGAAACAGTAGTACTATATACACGGTTGTAAAGCAAAAAAACTTAAGTAATATTCCACTACACTACACAACTAAAAATTAATTAACAAATACGTTGATATAAAAAAATCATTAAAATTATGTGTTTATTGTAAAAAAATAATTAGGAATAACATAGAAACTATTAGAAGTCTTATAGTTGTGAAAAAGCTATAGTGTGGAATGATAAATCTAACATCTATTTCGATTAATTAAAAAAGACCTTGGTCCGTTATTGTTTTTCTTGTTTATTTTATTATAAACGAAATACTGACACGTTTGGTGCAAAAAAGATAAAAAACGAAAAGTACGTCCATTTTAATAAAGTTTAACATGCAAACAAGTTATAATAAAAACAGGAAAAATTACGTAATAATAATCGATTATCATAAACTGTACTAAAATGAACTGTCGAATGATCAAATGTACCGTTTCAGATAATCTGTGAAATCCCGAATCACACTACGCAAAACACGAAACAAGTCGAAGAAACGCGGCAACAAGAGGGCGCTGCTAATTCCGGCAAGGTTTCCCGCTTTGCGTGATGTGTTGCTCAATAAAACAACAATAAATAATGATAAAAAATGACAACAACTTTATTCTTTTGATTATATAGTGCTTTTGAAGCCTGTAATAAGAGATTTACGTACTAAAAATATCGTGTATTTAACGCGTATACTTTAAGATTTATGTTTTTGGACCGCACATTTGGAAAAAAGCAAACGTATAGTCAAAGAAAGTGTCTTTATCGTAACAAATTATCACATAAGAAATGCAAGAAATGCTATATAAATTGCACAAAAATCGGTGGCACACTTGCTGAATATTGTTTTGTATATGAAAAATTTTCCTTTTACTATAATCGCGCGGAATTACGGAATTTTGATACACTACAATCAAGCCGAAGAGTATTTTTGGTAGGAGCCGAGTCGGTGAAAAGCGCGCTCGGCCCCCCAAACTGTAATTGGCAAGCGCAAAAGTGAAACACACAAACATTTAAAATTACAGTGTTTTTGAACCTTAGGACTACGAGAACTGGGAAGCTCACAGCTTCGAAAAAAATGCATTCCGAGATGATCTAAGGGCCAGAGGCCGAGATCACAATCTGTTTTTTAACATTTAAATTGTTCAATTTTCGCGAATAAAAAATCTGGCACATATATGGTTGGAATGTTTGGTTTTGGCGGCTAGGTCGAGTCTCAGGCGCCACGTTTGGGGGATGGAGACGCGCTCTGGGCGCCAAACGATATGTAAAGCATACCACATTATATACAACTGCATTGGTCCAACTTAAATATGTGTACTGTAGAAATCTGTTTGGTTTGAGGAATCGGACAAGCCGATTCGGTTAACTGTCGGTATCGGTTTGGTTAGTGGTTGGTTGTATGTCTGACGGTTGTTGAAGAAGGGGGGAATGAAGCGTTTAAACTCTACCTTGAGTCAATCTTTTATCTCTCGAACAAAATAGCTTCCTTTGAAATATATAATATACTTTTTATATATTCTTATATACTACTTAATATTGATGTAAATATATATTATGTATATACCATCTAATTGCACTTCATTGTCATATGAATTAAACGAAAGTCGGTTTGGTTAACTGAATCCGGGTCGAGTCAGTTCGCCAACCGATTACTACTCCCTAATTGTTTAATTTTTTAATTATTTATAATATTTTAAGATATTTTTAGAGAAAATATACATCAAAAATTTTGAATAAATCACAGATAGATATAATTTTTTTCAATTCTGGGACAATCCCATGGGTTTTTCGATATTATATAATATATATGAACCGTCCTCATCAAAGCAGCTGAATGCATGAACATCATGAACTTTATACAAGTTTGAGGTATAATACGCCACGTCGAAGACACATAGAGAGTACACCGATGATACGATTTTTTTTGGTACATGCCAAAAACACCGAACATGAACAATAAACATGTATCACGAAACGAGCGAGTATCACCACGTCCTGCAAAAAGATTCAACATTTATCACATGGTGGTGGGATGGCACGTGGTGTGATACCCGGTCGTTCAGCCGGAATGGTATGAATTTTTCCCAGTAATAAATACATCTTGTTTTGAGTCAAAAAACACCTAATATACAAATCACTGCTTTGATGCTCACCACTAAATCCTAAAAAAAACTTTAAGACAAAAAAAAATAAAATAAATAATCAACAAACACCGTCATCGAGCTCGAATATTCACTTTACAACCACGTCGTTCTCCTGGGGATTGGGGGCGTAAATCGTGTATAGTACACCGAAATTTTGATTTTCACACATCTTTTTGTGTGTACTTTTTGTATAAAAATCTCTCACTTACGATAGTTAGGTGTCAGTCTTGAGGCGCGTCATTATCTGAGGCACTTCCTGCTACGATGCCTTCGCCGATGCCGTTACGCTCCATGTCGGGAAGGATGTCCCGGAAGCGCATCAGCATCTCGGGCTGAAGGTTGTCTGGATTCGCCAGATCTTTCTTTAGATAAATCCTAGCCGGTGGTGTGCTTGTTGTTGTCGTAGTCGTCACCGTCGTCGACGATTCCGGCGACGTTATCATCGGTTTCTTCTCCGTTGATTCGTTTGAATCGTTCGACAGTTCGATTGTGGGTAGCTCGACAGGGGAGATGTCACCCTCTTTCGAGTTCGAAGCTGGAAAAAATTTTACAGTTTGACGATTCGATTAAGTATTTCACGAAGCCCAAACAAATGAGGTTTGACCCGGAAATAATTGATGTCTACAAAACCCAAGTTATAGCTCAAAGATTTAGCAACATGGTAAAATTTGAAAACAAAAACAATTCAATTTCAAATGATGGAAAAAATCGCATTTGCAGTTGGTTTATTTTGAACAAAACCGGAAAGAAATCCAATCAAATAAACACTTGTTGATCAGCCAATTATGTAACAGCGAAAATTATTACAAACGTTTGTGGATGTAGCCAACAATAGTTAAACAAAAGGGATGTTGATATTGAAATAAGTTTCAACAAACTCTAAAAAAAGATAAAAAGTACGCAATAATAATTATACACTTCCACTTATGTAAATAGATTGATACTTTATCTTCTCACAAAATATACAAAAACAAAAAATGTTACTTTTTTTTTCATTTAAATTTAAATAAATAAAAGAAAATTGATATAAAGAGTGAACTAGTTAAAATCTCAGTTTATTTTTTTTTAAATCACTCAGAGATAGAGTATAGGTAGTAATGTGTAATCTTGAAATACAATTTTTCTATTTGCCTTTAAACATTTTTTTTATTTTCAAGTATTTGTCGTAACTCATAACTACCCTTACCTTTTTTGTTGAAACTCAATAACGAATTGTTGTATTTTCTGTACATTTTTTTTAATTGTGATAAAATAAATATTCGCTAACCTGCTTAATAAAATAAAAAATAAAATTTTTGCTTTTGCGTTTACTACTTTGTTTTTAATCTTAAACGAAGCTCTCTTTTTGTTGAAGAACGCTTACATTTTTCGGGTTAAACCTAACTTGTGATGGACTTTATCGACTTTTACTCACCTCCAGCAGTGAAATTGAGAGGACTGGCGCCCTTCCTATAGGACTCATCTCCCGAGCTGTTAGTTTCTGAAGTCATCGAAGGTTTAGAAAGAGGCGTCAGTCTGCTATTTCTGCACAGCTGGTCTAAAAGTGCTTTATTGGAGAGGTTTTCAACGGCGACGTTTTTGTCTTCTTTGGATAATTTGTCTTCGTTGGTGGGCACTCCAGACTCCAGACTGGACCTGATGATGCCGTCCAAGAAAGACCCATTGGAGCCCGTCCCGTCGAGCAGTGACTCGGCAATTTGTCGGGCGCTTTTGGCCAACGCTGGAGCATTGGGTGGTGTGGTGCCTTGTCCGGTGATTCCAGTCCTGGAGGACTCCTCCTGCAGCTTTTGCATCATCTGCGACGCGAAAAATTCCGGATTTGGAGGTATAGGTCGTCCGTACTCCAACGGAAGGTGGTGGAAGCCAGGATGCGGCCAGAAGGGGAAAGGAGGAGGGTTGTAACCGGCGAGCGGCGCCATCCCCGGCTCGAAAATCGGGAGTTTGATGCCGTTGGGAGACGTCGCCGTGGGAGGGAATTTCTGTGGGGGTTTCATCATTGGTTTGAGTTTCTCTTGGACGCGGATGTCGTTCTGTTTAAGACTAGCGATCTTCTCGTCGACGGGATTGGGCTTAGGATCGCGTTTCCTGGGTCGCATGAGGTGCCTCTCTTTCACTTTGTACTCGAGGGTCGAATGGGGCACGCCGTAGTAGCTGCCGGCACGATGGACCGACATTTCGCCCCTTTGGACCGCACGGACAGCCTCGACCAGGCTGTCGCGATCATAGTTGCGGTATTTGCCGCGCTTGGGGCGAGTGCCCTTGCCGCCGGAGGTGGGAGCGGGGTTTTGCTGGGGCTTCGGGGGCGGTTGGTAGGGCCGAGTCAGGTCTTGGGTCTTCATGACGGAGATGCCAGAGGCGAGCGGCGGCGTAAAACCGCCCCGCTTGTAGTCCATCTCGGAGATGGAAGGTCGTCGAGGCTCCAAGGTCTGTTGGAATTTTTGACTGATGCTTTGAGCGATGACGTCCTTGACGTCTTTAATCGTCATGCCTTTGCCGGAGAGGATCGGGGGAGAGCCCGATTCGCTCGTGACCGGGGGTGAGACCATGCTTCCGGTTTCTGAACCTCTGAATAGATCACATCCGTTCTTGCTCGACGTCGGTTTAAAGGACGGAATTTTTAGTATCACATTCGAAGGCGACTCCTCCGTTTCCATGTCCGATTCGGATTTGGGTTTCGGTGCTGCCGAATTCGACGGACTCGGCCTTGACACTGTATCACCGTTATTTTTTGTTTCGTCCGTTATCAGCCGTTTTACGAATTCTGGCACAACACTGTTTAGAACCGAGTTTTCGAGAGGTTTCTGGTTGCTGAGGAGATTTTGGGAGGCTAGGAGAAGGTTTTGGATGTAAGGTCCGACCTCGCTGTGCTCCATACCGGCCCAAGGTTCTTGTCCATCCTTATTTTTCTGAAGGAGGGCTTTGAGTGCCTCTGGAGGTATTTCGACGTTCGAAAACCTCAAGATATCACAAAGAGGAGCTTGAAGCGCTTTCTCCACTTCCTTCTCCTCTTCAGCTCCGGACAATTCTTTGTCGTCCTCCATCACCTCTTCTTCGTCTAGCTTGAGCGGCGTCGTACTATTCAAATGCGACTCTCGCTCCCTTTCTAAGGCAAGTTTGTAGACTTTGTTCCGTAACGTCGATCTAGGTATGCCGTAGATGACGGCCGCCCTTCTCGTTCCCAATTTGCCCGATTGGATATCTCTCAACGCTGCTTGGAGTTCGTCTTCGGTATACGTCCTCCTACCGGCTACAGCTGACATCCTAGGTTTCGCTCTAAAATCAGAACTGAAATTATAGCTTGGTGAGTGCGTTTGTTCGATAATCAACCACTTTTTGGTAGATGTATTATACGAACGGACAATGTCGCAACCAAAGCTAAATTGCAGATTGGTCAAGTGATGCTCGTGCGAAATTGTCGGTTGGAAATTAATGTCAATGCATTTCTCATAAAGGCAAAAATCGTTATGTGGGACAAGGGCAACGGTGCATTATCTCCTAGCTAGACGCAATCGTGCAAACTGCGCCGCGATTAATTGGAATTTCGACACGTGGACAAGTTTAATCGAAACGGTGGCTGCAAATTCGAAACTACAAGAACTACCATGGGGCAGCATTGCACCACCGTAACCATTTAATCAAAAGTCTCATTCAAGAAATTACATCTTATCTTAGCAACAAGATTATAGCACTTGGTCTAAAAACCAATTGTCAAGAAAATTATTTTCAAGATAAATAATTTTAATTATATTATTATAATTATTTATAGATTTGATAAATTTATCGTTTTGATTGATTTAAAAATCTTTGGGTCTGATTGGCTGGAAAAGGCGTTGCTAGGGTTGTCGACAGGGGCGAGCTATGCATACATGAATTAGCTCCTGCTCGTAGTTACTGAATCAAACTTTAAGAATTTTTTTTTATTACAACACAATTTTTAGAGATTTTCAAGTTCTGTCGTTGGCCAACCTCCTAGGAAACAAAAGAAAGGACTGTATGTGCTTTAATTGAAATATTTTGATAATTTAAAAAATATTGTTTACATATTTACAAAAAAAAAGAATAAATCAAGTCAAGTGATTACGGGCCAGCTGTTTCAAATTTACTGATATTCATTGTGCATAAAATTGTACTTTGTGACGTAAATCGCGTTTATAACGAATTGAGATTAGTCAAAAAATGTCACTTGTTTATTTAGGAGAAATTCCTAAAAATACTTTGTTGCGTCAGAGTAGAATTTAAGAGTCAGTCAAGTGAAATTTTTCAGTATGAAAGTTCTGGAACAATTGTGTGGAATTAACTCGATTATCGACTAATTAATAAGTTTTTAAGCCGATCTAAATCAGTGAAACGAAGTAAAAGGCAGAGTAACGTTTCACTCGATTTAAATTTTTGTAATTTATCGATTTCACACAGCTCCTTATCGCTTAAAATCTGTTGGTGAAAAAAATGTTTTGTTGATAAAAAAGTCTCACTGCCAAGGTCACACCAAAAAAAATACTCGACTTGTTTATAAAAGTTGTAGATTAGAAAAATATGTTTTCGGAACTGATAAGACAAAAATAAAATTCGTTGTGTACTAACCTATCCCATGGGAGATCATATTGCGCGTCGAAAAAATAAATCGAAATTTTTTTCGGCGGAAATTTCTTACCCTTACGGGTTGTTGGTAAAATTGTAGCACTGACACGAAGCCGAGGCAAAAAAGTGCATCTAAAATTATTTTCGCAACTGCCTTTTGCAAACATAGACGGTAAACACAGTACTACAGATATAAAAAACAAATAGACCATATGCAACGCAGAGTGATTGACCCCACTGATAGCAAAGACTAAATAATCACTCCACCAATCGTATTTTTTACGGCAAATAGAGCGAAGGAAGATTAATGGCGGATTGTATAAGGCCTCGTTTCTCAAAACCAAATTTTTTCGATTGTTCCAACACCGGTGAATGCGAATTTTCCCATAAATAAAAACGTAATTATTGATTCCCATATCTGAAGAAGAGGGACAAAGTGCTCTCTCGACTCGACTATTGTTTTAAAATTAGATATTTTCTTCGACTACAAAAAACATTCAGTTAATGAACTCGCTCAGAGGTTTAATCACAAAAGGGGTCAATAACAAATACCAATGAAAAACATTGTTAAAATGGTTAAAATGCAACTATCGGAGGGGACAGGGGACGTCCACCTAATGAAACAAATACGTTTATCGGTCACAAACTTGCGCTATCTTTATGCAATTTTATTTTTCATTTTCTTTGAATTCCTTCGAATGAACGAGTGTCACAATCGCACTGTGCGAAAAATAA
The DNA here is from genome assembly GCF_015345945.1 of Tribolium madens. Classification (NCBI taxonomy): domain Eukaryota; kingdom Metazoa; phylum Arthropoda; class Insecta; order Coleoptera; family Tenebrionidae; genus Tribolium; species Tribolium madens. The sequence continues at coordinate 8,308,829 of NW_025400983.1, forward strand.
ATTTATGGGGATTATCGCCGTCTAGACTTGATCCCATTTTTATGAAACTGTGTCTTATTTGTTTGTGACGGATTTCACTATTTACAAAAACGATATATTTTTAATAATAATAAAAATAAAACAATGAAATTATAGAAAAAAATAAATTTTAGAAATGTATTGTCTAATAACATTGATTCAACATCTTGAAAACGAATTCATTAGAAAATATTTTTTTTATTTTTAATTTTCTAAGGTTTAAATAACGAATTCATTTTGTACAATTAATTATAAATGCATATTTAATGGCGTTAATAAATGAAATCAAATCAAATAAAATTAATTTATCTGCAAAAAATTTTTTTTGTCATTATTCAGGAAATGTACAACGCTTCATTTTTGTTGCATGCATTTCAATATTTATTAAATTGTACTTTTTCTGGTCACGAGACGCTTGTTTCGTGGTTAAAATCTACTGTTATGTTTCACAATTGAATTTTTATCATTCTTATTAGGAAAATCCAAAAAATTACCACTGGACGTAACACTACTATAAATAATTTTCTCAGAAAAGTTGAATTAAATTTTTTTTCTCGGAAAATCCCTGAAATCATTAAAAAACACACGATTTTGTTAGTGTTTAAAGGACGTAAGGTCGAAACTTCCTTAATCCGCTCTCGGAACTCTGATCATCGATTAGTCATAATTCTTTTTTGGGTCCGGACTCGAGCAACCACAGCGTAAGTTTATGGGTCATTTGACAGCATCGAATTTCGCACAGGAAACATTATGTGGCAGTGTTATCGCTAATACCAAATAAGACCGATAAAAATTTTTGTATATCCATGAACCGTCTGGCTGGGGCTATCAAAAACATTCCCAGTCAGCATTCCCACAGAGCGGCCAAACCCAATCCAAGACACAACAAAAAAGTGTCAATCAAATTATATAATTCTCCGAATGTTAAATGTCAAATTGATGAGCAACAGTCGACTTTTGGGTCACCTACAAGGGAAATTACGCAACAACGGGGCCCACAAAACAAAATACACAAGTCAATCTAATTATAAAATATAGCGACTAAGATTTTCTTAATCAGTAGGTAGGTAAATACTAAATTAAAGGCAATTTAAAAACTATAGGACTGAAATTTATTGTTCTTTGATGTTAATCAAAGTCAAGGTTCAAACACAAGAAATAAAAAACCTAAAAAAAAAAGAAAACTCGCCGCAGTAAATTTCTGCTTTTGATTCAAATAATACTTTTAAAACCACGTTTTCCTCTATAATCTTTTTCTGACATTTTGATATAATATAGAAATTGGTAGGTATACAAATATAATACATCGGAAGTAACAGAGATAAAAGCATCCAGAAATTGTTGTAATGGAGATAGATAATAATAATTACTTTCATATTTTCTCGTTACACACAAAATTTGTAATAAGTAATTTAAAATTAATATAAAAAGATAAAAAAATTGACATCGGTTCTCTTTCCCCATGTTTTATATGTTTCTTCTAACTTTTGTTAATTTCAGTGAACAATCTTTTTTTGAGATTTAGGTTCCTACTTATTCTTATGTAAGTATACAATAATTTTCTTCGACTTTGTATTTTGAGTGCAGTATCGTGACCAACAAGTTCTTTTTTTTTAACATTTTTTTTCTGGATGCTGCGATTTTTACACTGTTTCTATCTCTTGTCAGATTTAGGTCTCCCAATAAAAAAATAATTTATAATATAAATAAAATTAAAAAGTCAGTAAATTTTCAACTTTGAAACGTTATATCTCTACTTTTTTCTAGTTCGTCCAAGCAACTCAAACCAATAGTTTTCAGATTGGATATTTTTCGTATATTTAACTATAGCGAGAGATCAAGATAATTTGTAATCGAGTCATCTTTGGATCTGAAAATGGATGTCTGTTTTCGAACTAACTGCACGTGAAACATGAAATAAAATGACAAGTTGAAAGGTAGAATGGCAAAATGGGCTGGAACGGCCGACGTATACGAATAAGAACCGTTCTTTTTTGAAGGTTAATCATAAATTTAGTTAGGTATTAAAATTATCATCTTTTTGATTATGCTATTTAACCTTTTGACTTGTCATTTTATTTGACATTTCACAGACATACGTTTTCGGATCCAAGGATGACTCAATTACAAATTATCTTGATCTCTCGATATTATTGCCAACAAATTGTACATGAGATTAAAAGTAACAGTAAATAATAATTGATATAAAATGCTAAAGTCCAAAATAAATTATTCTCAAAGACCAGTATACTTTTAGTACTTTTAGCCCACCCGTTTACAAAACAGTTTTGTACAGTTATTTGCTCTTTGTTGGGTGCTGTGGCGATACTCACTTGAATATGTGCTTGGTGTCGAGGGTGGGCAACCGGACGTTATTGTTAGGCGTCTTGCCTTCGGTGGCGGTGCTCGCCGCCCCCTTGCTGAGATCGAGCGGCTGCTCCCCGGAAGCCGCCTTGTCCTGGTTGTCCCCGAGCCTGTCCGCCTGGAAGGACCTCGCCACGTTGGCGAGATACCAGTTGTGGGAGAGAATGCTCGGGGCGTAGAAGGGCAGATGTGGGGCGGTCGTTCCCGGGGAGTTTCCGCCGGAGAAGGCCGCCGCCAACGCCGCCATCGACGTGACGCTCTCGATCGTCGTCATGTTGGCCGGTGCCACCGGCTGTCGGTGACGGTGGTTATTGTTGAGCAAGCTCCCCGAGGGAGTGAGCGATGGCGGAACCTCGTTGTCACTGTGGCTGTCAGACGAATCCGAGTCCGAATGGCGGGGACTCTGAAGAAAACTACCAATTAACGAATGTCAAGTCACCTGGGGGAAAACATGTGATGGATCATAAACAACTGAATGCGATATCGATCGTCCCATACTGTCTCACGACGAAATTGCACAATCGTGTGGATTTTTTAATGATTATTACACAAGGTCAAGCTTTTTCGAAAAACTAATCTAATCTGATGGTTCAGTTGGCAAGAATGATTAATTTGTTTGCGGGAAATGTGTAATTATTGTTTAGGTGTTGGTAATTAGCACCATTATTATTATTAAATCTTTTGAAATGAGTGCTTGAAATAAATGCGAGAAAGTCGGGTCAAATTTAAAGCTCTTCGGCTAATTACAGTTCGTAATACTGTTAACAAAATATAAAATAGAGTTGTATTAACGGTATCATTGATACTGTTAGAAATTTCAGAATTATTTTTTTTTGATTTATTTCTGTTTCTTTAGCCAATAAAAAAGAACTCGAAACATAATAAAACAATCAATAGAAATAGCATATTATTAAGTAAACAATTCAAATGTGTCGTGAGAAATTAAAACTGCAGCACTAATATTAAAGGAAAAAATTGTTTAATTGAATTACGCACAATGGGTATATAATTTTCTCTTTCTTGGAAAATGTTATAATTTTATGGTCGCTGAATTGAATAAAATAAAAATTAGAATTTCGTCTTCCCTCGACAAGGTTTTATTTAATGCATATTCATCGCTAGTGTGACTCAAACCTGGGACTCATGATTGACGTCTTCATTTGGTAATAATTAAAATTTTTATTGGTATAGTACGAAGTACTTTCTGCTATATCGTAATATAACCACTTTTCTATACGTACGTACGGTCGTTGCCACTGTATGTTATACAGGGTGATTCAAATAATAATGTAATAACGTAATCGTAATTCTTGTCATTTAACCTACCTAAAGAAGTCACTTTACAAAAATCCTAGTAACATTAATTTGTGAGAATTTGGAATTAGTACGAATTAAATTAAATTAATTAAAAATGAATTAGTAAAATTAAGTTGGTGCTGCGATGTAAATAAATTACATACTTAGAAAAAGTAGTTTATGAAACGATTACAAATAGGATTATGTTCGAGTAATTCTATAATTACAATTAGAATAAAGTTTATATGCAACCGCTACCTTTAATCTTGATTATTAATTATTACTTGTATGCAAGTACAAAATAGTAATAATTAATTATTAGTAAGTAAATGTAAACGTTGAGTTAAATTGTTTTGCAATAACCATAAATACAAATTTATGAGTTCTGCCTGGTAAACGCCACGTTGGAATGAAAAAGTGCTCAAGTAATTAATAATTTCTTGTGTTATTTTGGGATAGAAGATAGAATCGAATGAAAAAACATTTATCTGTGTGTATTGGGTATATGCAAATTCGCCTAGTATAAAATGGCGTCAGTTCATCAACACCTTCGCCTTGTCCGAACACTAATCGAATCCCCTCCTGGCGGGAAAACAAATTAATTCAATTCCGAGTGCACTTATCGCAAGGTTTCGTCCTTCCCCCCTTCGAAAAAGCCTATTAAAAAACCAGTTTTTGTTCCCTCCCACCACAGTTTAATTACAGAATTTATAAAAATCTATTAGATAGTTTACAAAATAATTGCCATATAATGAGTATTAGAGATGCCCTTGGCCAGATTTTTTTCTCGAGAAAAAGCGTCGTGTAATTAAAATTTGCGCTATCAAATTGGATCAAGTCGACGAAGCCACCTCCACACGTGACACAGTATGGGTTTAAATTTTTTGCGTCGTTGAAGCGTGATTTATCGATAATTATGGGACCTTGGGGTGTCCACCTATGTTCTAGTTTCGCGAGTACGGGACTGGAACGGCCGTATCGATTCAAGGTGCATCCGGAAGCGCCAACTTTGACTTTTCGGGCGCATAATAATGCATGCAGCCGTGCAGGAATTTCCGATCGGTCGGAAAATTGGGTCTTACCAGAACCCCGTGTGCCGTGTGTTCACTATCCAGCTTGCCGTCGACGCAGAAGTAGCACTTCGTCTGCGGCGTCCAATCCTTGAGCCTGTCCTCAACTTCTTGTGTGCTCTTTTCGTTTTCTTTTTCCTTGGGTTCCGTCGCGGCGTCGACGCCGTCGTCGTCGTTTTTCGGCGATGAGGTACGCGTGGCGGTGTCTTTTTGGTCGTGGCGATCTTGGGTCTTGACGTTGTTGTTCAACGGTTGCAAATAACTTCTCGTTATGGACTCTTGGTACAGTTTCCATTTCCTCCGACCCATCAACTCTTCAGCGATTCGTTCCAACCCTGAAACGGCGTCGAAATTTTTGCTTAGAGAAACGCACAAACTAGAAATTGAGGATCGAATCGTGACGATGCTTTAGAAATTTTGCCGAAAGCCGAGGGATTTTTTCGCGCCGCTCGAGCCGCTTTCACTTAAAATAACAACGAGAAAATTCGATGGATAGGTTCGGCTCCAGTGGCGTACGTAAATTCATCAAATTATGCAAATTTGCTTGTCGTTATGTAAAACGATACATCGTCACATGATATACGTGTTTGTGTCTAATAAACATTTTCCTGCACGGCTCGGGGTCAGTCTTTGTAAATCGAAATCACTGCAAATTAAGGACACTCATTTCATACCAGATTTCTTTTCAAAAGTTCAATAAACCTATCACTTATAGGAACGATTATTCGAATATCTCACGCCGTTTCGAAGATTTCGCGTGTGGGTTCTTTATTGCGTTTTAAGGCGTCGAGGACATGACAAATCATGTTTCGCAAAACCTCGTCTTAATCGTCACATACATATTTTTTTCCCTACTCAATTTCTCCAATTTCCATGAGATTAAATGTTCGCATTTTTTTATCATCAACTGTACTTATATAGTGTTGCTATGTCGGCTCTATTACCATCATCATCAAAATCAAGATCGCGATATCTAACGAGATTGCTAAATTACACTGGTGAATAGCATTGATTTTCCAAGAAAAAAACTTGATTAAAAAATGCATTTGTTGTTTTTATGTTGCTTTTTATTGCATTTCCATAAATGACCAGATCAATTGGTGGTTTGGACGATTTGCTTTAAGTGCTACGAAGTTCATGTCGCAAAAATTGAATAGTGTGGAGTAGTTTCGGTAAAACAGGTGCATAAAAACAAATCAATACCACTATTACCACGGGTAATATCGAAACGATACTCACACCATAGAGAGTATACGAATGAAAAATAAATACATTTTTATTTTGCCACTATTGAGCAAATATTTATCCCCATTGGGACAAATTCAATGAGAATGTTACTAAATCTGTTGGAGTTTGCTTTAATTAGCTCAAGCATCAATTAGGCCCATTATAGCGTAATCGTCACATATTGTAATATGAGGTCATCATCACGTCAGGATTTTAAAAGCTTTTTTACTTTAAAATTTAATAAGACGGATGTACGTATTGTATAATATGAAAATAAAATATTTCCAATTCTTGTTTTATAATGTCGGTTTTTATAGTACCAATAATAGTGTCTATACGACATGCAGAAAGTATAAACTAAATACATCAAACCTAAATTAATTAAAAAAATAACTTACTGCAATATAGCGTGCAAAGCAAACATGCCAAAAACTGTACAAAATGTAAAAATTTTTTGTTTTTTTATTTATTGTTCAAGTCGATAGGTACTTTGTAAAAACGCATGTAGGTATCTAGAATATTGGAACTGCACACATAATACTTAGCCTTGTAAATTTATATCGCATTAAATTATAAATAACCAATAAAATCCTTTTTTATTTATACATATACCTAATGACAATATACCTAACGGTTCAACACAGTGAGTGTTTATTTTTCTTGTGTATGATGGACCATTAAAAGTATTTCAAAAATTAAGGATTTAAAAATAAAAGAAAAAAAAGTTCTAAAAAGAAATTACCTATTAAATTTATTACAATTATATAAATCTGAAAAAATTACCACAAATAATTTCCTCTTTGTAAAATTGCATGTACAAAACGTGCTTATGTAATTTTGGACAA
>NW_025400983.1:8316458-8319762 GCF_015345945.1 Tribolium madens
TTTCCATATTTCTATCCAGGCGACTATCTACCAATTCCGGCAGTAGACAGTCAAAATAAAAGCGTTTCAGTTGCTGTTTCATAAATTTATCCCAAAAAGTTGTGTCAATTCCTATTTCTTCATATTTTAGTCCTTTAAATGTCCAAACAGCAAAAATACATTTTGTTCGATTAGTTACATATAACTGCCCCTGTATTTGAAAGTACCACTTGTGCCTTTTATTAATCGTGTAGTCTTTCTTCCAAAATGTAATTTTTCTTTTTTCAATTCCTTCTTCTGGTGTCATGTCTTTCGCTGAATACGGACACTTTACCTCTACCAAAGTGTCATTCCCAATTAGACCGTCTGGAGTGGCAGCTAAGTATTGGTGTTCCTGATTTATAAAGAGTCCGCATTCGTCAATTTTWTTAATATTTAACTGTTGGCGTAACGCCTCAATAGCAATTTTTTCATAAAAAATTCCGTGATCCAGTGCCCTACTTTTTACTTCCCTAGGTTTTATAATCGATTCCACAAGCCTCTTCCGACTTGTACTATTTTTTTTCACACATACTTCATAAAATTTTGATGCTGTTACCCTTTTTTTCCTYTCAGTTTTCCACACGTGGCTGTTCCTTTGCAAATCACTTCCACGAGTTTGTTGTTCTAACATCTGTATTTCTGTTCCGGTTTTGAAGTTCATATCTAAAAATGTACGTTTTGCTGCTTCGTATTCTTCAGCACACAAGTCTGGTTTCTGACAATGGTCACCGTAGTCCTGGTCATTTTTCCGTTTAAACAATTTTCGCCTAGCCGCACTTTTTCTTAATTTTTGGCGTAATAATTTGCTTCGATATTTGGTTTCCCATTTTTTTGTAAATAATCCAGGACTCTTGTTTTTTAATTTTTTGGTCACGTGATACAGCGGTTTTGTAGTGTTGTAAGACACTGTTGCTGCTGAACACCGGGCTTGGTACGATCTTTTCATGCAGTAATTTACTCTTTTCCCGCCAATGTATTTTGCAATTACTGCATTGAATTGCTCTACCACATTGTTATTTACGTCATGAATGAGACTGGAAGCATGCTTTGCCATATTAGAGACAAGGTGCATTAGATCGTCATGTGAATCTAAAAAAAACAAAAATAGAAAATATTTTTAATTTAAAAAAATTTGAAAGCACAAATATGCAACTCTAATGGGTACTTGATTGCATAGGTACATTTATATTCATTTAATTAATGGTATGGACCCGATTAGGATTACGTTATGGTGAATTTAAAAGAGGTTTTAAAATAAATTGCAGAAAAACTTACTGGTTAATTTAAAATCTGCCATCAAACTATCTCCGGCATTATGGACTTTTTTGCAAAAATACTGCAATTCAATACACTTCTTATGTTCTTCTAAAATGTGACTAGGACTGTTCAGTATATCAGTTCTTAATTTTTCAATTTTTTCTTTTAGAGAGCAATCTTGGTTTTTTCTATATTCTATTGCTTTATTTATAGCTCCGGAAAATTTCAGATGATAACCCTATAAATGTTAATAAATTTAAGTAATATGGTCACGTAGAAACTTATTATATCACAGTGATTTGGAAATACATAATACATAACACTATTTAAACCGCATTTACCAATTTTAAAAAAATTGCCGTGTATTTCAAAATGAGACTGCCTATCTAACAAATAAGGTACCTACCTTTACTTTTCGTCGCAAGATAATAGGTAAATTAGTGTTTTGGAAGAGATCTCTTAATTTATTTCGATAATTTCGAAGTAGGTGATTTTTGCATTCGATTTTTTCTATTTTTATCGAATGACTAGCGTAAGGTCTCAAATCTAATAGAGTTTTAAAAACGCTACTATCGCCGTCAGCAATCATAAACCTATAAATGAGGCCATGTGTATTCAAGCTTTGTTGAAAACCTTCAGCGATAATAAACGACTCCATAGATGACGAAGATCCTGTGAAATTTTTGTAACATTTATGTTCTGGTATTGAGTCATGATTTTCATTTTTTTTGCATACTAAACAAAATTTATTTTTTACGCCGAGGTGTAAGACTTTCCGTGTTCTGTAACCAACTATGGCGGCAGCTCCAGACAAGGAATTGTAATTTGTGCGATATGATCTTTTAGCCCATGAACCATCACAAACCACAGTAATGTATGGTATTCCATTATCTGTAACATCACCATTTTCTATTGCTAGCCGTTTTTCTTCTTGACCAGCTTCTATCATTGATTCTAATGCGGCTTCTTCCCACGAATCACAAACTCGGTTCTGAATTTTTTGGTACGTTGCATTAGACATACATGGTATATCCATTGCAGACGTTAATTGTTCTAAATGGCTATAACCTGAACCAATATTCATAATGCCAATGACTGATGTTTCATTTGCTGTATTATTTGTTTGAATGGATTTCACTTTATTGCACATATTGCATTTGAAAATTAATGTAGACTCTAGCCCATTCCTAATCTCTTTTTGAACAATCATATTGCTTAGAGTACATGCCATGTCTTTGTTGTGATCTCCTAATAATTTCAATGAATTAATGAAATCTTGGATAGCCACAATCCGTTGACCTTCCATTCTATATTCTTGGTTTGCTTCAATTGTCACTCTTTCTTCTTCGATTCCTTCTTCAAGTTCTTCTCTGATGTTGAGACTCGAGTCTTCATGAGAAATTTCTTCATGATCATTTGTAGTTAAAGTTTCAGTAGAGTTGTTAAAAATTTCTTCAACATCTCTGTTATTCTTAGAAACTGAATTTTTCTTTTTATCTTTTCTTTTGATGCACCCTTTATATTTTATTCTTCTCCGACTGAGATGAATTCTGCTTTTGTTACTTTTCCTGTAATCTTTAACTGAAGTCTTGTTCATCGCCGAAGTTGTTGCAGTGTTTTCATTATCCAAATCGTAATTCAAATCGTGATCCATTGTCATTGCCGTAGTCGTAAAATTTTCGTTGCCATCCTGTTCACTATTGCGTATGTCCAAGTCATTATCCAAGTCATCGTCCAGTTTCAAATCCATAGTTGTTTTTGTTTTTAGATCAACACACAAATCACAATTTATCTCGAAAGGTTAAAAATATTCCTTTGGACTGCGAGAATCGAACTAACCGAAAAGAGAAGTATGATTCGTGGAATTTAATGCTCAATGAAATTCTGTGAAAATCGGTAGAGCTACATGTTTTTAATATTTTTTGTCTCCTTTATAAAATTGTTACAAGCAATCTGCAATATTTAATATTCGGAAAAAATAAAATAACAAATAAAACTACGGTAAATATCTAATTTTTTATTGTTG
>NW_025400983.1:8320107-8384007 GCF_015345945.1 Tribolium madens
ACTATAAAAAATCATTTTTCTCATAAAAGCTACACTCTAAGGATTACAACTATCTGCTTTATATTTAATTTTTTCAAAAAAAATTTTTCACATAAATTGCAATTTTGACAAAAAAAATCGCATAGCTCAAAAACAAACAAAATTTCGTTCTGAAAATACGATCACATTTTTTGTATTACTTTAATTTATATTAATTATTATTTTCTGGAGACAAATGATTAAAAATAAAACTGCTTGGTTCCATACTTTATATTCACCCTGTATATTTACAGAAGTTGCAATAAAATTGTTGTTACAATTAATAGTGTCGGAATTATACCTGGAATAAGTTTATTAAAGAATATGACTGAAATCTTCGACTCTGCGAGTACACCCGACAACTCGGGGATAAAATAGCTCCGCCCATAAGCCCTTAGCTTTCCCACTTACTTGAACTATGATAAGTTGTGAATTGAGGTGCCATCTATTGAGCGCTAAATATTCCGTTTTTTGTAAACCTTTTTCTAGGTACTTTAAAGACAAATTAGCTTCAATGTTTTTTAAATACAATTCATTGCACCTATTCTATGCTTCTACGGCTCAGTTTTGTTTAAAAATTTTTTTTGGATATTTTAAACGTCCTTCCATCTTTAACAAAATTTTAATTTAAAAAAAATCGATCGTGCAAACAAAGATAATATATAACCTAAAGTGTATCCCAAATTTCATATGGATTGGTTGAAAAATAAGACAAATAAATAGTGACAGGTATCTCGAAACGCGTGAATCCTCCTCTTAAGGCACTTTTTTACAAGGAATCTGTCATCGTATTTTCCAAGGCACTCTGAATATTAGAGTTACAACACTCAACTTTGGATTTTCTTGTATGGACGCCATATTCGATTTCTGAATTCTGAAATTTTTTGTTCCTGATTACAACGATATGTACCACAGGATATGATTAAATTTTACATGCTGATCAAAATTTGAAAAAAGCGTTTTTTCAAAGAGTGCTTTGGAAAAAACGCCACCAATTTTAATTAACAAACTAAATTTTGATAGTTCAATTGAATTTAGATCTGGAATTTACATTTCCGTCAAACTTACCAACTTAAAAACAAAGGTTTTGAAATAGGAACAACGTGATAAACTATAGAATTTACTCTTCGCAAAACAAAACAACACAAAGTTATAAAAGATGCTCAAATGCACCAGCTTCAAAATGTAGTTTGTTAATTAAAATTCGTGGCATTTTTTCCAAAGCACTCTTCGCAAAAACTTTTCTTAATTTTGATCAGCATCTAAAATTTGATCATATCGTGTGATACATCGTTGTAATCAGAAACAAAAAGACTTTTCAAAAATACAGAAATCAAATATGGCGTCCATAAGAAAATCTAAAGTTGAGTGTTGTAACTGATATCAAAAGCGCTTTGGAAAATACTATGACAGATTTAGAATCCTTGTAAAAAAGTGTCCTAGTTAAAAACGTCTAAGTCTTTTAGTTTTCGCTTGAGAAAATAGAAACGAAAATTACAAATTTCTGAGATCTCCATGGTGGAGCTCGAAAAACGAACACCCTGTATAGCTATACCACTATTAAGAAAAAACATAGGTATAGTTACGTAGATTTCAAAATTTTATTCTAATTCTTCTTTAGGAGTAATAATTAACATTATCTTTTGTTTTTATTAAAAATTGAAGAGTATTTCTATAGAACAATTGTTTTAATCATTTGAATCCAAGTATGCGTTTTTTTCAGATTATAAATTATTAAAATGAATTTTTAATTTACTTTATCTAAGTACGCAAGTGCGAAGCTAATAACAATATAATTAATTAAAACTAAATGCAAATGATTGTTCGGTAGGATTGTTTTGCAAGATAATTAGTAATTTATAGCTCGAAGTTATTGTTATTCCGTACATTTCGGTAGTTAAATTTGCAGAAAAACGTGTGGAATGCCTTCCAATTAGATTTAAAATAGTTGCGATAAAAAAGTCGACAAAATTTGCAACCTGATCGTCATAAAAAATTGCGATTCGTCGTCGAGTCCTTGGGCGGTTCTGAATCCCCGTCGGTGGTTTTCTCGACCTTGTTGGAAAAACTCGCTCACGTACAATTGAAATTAACAATTTTACAATGAAATTAACAGGAAGCGAGATAATAACATATGTGAAGCATGAAAGGGGAACCAAGAACCATCTGCAGAGTAACACCGACGTGTCCATTTTAGCGATTCTTGCACGATTCGGTCCCATCTTATTGATTTTGTGAAGAAAAAGGGGATAATTAAACGTTTGCCGATTGCGCCTATTAATAAAATATGAGCATAATCGTGGCATACGTGGTTGACTGCTTCATCAAACATTCATCCGATTTTCCGGAAGTTACTGTAATTTCAAAAGTTTACGACAACAAAGAACAAAGAAAAAATGCCGGACGATCATCAAATTAGTGGAAAATTGCACGAAAAAACACGGTACAAAAATGGCAGAATTGTGCTGATCAATGGTGTTTCAGCATTAGAAAACTAAGCAGTCCATTCAAGGTCTTCCCCTCTCTTCGATCCGTAGAAGGAAAAAAGTCGCGAACAAAGAACAATTTTATGCCATGCCTCAATGTTTCGTTCAAACGACAAACAACCTTATTAATAGACGAATTAATTGTTAATGGAAAACACCGCAAAAACAACGCTCGGATTCGTAATCGCGAGGGCGAAGGTGACACCGACGCTGTTCTCGGTTCCTCGTGGAAAAATGAATTTTCGAACACTTGTAGAAATTTTACATTGAATAGGTCGACAATGATATTCTTTTTTACTTTTTTTTAAGTAAAACGTATCGAACACGGTTTTGCTTTTATGTTTTAATGTCGACCAATTGTCACTGAATCTTGAATTTAGTTCGCCGTTAAATGCAATTTAGGATTAGATAGAGAATGGCGCAAGAAGGTCAACTGTGTACGGGACATTTCAGGCCAAGTTGACCGTTTTCTAGAACTATAGACACGTAATTGATCAGCGAAACAAGATGCCAAAATTATTATTAACACACTTATCACATGCATCTTCAATGAAGTAAACAACGTGTAAATAAACAAGAGATGCAAAAGATAAGTTGTTTTGCGAAAAATCATAACAATTTTTTTTAATGTATGTACTGAATTTGCTTATTTAGGTATACAGGGTGATTCTTAAATAGATCGACAAAATTTTATTAGCTTCCCAAGGTTAAACGAAGACAAACTGTACCCTTTTTACGTTTATATCTTTTAGGGGCAAAACCCCCTTGATCCGTGGCACTTACGGCGTTTATGAATTGTTGCAATGATCAAGTACATTTTCATCAAATACCATGGTTTCCACTACCTGTGCTAATACTATTTACAAACACATCAGTGGCGTACGCTTTACCTCAAAAATAACTTTAATAATTTTGTTTGGAGAACGATTAAACAAAGAATTTTTTAAATATTTTTTCCAGCATGTACTCATTTGATATTACCAAGGATAAATTTTGTCGGTCCATTTAAGAATCATCCTGTATTTATACTTAAGTTTATAAAAATACACTTTCTTAGATATAATCTACGAGTACTTATATGTTCAAAATTTTCTGTGATACTTACGACCACAAAGCACTTAATTATAATAATCTTTAAAATATTATGAGAAAATATTATAATAGTACACTCCCACGCAATTAGAAAAGAGGTATTACAATTAAATGAGTACAGTATAGTAGGTATAAAAGATTAAAAAATATATCCTGACTTTATTCTATAATAATAATAATTAATTTGCCAAATCAGCTTAATTGTCCATAATCTCCTGAAATACTGAATGAATAAACAAAGCAATACATCAACGTAGAAAATAAAACTCGTTTTGAGACAGAACATGTTGAAATAATTAATAAAAATATATTTTTCTTGTACTAAACCTATACCTATTAAATATAAATAGTTTATAAATAGAAATATGTCGGTTAATTTCTGGTGCAGAACAATAATTTATGAAATAAAAATTTTAAAAATAATTATGTAATTATGTAATTATATAATAATTATTTTAAAGAATTTTTATTGCTGTTTCAAAATAACTCAAGAAAAAGAAGGAAATTTATCTTGACGTATAAACGTATCTCGAAAAATGTCCAAAAACAACAGACTTTTTGTTATTAGTTATATGATGTTTTATTATAAAAATACAATTTTTGTTGATTATAGGTATTATAGGTATTGTGAGGAATTATTTTAAATTAAAACCAAAACAGTTTAGAGTTTTTGTTTCAAAAGGTTACTACATACAAAAAACATCCCACTCCTACATATAAAAACTAGCAAATCTACTTTTTTTAATTTAATTTTTGAGTGAGTATACCTACAATTAACATGTATAGGTCAATATTTTTGTATTTGAATATTTTGATTAAAAAATCTAAAGACAAACAAGCCTAAAATATGTACTTTGCCAACAAAAATTATAAAAAGTGTACCTATATAAAATACAAAAAAATTTAGGTTTAACCATTTACAACGCTATTTTTTAAACAACAATGTAAAAATCCATTCAATTACCTATACTTATCTAGATATAATATGAATAAATTTCAAAGAAATTCTTACAATTCAATGTAAATCGTTGAAAAGAAAATTTCTTCGTTTTAAGCTATACATCAGGCTGCGCCAGAACTCGCGCCCCAGAGAAATATGTCAAGTGCCAGAGGCAATAATAGGTTGCCAAAAAGTGCAGCCGAAGAAGTAATTTTTCCAGAACTTTCAATAAATAGCTACTCTACTGTAATTTACACATTTATTTTATTAATTTTCTGTCATGTGGGTGACATAACCTGATAGTTTTCAGTATTTTTCTCGAATTCTTCTCTCTGAAGAGGGTTGTTCACGAGTATAATGAGAAAAAATCGTTAATTATTATCAACAATTACCAAACTGGATTCCCAAACATTCTGAACCGACTTCTCTAAAACTTCTTCACAGGTATTGTTCTTTCTCAACTTTTACTTCTATCTGATACAGATTAACATGCCAATGTATGAACTTTAGAGCTTGAAAATGAATGCATAATCCTTTTGAAATAAAAAAGCAAGTGAGAGTGAGAGATGAAGAAGTACGCAAGTTTCTTTATTTACTTTAATGCAAACATGGGCGCCCACAGGGTGGGGGCAGTGGGGGCCGTTGCCCCCCCTGGGACAATAGTGGTTGCTATTTTATATAAAAAAAATTTTTTTGATTTTCTACAAACTCGTTCTAATTTAAATTTTCATGAACGAAATAAGAAACTACTATTTACATTTTTATCACGAACTGAGTGATATGAAAACAGACGAATAAAACTGTTATTATTAATTTCGACTCTTTTTCTGCCCCCCCTGACCATAAGTTCTGCGGGCGCCCATGAATGCAAAATTAACAGAAAGATGTACTTTTTATAAGAAATTGTGCTTAAATAAAACAGGTTACTAATTTTAATATCAAAATTGTAGTTTTACTCTCGTATTTCGCAAATTACAATTTATTATTGTTTTCTTCCACTCTCATAACCCCTTGGTTGCTTTTTCATTAAAAAATCCACAAGAATGTTGCGATGTTTGTATCTATTACGAAAAATTTGCATTTATGCTGCCGGAAATTTCATTGTTTCAGTGACTACTTAGTAAAATCCAAATGTTTTAAATTCGAGGGCATTTCAGCAACGCTTTTAGGTGAATTTGTGGGCTGGTCTTTTGAGGAATCATCTGGTTTGTCAATAATATCATAACAACATAACGTGACTCTCTTTATAAAAAGTAAATTTTTCTGTTAATTTTGCATTAAAGTAAAAAAGTTTTTCTGGTCTCTCACTCTCACTTGCTTCTTTCCTACAAAAGGATAATGCATTAAGTTTTCAGCTTTAAAATTCATACGTCGACTTGTTAATCTGTATCAGATCGAAGAAATTTTTTTAATTTTTATAAAAATTTAAGCAAATTGGGATTATTTTTGTAACCTAGCAACGGATATATTTTTTCAATCACACCTTGAGGTGCCTTTCTGGGATTGGTGGGTTTAAGAGTCGAATAACTTTTCTTATGCATGCAAGCAAAAATTATTTCTTCGGCTGCACTTTTTGGCGATCTATTGCCGCTGGCACCTGACATTTTTCTCTGAGGCGCGAGTTCTGGCACAGCCTGTATAGCCTTAATGTTTTCTATATACATTTACACACACAAAAAGTTTTATATTTCAATTTATATTTCATGAAAATAGGTATTATTTAAGTATCAAACCACTAAAGTTTTATAATTATTTCTAGATATTACTATTTATGAAGATACCTATAAGACAATTTACTTGAAATAATACTTTACATAAAATTATAAATAAATATTCAGACACAAACTTGGAACAAACTGAAGTGATTAAATAATTATAATTTTAAATCTAATATTTACTTGTCAAAATTTAAATATTAACGAAGAGTGTAAATCGAACACTTTATTTCCCGAGTGGATTTTTAAACGTCAACGAGTGTTTTACAAGATGGAATAAATGAACCGATTTACACAAAGACAAGTTGGATGCAACATTTTATTATTCGAATTAGACTCAACAAGGCTTAAAATTACTTTAATGTGTTAAAAATAATTTGACGTTTTGTATTGAGAAATGTCAAACAGTTGTCAAAGCTTCCTTACACAGGAGAAAAACCGTAAATTTTGACAGTGTCAAAGAATAAAAATAATAATTTAACGTTCACATCCTATAAACTGTACAAAATATTTCCCATTCGAGTAAGTTATTTGCAGCTTTTTGGGTTGTTTTATTATAGTCAGGGTCAATAATCATTAAAAATTTATAATCTCAAATACAGACGAGTTTTGAAATTTTTTACTGTACTATTAAAATGTAGGTGCACAATGTAAAATATGACTGAAATGAGCGAATGAATAACATTTTAATGTATCTATTTGTATATGTATTATGTATTTTTAGAAATTTTTTTAGCAAGTTTAATATTTATTATTTGGGCATGCAATTATCTGATTATACCGCGATTCAGAATCACCGGCCAAGGTTAATTCATTCAAATAAATTCGCTAAAATTACCAATTCTCAATAAAAACAAAAACGACCTACCTCTACAGCGACGATATTGTTTACGTCGTCTCTGAAAATAGCGAAAACAAAACCATAGGCATTAATAAAAAATCCTCTGTCCCGTATCATTGTTTATGTATGGATCTTGACGCTGTTGATTTAATCTGCCTTATCTCCGATTACTCTCATAATAGAAAATGTTTCAGGTAGGTTAGGTACACGGTGACATATCTGAATTGCAGATAACAATTCGACGTTTCGTCTAAACACATGCTAATTTAAAACCGAGACGTATTATTGCAATAAACATGTCAGGGGACACTTTAAATATAGACCGGATATGTGCAATGCATTTTTTCCATCGCTTTTCGGCCCGAATTACGGCGATCAAACGGCTTTTTTGTTACGTAATCGGGGTGTAATTGGCGGTCATTTGCATGGACGTGCCGCCCCCAAATTGTTGCGTAACGCGGACCAACATATGGCCAACTGAAATCGTCCGGAAAAGTACGAATGTGGCTTTCTTTGTGCGGTTGATTGAATACTTTGCGAAAATAATAGGCGGCTCGGGGGCGGTTAATGGCCCATAATGCGGTTTTATTTTTAATCCAAACGGGGGACTTTAACAGAAGCGCCCGCAACGTCTAATTAGACGGAGCACCCGGGGGCCTTGAGACAGCACAAAAATTGCACCGTCAAGGCTCCAACAATTTTCTTGTGCAGAACCTTCAATCCCCCCAAATTATTCAATTGGACAACAATTGCAGTTCCACTTGTAAAATGGCGACTACCAACATTTACACCCCCCCTAGTTCTATTTTATTTGATTTTGGTGGCAACAAAGTATACAATCGACGTATCTAATTTTTGATAAAAAATTACTAGCTACAGTACAACCTCGATTATCCGAACTAATAGAGCTTATAGTGTATTCAGATTTTAAATTTTTTCGGATTATCGAATTTTTTATTTTGTTTCTCGCCAAAAACTTTATGTAATCCAAAATTTAGAAGAATTCCCAATTTTTGTTGCATCAAAATTAAACCTTATTCTAATAAAGGGATATTTCTGTCTCTGTTGAAGAAACCACAAAAATAAATCTTTCTATATCGTGCACTTTGAAATCTTCGTTTGGCAACATTGTAGTCACTAAAAGATGCAAGAGTCAAGATTTTTTCGCTGTTTTATTTACAAAAAATTTTTTTTTTGTTGAAGCTATGTCTGATTGTCAAAAATTTTTAATTTTAATTTTAAAAAATCCGCTAATTGGAAAATATTTTTAAAGTTTCGCTTTTTATTTTAATTACGTATGCCTAAACATGACGTGTGAACAAATCATGGATTTAGTTTATGTTAGTATTAGGAACAAGAACTATGTTTGGATTATCGTGGGACCGGATAATCGAGGTCGTACAGTAATCATTACTCAATGTTTAAAAAACAAAAAAATTAAATTCTCCGTTTGTATTTATGATTTTTAAGATTATGAAGCTTATACATTGATTGTCATTTGTTATCTAGAAAGCGTCCCGACCGATCATGATGAGATTAATTTGTTGAGGTCAGTGTGTTTGGGTGCTTGATCAATATTTAATGAATTTCTTATGCTGATATTGTAAATGAAATCGCTGTCATTTCTGGCAAAAGCGGAAGCGTCATTACCAACTTACACAAACTAAATCTAGGTTAACCCTGTCGTTTTCGCAACCACGACAAAAGAAAACGTTAATCGAATTTTCAAATCCGAACATCGAAAGTACCGAGCAACAAGAATTTGATATTACAGAAAATTTCAAAATCAGATAACCATGTCGAACGAGACAATCGAAAATGTGCAAAATTTCTGCAATTGTGCTGTATTTTTTGTGAGATGAAAAAGCGAGTTTGTAACGAGGTTATTATGTCAAAATAGGAATTAATTCATTCAAACTTTTTACTCGTGTCGAAATTGGTTTGTAATTAGAGAAAACGCACTAAAAATGAATAGAGGAATAAATTGGCACACGATTGCATCGAAGCGATTTCTTTTCGTCAAGGTGAAAAAATTTCGGTTTAATTGTCGTGTTTACGCGCTCAAAGATAAATCAAGGGTTAACAGCACGTACAAACAGAGTCAATTATTTACAAACAAGCGGTGGGGACTACAAGCCAAAAAATTAAAAAAAAACAACTAACCAAAATGCTCCTCATGCACATATTTCATTACAGCCAGCAATTAAATATCACAAAAATGAAAACCGGTCGTTATCACTGGTCAGCAGCACAAATCAATCAAAAATTCGCACTGATATTCCAAACACAAAAAACAGAAATCTCGCTAGATGAACCTACTTTCCTGTAAGCCCTTTTGGCCCGAATTAGGGCTAAGGGCAGACCGCCTCGACTGTGTGTGTGCACTCAACCGACTGTCGGGTAGGTCAGTTACTGCATATGCGCGAATACGGTCCAACATCTCGCGAGAGCGGCACACTTCGATTTTATTTATCTGTGTGTATGTGTGCGAAGAGAGTGAATCTGCAAGATGTTTTCGAGGCAAGCCTTCCAAGATCTGTACAGTCACGGACAGAATTAATGACTCGGTATTTCTAACGCCGTAATTACCACACCAGCCCCGATCGAGGGACAGGTGGCCCTGTGCTCTCTAATTAGACCGGTGCAGTTGGCACGACTGAATTTATTAGGAAATGGGAGAAAAACGCACTTCCGACGTGAAAAATTCTAATGACACAAAAATGCTGGCTTCATTAGGGAATTTGCGTTTTTTATTTTTATTATTCATACTTATTGCTAGCTAATTATCTATAGGCAAAACCACAGATGAGACAAAATTAATCTTAAATTTCAGTTGAATTTTTATTTTACTGGAAAAACTAAAAAAATCAGCTAACTGATGAACCGGATTTAAAGCACTTTATCACAAATAATCATACATACCTACTTAGTTATTAGGAGTATTTTTTATGTAGGGAACTACCTCCTAATCGAAAGTGTCTCAAAAATCAAGGTGACGATTAGATAAGTCAACTGTTGAGTAAAAAAGTGAATTTAATTGAGAAAAGTTCAAAGTTAACGGCCATTTTCCGAAATTAGAATAATGTTCATGGTCAAACTTAGTTTAATTAAAGCTTAGATTGCATGTAAGTGTCTATTAGCATTGAAAAGTTGAATATTATTCAATCGATGTAAATTTTATTTAAATACTTCTAGTTGTATTTAAATTGTTGCAACACATTTAATAAAGTAACCTTAAACTGTCAGGTGTGAAGTTTGATTTAAACGAAATTCGAGATAATCGTAGTTCGGGATCGGTTTAGTATGATAATCTCGATCGGAAGAGCCTCAGCACGAACTGTTGACACGGATTCTTTTATCTGCAAATTTTCGTGAATCAAAAATTGACAAAACCGCGATTTGGAAGATCATCTTGTAAATAGTTTCTGTGGAAAATTTGAAGTTGGTTACCGAATTCGTATCAAAAGTGACTTCCTCGAAGCGGCTAGTTATCAGAAATTCATAATTTTCGAAGGTCATTCAGTGCGAATAATTAAAGTATGATTCAACCAAACACAAATTCGGTCGAACATCAAACCGTCGGCTCAACCAAACACCGGCGTCCAATTACGTGCGATAAAATTCTTTTGCGTTGAAAGAATTTCGAAATGTCCGTCCATTTTGTCTACGAAAAAGTCGTACGCGTCGTCATTTTGTTCTAACTCAAGGCCATCTAAGCCGACCAATTTAACATTTCGAACCAATGGGTAAGAGGTGCCGAATTTTGGTTCGGTGGTGGGATGGAGTCGTACGTCTATTGGCCCACACATCTAAAACTGGTTCCCAAATAGATGAATAGTTCGGCGACCTTCGTGGGCCATTCGAGCATGAATCACACGGTAAAGGTACCGGGCGGTTTTTTATTGGTTCTTGTTTAGAAATCGACCAAAATGAGTGAGTAAGACGAGAAGAAGGAGAGAGGTGGACGAGTGTGCGGTTTCGGTGTGGAAATTTATTATTTGTTGCGTTATTATCATTTTTACTATTCAATCAAGTCGACGAATGACCTTTTGACGGATTCAGGCCTTATAGGGATCAACGGGAATTGCTACTTTTGGCACAAATGTCACGGGAAATTGAACTAGATGGTGAAAGATTTGTCGCTAATGTCGACGAGAGAAAAAATAAATTCTCAAGGGCAGCGTTAATATTAGACGAAAAAACTAAACACGTTTTATTCAATTAACAAAATTAAATTATCAAAAATGTGAATACTATTATTCAATTAATGTTTAGATAAATACATTTAAATAAATTTTCAACGATAAATATAGACATCTCTATATTGTAAAATTATCATCACTGAATCATCTATTAAATTATATAATTGGCAGTAAAGTTTATATTTCTGTCGTGATCATATACCTCTGCATCTCAACTCAATATACCTTACCTATACTCCAAAACTTTAAATTTATAAGTATTTAAAATTACACATACTTGACAAACTACATAATACACTACCTACCTACCTAATTTTTTTACAGCTATGTATATGAGTAGAAGTGGGTATTAATGTAAGTAGGTATACAAAAATGTTTAACCATTTTAATAATTTCAACATTATTATTGCGAGAAAATCATTAGAATATTGAACAATTTGTAGAAACATATTTGAATTGAATTATTATTGTTATTCTTTATTTGGTATTTTTACGTATTTTATTATTAAGTTACTTGGGTATACAGGCGCTCAAAAAGTCGCGCAACAATTTAATGAAAAGTCGTAAATGTTTACATTTAAATATAAAAATAGTTTAAGCCTTATACTTACATTTTAACTGGTATAACAAATTTAAAAAATGAGACGTTGCAACATTGTTTAACAGTACCTAATAATGGCATTGCAATTTGATCAACAATAAAAATTAATTATTTTTGAAGCCTTTGTAAACAGTTTCCTAGGGGCTAAACATTGTTACCTATTTTGTTTACTATGACGACGTGTACCAGTGTTGTCGTATGTATTAGGTATATAGGTATTTTTTTACAATCGGTAATTTTTATCTGAATTACATTTACCTAAAGACACAAAAATAATTATCTATTTTCGATGTATACCTATATAAAATAAATACCTACTTAGAATAAAATATGAAAGCTTGACCAAATAATGTAAACTGAAGAACTTAAGAAAATAAGTTTGTATAAGATTTTATAAAATGTGATTTCAAGAGTTTTCTTGTTTTCTTATACCTACAGTGATGGACAGTGAATTTCGTATACGTCCTTTTTCTCTGACTCCACAAAAATGCACTATAGTCTGTGCTTTATTGTCATTTAAATACCTACGTGTTGTCAAATTAAATTAAATTCTTAGTCATTTTGATGAACGGGATTTTCAACCTGAAAATGGATTGGTATCATAATATTTCAAGCAATGTAAGACAAAGTAGGTACAGGTAAAAAGTAGCAAAGAACATCGATTATTCTGTCAATATGATAAACGTTAATCAAAATTAAAAAAAAAAGACTAATTTACGCGTTTCGTCTGTCATGGAAATTGGGCGGACGAAATTCACTGTGCGTCACTGTACCACTGAGTTTGCTTACTGTTTCAAAAATAAAAAAAATATTTTACACCTTTGCAGTAATTTCAAAAGTTTACTGTTTTTTGCCTAATAAAAATAATTTATAATCACGTATTATTATTGTTTACTTATAGGTATTAACTTATTTATCTTTATGAGAAAAACAGACATCTATAGGTATTAGGTATAACTTCTGTGATCGTGCAAAATGTGTATACCTATGTAATGACGACTTGATAATTTTATTTCTCTATAGGATTTTCTAAAAAGCGGTGCTTTAAAATTACGTCCGTATAATATGACGCCGCATCATAATGTCAGAAAAAAACGGTTCCGTATTATTATTGAATTGAGATGGTTTCCATCATTTACCGTCATATTACGGGCGTAACATTATGGCACCGTTTCTTAGGAAACCCTAGTTTTATACAAACAGAAAACGTAGCAAAAACAAGATTTGTCACCGAAAGAAATGGTCCAAAAATATTTAAGTATTTAATTTTCTCAAGTATATTCTTAAAAAATAATTTTTATATTTATAACCTTAGTTTAGTGTTTAGTACTTCAAAAACATCATCAGAATAAATCAGCAATCATTGTCAATTATATTTATGTACCTGAATCCTCTAAATTTTCACTACTGCAGTGTCTTAAGTTCTTTTTTTATATAAGACATTCAAGTACCATCAGTAAAAACGTTTTCCTTAGGAATAAGATTAAAATTTTAATGTTTAAATAAATATAGGTAAAAAAACAATGAAGTATCTGCTAAAGCCACAAAAACATACAAAAATTATAATTAATTTTGGTACAAAAAATTAAATGTGTATTTCATTAATCTGTATCTATTGTTCATTTTTTAAAAGCATTTTTAGCGATGTTTATTTTTAATTTTATACCCATACAAATTGCTATAGCTTTTCTTCCAGTTTAGTTATTAGGTATTATAAGTTACTATACACATCAGAAGAACAACTTATTGAAGAATGATTCTACCATTTATAAACCAAAAGCACAAGCTTTAATTATGCTTTAATTAAATATTGAATTGGAAAAAAGGTATGAGACGTGGATACCTATTAGAGGTAAAAAAGATATAAAAATATGTAAAATATATACGTATGTAGTTTACAATACGGGTTGAAAACAAAACTAAAATATAAATTAAAACTGAAAGCAATTAGACGTGTAAAAAGTCAACACTGTCAACATCCTGCAAATAACAATCCTAGACGAATAAGAAAATGTAGAGAACAAAAGTGTGTCGTTCTAAATTGGAAAAAAGAAGAAAATGTATGTCAAAAATATGCTTAACAAGTGTTTGACGGATTGGTAGCAATCACTGTAATTATACACTTGTAAGTTGAAAGAAAACAAAATGTAAATGGTTTTCCGTGTCACAAATCAACTTGAAGCAAAACTCGAGGTAAAACAATCGGCAAAGTAGTAATTATTGTTTGTTATCGAAAATTTTTCGAAATTGTGGATTATTAAAAATGTCCTCCAAAAAACCGCAAAAAAACTAATTACAGAGTGGAAAAACAAAGCTGTGGTTAAACTCCACCCACACGCCAAAAGACAATTGAATGTGATTTGTGGGTCAAATGGGCGGAGCCAAGCACGACCTAAGTCCAATTTCCGAAACTAGTAGTAGTTTTTCGGTAGGGGTAATTCAAATTGAAGCAAAATCCGGTTCCGGCCCCCTCTTTCGCAGCCATTTTTGTTTTTTTTTCGCGATCGCTGTTAATTGGAGCGTGCTGCCATTTAAACAGTTACGTCATGCGATTTTCGGAAAAAAGATTTTTTTTGAGTGGTGAGGCAAGACGGGTGGCATGTGCCTCTTCATAAAACTGAGGTACCGTGATTCGCGGTCGCGCATGCCTCTTCCGACGGCAATTGCATTTTCACAGTGCACTCTGTAGGTAAAGTTGTGCATCAAACGCCCTACCACAAATATAGCTCACGGTTACACTGACATTTACATGTTAATACGGACACTATTTACATTGGTCATCTATGAACTAAATTGGAAAACGGCGCGATCGAAGGGAAATTGGAGTAAATCGGAGAGAAGAGGTGAAAAATTCGCAATTATTGGTTGAGATCTCGAGGGGTGGGGTGAAAACGGCGAATTTTCCCGAAAAAGAAAAACAAGAGCAAAGTAATAATTCGGCGCCGAGACAGAAAAATGCGACTACGACGCATATAAAAAAGTGCATCTTAAAAATCATTAAATGCAAGCGAAGAGGGGTCGTATGGGGCGAAAGAGCGTTCAAAATTTCGTTTCGCATCGTTGGTATGAATTCGATCCGGTTTTGAATTTTCTAGGGGAAACGTGTTCTGGTGAAAAATCACATCGTGGCTCGCAGTCAACAGGTTATAGTAAATAACACCGGAATCGGTCGGATTTTCCGGTGAAAATACGAGATGACCGTTCGCATTTAATACATGAGCGGTGAGTCTCGGTATTTTTCCCACTTACCGACAATGTGAACCATGTTTCTTGTCCATCTTTGAAGTTCTCTTCTAATATTTCTCCTCTGTTGAACGCATCGCGCATAAGAGCACTCCGCCATTTTTTCCGAGCGGCAAGTTTGCTACACTGATTCGTATACAAGATTTTCTATTACCCATTGCTTCAAATCATTCATTACACCAAAATTTTATTAGATAAAATCGGCCGAACGCACCTCTTTTACAATAACAAGCGAAAAAAATTGTCGAAGAATTTAAAAGTCAGTGGCGCACACACACCCCCACTTGTCAAAACCCCGGAAAATTCAAAACATCAGAGTCACTGTTGCACAGTTTTTGTTTTTTCAGTCACTGCCTCCACGCCGCCTATCGAAATCTTCATTTCTGGCCGTCGTGCTCCGTTTTTTTCGCCATAGCCGCCTAATATCTGGAACAGAGAACGTCAGACGATTAGATCGGCGTCGCAAAAACCCCTTTCCTCTTGTACTTTTCGTTACATGTTTGAAGTGCGATACGGTTGGCGCGTTTCCATTTCTTCTGAAAATTTGCAGTAATGTGTTGCATGAATGGTGGTCTGTATCACTACTGTAGTAACGTCATATTGTGACGCAACAAGTGCGACGCCACTCGGCGCTTGCATGCACTTGCATTTTCCCTCCCCTCGCCCGCACACTAGATCGCCGTGCATCCCCGTACGTCTTGTCCTTGTCTGACGCGCACCGCCCTCCGACCACCGCGACAAAGACGGCGAGAGAAAGTCGCTCCCCCTCGATTCGTTACATCTCTCTTCCTGGTCTATTTGTATTCTTTTCTAACGTATTAATCTCGTTGCTTCGCCGATATCGGCGTCTTTCTCGCGCCTCTCTTTGTCTGATGACCTGCGAGAACAACGTTTCGGACGTCTTTGTCGGACAGACGTACATTTTCCTAGTTTAAACTTGAATTGCTCTCTTTTTAATAGGTTAGCTGATGCTGGCCTTTCGGACGAGGG
Organism: Tribolium madens; assembly: GCF_015345945.1. Taxonomy (NCBI): domain Eukaryota; kingdom Metazoa; phylum Arthropoda; class Insecta; order Coleoptera; family Tenebrionidae; genus Tribolium; species Tribolium madens. The sequence continues at coordinate 8,336,236 of NW_025400983.1, forward strand.
GAGCGCTCACAAAAATTTACTAAATTTTCACAAAGAAACTTTCGCAAAACTCTCGGGGCCGACGCGACGCTTCAAAAACTTTACCGACAACTTTACACGATTTCATCATTTATTTAAGATTACACTCCATCGATTTGGTGCACCAAAAATTGCTCGAATTCGAATCAAATTACTCAAGAATTATTTATCATAGTATACAACTACATCATACACTTTTTTCTCGGTTATGCATGTCAAATTTAATTTTTAAACTCTTCATGCAACTATAGCTATTTCAATTATTCAAGAGAGATTCTATTTCAAGTCAGCTTACTTTTTCATGTATAATATTCAACTAAATATTACGTCTCTTTTTTAAATAGCTTATAGAAATTGTCAAGTTGTCATAAAAATAAAAGAAATAATGTTTTATCCCCATTCCAATACCCATTTATATCATATTTTAGTTTGAAAATAATAATTAATTAACGCAATATTTATAATTTATATCTAATACAGCACCTATGAGTACCTACATAAACTCGTTTGAAATACATATTTTACATTACAATTTTTTATTAAAAATGTCAAGAAAAATACCTACATTTTTGTAGTTTGGAACTGGTTATAATAGGTAAGTAGCGACTTGTTCAACTATAAAGTAATTTGCCTAAATTTAAAATTGTCAGTTTTTACTATAAACTGTAATTAAAATTTTTGTGTTTTACTAACTTGTAAAAATATAATAAGTACCTAGGTACTCCTATTAAAAATATTATTTTTTTAATTAAGAATAAGCAGTCATAATTTGAGTTTAATTTTACTTTTGGTATTCCTAGCATTTGTTATAGTTTGTAAGCGGATAAACTATAGATTAATTCATCTAATAAGTAAATTACCTATAAAATCTATTCACCTTTAGTTTTTTTAGAACCTATTAAGAGATTTTAGTAGGTACACATTTTTACCTATAGGTACTTTTAATTAACAATATTTAAATAACCACCACAAGTAGGGAGATATATGTATCAATATCAATATATCAATATGTATTAGCTATAATTGTTAGGTACTAATTTGAAAAAATAAAATTTTCAACACTCTTTTTACCTTCAAAGAGCAACTAAACATTAAAGTAATTATTAATTATAATAGTTGTATTATTTATACAGAAACTATTCTGAAAATAGTTCTTACTAAACTATATATAAGTAGTTATAATTATTGTCGGAGAACTAGGATATTATAACTCCAATTTTAAAATTATTTATTTATGGATAATGATTAATTAAAGCTGGAAAATGAGTACAAACATGAAAGCATTGATTTTTTAAATTTTCTCTGAAGCAAATTTTACGTTAATTTATTTTGTTGACCATACCTACTTATAATACACGGTGATTCAAAAGGTTCGGACAATCTGTCATACGAGTATAATGCTGATAGAAAACGTTAATAGACGTTCAGATTAGCTTTCATATTTTTTTTAAGCCCCAAGCTTTTGAAAATATGAATATTTGCTCATAATAGAGAGTATAGAAATCAAAAAAATTTTTGTTTACCCTTTTAGAAAATTATTATATTCTTAAAATCTTATTTATATCCTGAGCCATTGCTATCGCCACTGGCAACGTTGCAACTGCCTTTTTTGGTGAAATAGGTGAAAAAACATTTGATTTCTGTGTAAAAATATAGAGTATGTGTTACAAATCAACCTTACTGACAAATTTTGAAAGTCCCATTAGGTACCTCATACAGAAAAAATATTGTGAAAAGTGATGGCGATAGTTATTCTAGATGCATGTTTTAAAGTCTTTTACCAATAAAACACAAGATTACAAAATTACTTCCCTAATTAATAAAAAATTAATATGAAAGTTGCGTTTTTAAAGACCTATACTTACTATACTGGGTGCGCTCATCAGAACTTGTGCCCCAGAGAAAAATGTCATGTACCTAAGGCAAGATACTAGAAACATGGAAAAAATGTTAAAAAAGTTCTATCTATAAAAATTTCAAAGTTATGGGAATTTAAATTTTGTTCTTTGACTCTATTTATCTTTGTCTGAACAATTATTTTTAAAATTTTTTGCTACAGGCTATTAGACGAGGAAACAAGGAAGCTAAATCCTAAATTGAAAGTCTGTTTAATGTTATTTGTGACTTATATTGTACCTTTACTAAATAATTATAAAAAAAACATATACAGGGTGCGCCAGAACTCGCGCCCCAGAGAAAAATGCCATATAAGGTAAGATACCAGGAACATGGAAAAAATGTTAAAAAAATTTTATCTAGAAAAATTTTGAAGTTATGAGGGTTTAAAGTTTGCACTTTGCCTCTATTTATTTCTGTTGGAAAAATAATTTTCCAAGTTTTTTTGCTATAGGTTATTAAAAGAGGAAACAAGGAAGCTGTATCCTAAATTGTCACTCTGTTCAATGTTATTTGTGGCTTTTAGTGGTAAAATTTTTGTACCTTTACTAAATAATTGTAAAAAACATATACAAGATCTAATCAATAGACCTAAAAAAAATGTCAAATGTCAAAAAATAAATGTCAAAAATTTTTGACAGATAGAATTTTTTAAACATTTTTTTCATGTGCCTGGTATCTTACCTTACTTGAAAATTTTCTCTGGGCGCGAGTTCTGGTGCACCCCATATATACAAGATTATCAGTATCATTAAATAGACATAAAAATATGTCAAACCTCAAAAAATATATGTCAAAATTTTTTGACAGATAGAATTTTTTTAACATTTTGTCAGTACTCAAGGGGACTACCCAATTACATACTCTTTTTCAAAGAAGTGTGCGAATTTTGAGACAGCCTGTGTGTATTTGTTTATTTAAGAAAAAAATGTGTTTTCAACTATTTTAAAGCAATTTGCAAAATGTAGGTTCTGGAAATAGCTAAGTACAACAGTGTTAAAGTTTTCTAATGAAAATCTACCAAATGACGCTTTTTACGGCAAAAAGCGAAGATAAAGGTTTACGTGTATTTTCGCAAATGTTGCTATTATCGCGATAAAACATCGTCCTAGTATTTTGATTAGTCAAAGTGGTTTTAAATGATGTTTTTATATAATTTTGTGCAATAACAATTGTTTTTTCGTCGCTTACGCATAATTCGAATCATCATGCTGTACCTGTATAGTCAAAGCTCGTCGTCTTCAACCGGCGACATTCTTGTCTGTTATTTATCGAATCAAGGCTAGAAAAATGAAATGTCGATATATGCAGTGCTCTCAACTCCGGGAAATACTTTTGTTTCATTTCCTAGTTAAATATACCGCTAATTCGTTGCGACCGAAGTCATCAGGAGCGTAATATAGCGAGTTTTCTAGCCCGTCATTTTTCTATTAATCAAGTGTTGAAATTTTTTCGTCTCGAACGTTGGCAACAACTCCATTATCGACGTTTTCGGGGACCGATGCGAATATTTCGGTGGACCAAGGGGCGAGAGAGCGCTTCGTTGCAATTGTGGAGGGTTTAAGAAGTAGAGAGCCACTATTGATCGCATTTTTTGATCCCTTTCGTGCCGTCCGCCCCCCACACCACCGCCACTTGCTAAATGCACCCGAAAGTGGTGCACTCGCTGGATTTTTACAGCGCAAATTACAACCGACTTGAAAATTCGTAACCTTGATTATAATTGCGAAATTGCGTCAGGATGCATGTATGTGTGTATGTACGTGTGAATCATGGATTGTTTGGCATTTGAAAATTTTATGGTTTCTAATTCTTCGACCATCATTAGATAAATCAAGGACGAGAATGAAACTCTTGTGTAACTTTTCCGATTTTTTTATTTCATTTTTGTAATGAGGCGATTTTTTCACACGATTACAGTTAACCAAGCGAAATGGACAAGGTTGGACGTTTCACCGGCTACTACAGGGTGACCCAAGTAAAATCGCCACGCACACTACACTTCCGCCATACACACGGCAATTTAATAGCGATTTTATTATACAATAATAACTACTCTGTAATTGAATAATAAACGTTTACGTTTCAAGTCTCTCATAAATTCATGTACCAGTGATAATTCTACAATAAAAATTTTCAAAAAAGCGAAACTGACTCATCATGATGGTCCATGCGACAAAGTTTGCAAATTTTGAATGTGTCACGTGACGCTCACCGCAACCGTCCGAATTAATCTCGATTTGTCGCTATCTCGTTTAAAATTTCCGTTCTAGGCCAAATCTAAGTGATGCGGAAGTGCATGTTTTGCGAACGGATGCAGATTCGGCCGACATTTGGTGAATAAAAAAAAACGTCGGCAATAATAATAATAATTCACTGCACCCGATCTGGGGTTGATATAAAAAAATTGAAACGTCCTCCGGCGATGCGTCTGGTGTTTTTTATTATTGGACGTGATGCAGTTGTTATTTTTCCCTTTGTTGTGCCAAGGGTATTTTTACATGAATTTTTCAGATCACTAAATTAATTTTTACAATTATTGTGCGCTTTGTTATCGTTGATTTGATGTCCTTTTGTGGAAAATTGTTAAACGGTAAATAGAAACGAACTGCTATTTACATTTTGTATTTTTTTAGAAAAAAATTGAATTTATTATTTCTACGCGATGATGGCAATTTGTTTTTAATAAGGCCCCTCCAGTCAAAATCGATCGAAATATCATATAGAGAATGTTATTATCTAAATAAACACATCGTAACGTAGAAATTACAAAAGTAATAAACATAAATATCGGTAAAGGAGACGATTTGCATCCCAGTCTTAATGAAACGGTAATAATAAAATCAATGAGTGTGTGACATGAAAATCAACCATTTTTAAAACATTAATTACCTACGCATAATTTAAATCTCTCTTTGTTATATTTTCTAATATTTCTTACAGGTTTTAAGAAGAAAAAAGTTGACAAACTAGAACAGATAGTTGCAGACTTGCATCGACAGTATTTATAGATTCACGTCAGGTGTATGAAACTATAAATTTTTTATTGTGGAATAGTGAGCAGCTGTCAAAGTGGAGATTATTTATTTTTAAAAGTCGATGAAATATATGACACTTCTGAGACTTTATCGCTTATATCCTAATTTCCATTTTATATAACATTTCCATTAGCCCTAACGATTTTCCCCTGTCATAAAGCGCTAGTAAATCACTCAAAAACACACAATCAACCAAAAATCAACCAATTTTCAACGCGTCGTTGACTACGGCGAGTAATTCGAGACGTATTTCTGTCGGGTTGAACTAATGCAGGGTTTCTGTTTCGAAAGAAAAGAAATGCGTAAAATTTTTGTGTATCATGTGGGGTGAGAATCAGCGAGGGTTTGAGAACAAACACCCCTAAAACGGACGAAATTAAAAGGGGCCTCGCGCGACAACACAATAAAGAACATTGGAGCAGGGTGGGTTTGCCAAATATTTACATTGTCGGCTAAAATATTGTTTTTTAGGGCACGTGTTCAATTTAGAAATTGGTATCGATTGTGTGAAGGTTTCGGCTGAGCCGATCCCATCCGCGAAAATAAATCGTTTTTCTGTTACTGGGGCGAGTTCGTGGAAAATTGCTGGAAAGAAAAATGGAAAAGCGCGACGACTAATCGGGATACTTTGAGAAAACTGCTCGCAAGTTTTGATATACTTTTTTAATTTGCTTAATTAATAAACACACTCAAATATGTTAGATACCTAGGTAATGTTTTATTGACTTATTACCCAGAGTTTTTTTCTTTTTTAAATATTATTGTCTCCTGTGTTTGTTTGAAAATGATATCAAAAACATCCTTCACTACAAAAAATTCAACATATACTTTTTTTATATTAATGTGCATCAAATAGATTGTAGAAGTTTAAATGGTTCTTTAAAGGCCGATTTACACGAAAAGTGTCATTAATGTCATTCAAAACAAATTTAATCACATCAATAATGACAAAAATCTTTATGTATGCGATCCTATGTTAATTACGTTGTTAATTTAATTATTTTTTGATACTTGGGGTATACACATTTATTTGAAAAAATTATTTTTAGGGAATATTGAGGTTAGAATTATTTGAATTTTCGCATGGTTACCACCTTAAAATGATCCTTTTCAACGACTACTTCGATGCACATTAATATGAAAACGAGTATACATACCTATCAAAATGAGAAAATTTTAATCGAAAAAAAAGTATCTAACATTCTTTTTTTACTTACTGATTTCTTTCTTCTGAATTTAAAGTAAAAAAAAAATTAAAGTAAGTATTAGGAAAAATAAAAATTGTTATTGCATATTGTATTACCTATATAGGTAGGTACATACATACATCATTATGTATGTAACAAAAAATATGTAAAGTCTGTTTTTTTTTTCAAATGGAAATTCCCAAGTTAAAATTTTGGTGGAAAAATCGGTAGCAGCTTATCTTATATGTTGTGATGTCAAAATTTAGACTTTTATGAATCCTGTGTGCTTCTTTGCTTTTTGTAAGCCTTTCTAATCGAATACTTGAGGACAGACATCTACCTAATGTCCAAAGACAGAATTTGGTGCTAATGATATTGATTGTAAGTTTATACATACAATGTTGTGGACAAAAATGAGCTTACTACAAAATGGGTGTCTATACAGAAAAAAAGTTATTTTGCAAAAGATACAAGCAGGATTTATAAAGATCGGCAATAAATTTTGTGTAATTTATTAAAATGAGGTCAAAGTTGATCCATGTTCCAAATTATTATTCTGCAGTTTTAGTTTTAAAATTTGTACTTATTCAACTCGTTCTTCAAAAACGGTGCAACCAGACCTACTAATTTAATTGATTTCTTTCTCTTTGATGTTCATGTTGTATTCTCATCAATTTTTTACTAAAAATTAGAGAATGTTTAGCAAACCTGCATTACAAATTGCGTCTAAATTTTAGCGGTGGTCTTTTTCTGACTTCTGCTTTCGTGTTTTCGTTTCTAAATATTCGATTTTTTTGCTGATGTTTAGTGACGTTTTTTTCTAAATTAAATCAAAAACCGAAACTGGAAACTTTCTTTATCAAAATTACCATGAATGAATTTGTTAGGGGTGCCAACGTTAAGACTGTTTGACATTTCTATTTAAAAGAAAAAATAGATTCTACTTAAATGATTTTTTTTAGTAACACTTAATTAAAAAAATCTAAAAACAATACTGTAAAAGTTTTATAGTTTATACAAAGCTACGAAAAGGTTGGTAACTCGACTTTATCTCTGTGCCACGTACAGACACTGCCATGTTTAGTTCAATAGAAAACAAAGGAAGGCAAACATTTATCGGGATTTAATTTTTTTTATTCCAAATGCGAAAAGATAACAGTAAATAAATAAACAATATTTTTGTATACAACATAATACTAATATTTTAGTATGCAAATATACAGGTGCGCCAGAACTCGCGCCCCAGAGAAAAATACCATAAGGTATAAGGTATAAGATACCAGGAACATGAAAAAAATGTTTGAAAAATTCTATCTGTCAAAAAATTTTGACATTTATTTTTTGACATTTGACATTTTTTTATGTCTATTTAATGATACTGATGATCTTGTATATGTTTTTTTTACAAATATTTAGTAAAGGTACAAAAATTTTACCAATAAAAGCCACAAATAACATTGAACAGAGTTACAATTTAGGCTACAGCTTCCTTGTTTCCTCTTTTAATAGCCTATAGCAAAAAAACTTGGAAAATTATTTTTCCAACAGAAATAAATAGAGTCAGTGCAAACTTTAAACCCTCATAACTTCGAAATTTTTATAGATAACATTTTTTTCATGTTCCTGGTATCTTATACCTTATATGGTATTTTTCTATGGGGCGCGAGTTCTGGCGCACCCTGTATATTTCTATACTAAAATATTAGTATTATATTGTTTCAAAATTTAAGCTTTGAAGACGTCTAATTTGTTTTTTTTTTGTTTTTAGACTGTTTTCAGAATTTTGATTATTTTTATTAGATGACATTGATTTTACTTTTCAATTTCTTAAGTAAGTATTAATTTATGAGAATAAAAGTTTACTTCAGAATACATAAAAAATATTTTTTTCTTCCGCTTCATCTGTTGTGAGACCTGAGCTATTCTTATTATACGAGTTGTTGCAGATTGCAGCTGTCGAAAAAACCGGAACACTTTCAGCAATCATCGGGAACTTGGATTTAACCACTAATAACAAGAAGTTGGCATCATCAACAACAATGTCTAATAACAGCGTGTTGTGAATGAAATAGAAGGGTTTTCTTTTTTGAAAAAAGTAGTTGATTTGAATTTCGCTACCTTGATAACACCATCACAAACAACCGAGACAAAGAACGCAAAATCGTCTAACCTTAGCCGCCTAAATAACGCTAAAAGTGAACAGTTCGACCTAATTCTCTCACTTGGAAAGCAATCATAGATCTAGAGACAATGCGATATAAATCCGTCGAGATCGGCGCTACAACAACAGCTACCGGGTGAAAAGACGTACCTCTCCCTCTCTTGGATTCGGTCCGAGAGTCGCACTGTGACCACGATGTTCCGAACACAGAAAAAAAATGTTTCACGCGCGTTACTAGCAGGAGCGCACTGTTGCATTGGTGCAATTGCAGTTGAGGTGCATGTGGTGCATATCCAAGTCCGACCTTGACACTCTTATGTCCTGATATACACACACATGAAACATACTATACCTCTAACTCGACGAAGCGGCCCTTCGCTTCGTCTGTACGTGTGGATTTCTGCCGGCACCGCTGCTGCACTTATTGATTTTTTACCATAGTTATTTTAGGAGTTCACTGCTTAAAACTAAATGCACTTGCAAGCGCTCGACGAGGAGGTAATTAAAGGCGTCGGAAAAATTGCCAACTGGAGAGAAAGGGGCTTGAGGACTGACTAGAATAGGGGCGAAACGGGCTGATTTGCTTTTAGCAACATAACTGAAGCCATTTGAAACGGTTTTTTAAAAACCCACGTTTTACTCTCTTTACATATCCAAACGGAAACAATTTTCCATTTTGTAGCAAATCAGATGAAGACATTTATTCTACAAGGAATTAACTTATATTGAAAATTTTAAATTAGAATAAACGATTTTTGTTTCAAGGTATATTATTATTTGGGTCACATACAGGGTAACTCAACTTATAGAAGACAAAAATTTAACCAATGAAAACACCTTTCAAATGCTTTTAGTTTGCTAAAACCTTTTTTAATCAACAAGGCATACTAACACTCTTTATTAAAAAAAATATTCAAAAAATAATAAAACTGAAGAATTTAATAAATTTTACATTTGATGGGCTGATGGTAAACTTGGATATGTACGTATGTAAGTACACCTACAATATGTTTATTAAAAGTAGTAAGATAAAAAATTATAAAATTCAAAAATGATAAATATTATAGGTACCGTTTAGTTTTGATGGTGATGCGTGCTATTAGTTTATTTAAAATCAATGGATATTATTTTATAAAATATTATTATTTAATATTATACAGGATGAATAATAAAAAGTATGCAACCAAACGCTTTTTACTTAAACTATTTATTTTTTGAAAAAACTAATTGATTGATGAATGATAAAGTACCTACATAGTACCTACTTATAAAACTGTAATGTTTTATCAAGAATAACATTTTTCAAATTATTGTTGTTTTTGAGTACCTACTGCAAAATTTTTATTTTTTTTTAACCATTAACCATTACCTACTAAACTTTTTTGCAAAGGTTATGATCTAAGAATTACTACTACAAATTTACATTTTTATAAATTGCCATGTAAACATTTATTTGCTATTAAATTTTAATTTGTGATTAAATTTCCATTTGACAATGCAAGTAAATGACAACTTAATTCAAATTAGTTTAACCCCGACTTAAATTTTAATGCGTTTTACATAAAACTGGGCTCTCAGTAATGATTTTTTAAAGTTTAAGATTAGTCATAACTGAGTACCTAGTGATTTTGTGTGTCTGTATGTCGCTAATACGTTAGTGATAGAGTTTATTACTATTTTTATTTGTTTATTTAAAAAAAAAACTAATTAGTACAGTTAGGGTTTAGAAGTTTGTAATAATTTTTTAAATATCTCATGATGTTCCACCTGTTTTATTTATAATTTATTTATAATGTATAGGTATAAATTTGCATCTCAAATTATACTTTATATCAATTTTTACCTATTTTCAAATGTTTCAAAAGTGCCGGTCTCACTCTTGATAGAAGGCTTTCAGCTAAGCCTAAAAATTAATGCAGATTTTTTATTTAAGCTTTTTTGAGAAAAACAAACAGAAATAACAATTTTTATATTCTCATGGTTGACACCTTAGCTCTTTTGTTTCCAATGCTGTTGGTTTTAATTTATTGTTGAATTTGCTAGTTTGTTGAATGTTTTGTACAGCATAAGAGACAAATTGGTCAGTTTTTTATCAGGTATTTGTTTTATGTTGTAAGATATGCCGTTTTCGCCAACTAAATTCAAGAATACTTGATCTGCAGGGTCAAAAACCAAAGATCTATAACCTTTGAAAAGCTCTATCTCGTGAACAAAAGCTCAAACAATTTTTTGTCATGAAAACTTTTAATTTAGTTGGATGTCTTTTATTACTCAAGAGATAGGCACAAATGCTGACAAAAAAAATAGAAAGGTATGTATAAGGTATGAGGTTTTCAACATTTACCAAAATGAAGAATGAAGAAATCAAGAACTTAAATATAATTCAGTTTAGGAGAAAAGTAAAGACAATGTTTATCAGACAAAAGTTTCTATTTTGTGGAGGACTGTGACTTAAATTAAATATTGAAATTCATATATTGTTATAGTGCGTTTTTCTTGTCTTGTTTTTGATCCTATTCTGTAATTTTGATTACGAATAAAGAGATTTACTTACTAACTTACTTACTTATATAAAGTAAAGCCGAACTTGTTCTATATGTATTTACAAAAACATGATTTTTTTAAAATTACTTAGTAATTACTTGTGGAAGCAAAGAAGGAAAATGTGTTATTTTTGTTTACCTAATTAATGTATCGATTTCGCATTAAGTTAACGAAAAAATATTGTACAAGTATATCTACATACCTACGTCTCAAAAATTATAAAATTTTGAGGCATCATTACCAAAAAATGTTTGTTTGGCAACCTGATGTACTTTTGTATTATTTTTCTTTTTTTGTACCTTAGAATCTACGTAGGTTTCTGAGATTTAAAAAATGTTTGTTTTTATGCACTTGCATCTCAACACTAGTAATTATTTTAATTGACATTATTATTGTTAGTTAGCATCACTGGTTTTTACCAGATTTGTGGGTTTTTTATTTATTTTGCGTTGAGGAATTTAAAGAAGAGAAAATGTGCTTGTGTCTATTGTGTCATAAATGGTGCAGTTCCCATGGTTGATTAAGAAAAACCGATAAATCGCACATTTTGCAACACGATTCTCATGTATCAGCGCTCTCGTTTGAACTTTAGTATAGTGGCTCGGACATTTAATTCTTATAATAATATTAAAATATTCAAGTTTATTTCATGGCATGAGAAAATATAATGGTTTCCTTTAATTACAATTAATATTTGAAACGAAACACGTCGTTTTTAAATGGAATCTCGATTGAAACAATACGGCAAAAAAATTCCACCGTCTTTGTCTTTGAAGCACACACTTCAATTCAATAATAAATTTCAACGAGCTTTAGTCCCACGGTTATTGTGTTTTTTAATCATCTCATTATCCATTTTTGCATTATTTATAAGAAGTGTGCCTGTTCAAAACTCTCTAATACTAAAAGTCCGATTTGAGTATGGTCGTTAAGAATTAAAATTTCAAATACGCTACTATTTAATGTTAAGGTGATCAAGTTTATTATTTCCCAACGTATATTAGCAATTATTAAACTGGTTTAGTAAATAGGCACGGACAGATAAATTTCTGCATAAATTTTATTTCTAATTATTTTCGACGATCCGATCGATTATTTTCAACTAATAACCTCAATTCCGTTTCTGGGTCAATATCGAAAAACTTCCAAATACAATATCAAATGATTTAACACTTTTCTTATGACATAGTTGAGCGAATATGTGACTGACTCAGCCTCATTGCCCAAAACTCGTTTCGATGGCCCACCCTGTATGTGACCGAAAAGTTGCACAATAATTAAGCGCGTCCTAGTTGTAATTAGGTTGATCCTCGCATAAACAATATTTGCGTTTCCACTCGACATCAACCCAGACAATATCAAAGTTGAACACAAACAATTAAAAGTGACTCAGATCAAGCAAACATTTTCGCAGATATACATGAAGTGCTGAAAATTTCACCGAGGGCACGTGACGCACATAAAAAAGCATCGTACTATAGAGCAGTCATGTGATTCCTTTGAGTTTATTCAGACGTACATTACGGTAGGTCAGCGACCCGAGCTGAGCCTAAGAGTTCCCCAAATCGATAAAACAAATTGAGACGCATCGGCCTTTTGATTTTTTACGAGAAATGAAAAATGTCAAACGATATCAGCAGACTTAAACAAGTTAAGGTCGGGGAAATGGTGAAATGGTGGTTCAACGACATTTTCGAGCAAACATCGAAATGATAACAAGGTTATTGGCGTCATCTCCAAATGCAACGTGATAAGAGGTAAAGTGCACAATTATTGCATTGATAAGGCCTTCTGAATGCAGAGAGAGGGAGAGATTCGCGGAAATCGGGGAAAAATGGTGACATAATGTGGTTACAACTCGTAAATAACAGTTACAAAATCAGCAAAGATTAGACTGGAGAAAATTGGCACTACCAAACACTTTTTGGAAAACCCTATGTATCAAGTTACAAAGTTTGATTGATGTAATATTAGAATTCCAAATGGTTTAAAAATATCAATAAAAATATTTGTGCATATTTTATTTAAAATAATTTGTTATTATTTTTTTATAATTATTTGATAACAAAAAAACGACTAAATTGATTGTTTTTGAAATCACACTCAATGTAAATCATCATATATTGCAGTGATGACATCAGTAGGTATACACACAGACATGTAAACAACTATTCGTAATTTTGCAATAAAGAATAAGAAAGCATTAATCAGTGCAAAAGACTTAATGAGTTTTTAAATGCTAGAGATGAAATTTGGAGCTTATAAAAGTCTTCTAGGGCTCTATCTTTTATAACATAATGATAACATTAATGTTTGAAATTACAGTAAGAGACTGCTTTTAAACTAAACTGCTATTAAAACAAAATATTGATGAATGATAAAAGATAAAATATACTACAAAAATGTGACGTTTCTCAAAAACAATTTTTTTAGAATTTCATATTTTGTTGTAGACATCTGCGAAATTTTTTAAATGGCCACCACACACTATAAACCTTTTTTTACAAAAGCTATTACAACTATCTACATTTTAATTATCAAAAAAAATTATACGTGAGTACCTACCTTATTTATGTTGCCATTTTGAAAAAAAAAATAGCAAAACTCAAAAACCAAAGAAAATTTTATTGTCAAAATTTCATTGTCATCTCATTTTTTGTAGTACTCTAATTTTTATTGGTTATTGTTTCCAGAAGGCAAAAAAACCGCGTGGTCCTTGGTCCTTGGTCCTTGGTCCTTGGTTCACCCTGTATGTATACGAGTACAATCGTCTCAATTCAACGGACACAAGTTTAAATTTATTATTTATACACAACTACACTACTACTTAATACCTAGGTATCATGTATAACAAATTACAACCTAAAAACAGTTTTCTATTTATTGTTAGTTTTTTCGAGTATTTTTAGTGCAAGCATGTTTGCAATTTACATTAGAGTGTTAAATATAGTGAAAGGGATGAACTGCAAAAAATACAAAAGACAATAAATGCAGTACATATTAAGAAAATGAGGGAAGCCACTACAACGTTTGTCATATTATCGAACTCTAAAAACTCTAAACTTAACATTATTTAAGTTAGGGAATTGAACACCTAACTTTTGAAAATTGAATTGTTTTGAATTGTTTAGAGAGCACCTAGTTCCAAGTTGACAAATGGTGCTAAATATTTTATTAAAAAAATAGTGGTATCTTTTTAGTAGGTACAGTACTTTGGTCATCAATGTCACTTAAGTGACATTAAATTGTAAAGCATACTTTAGGACTGTTAACCTTACTTTTAGCTACTGTCAATCATAGATGACAAGTTGTATGTACATATTTTTGATAGGAAAATATAATAGCTGTCATTAATTTGAAATTGTCATTCACTTTAACGTTAAGTCTCCAACTGTACCACAAATCTATCGATAACTTAATTTAACTTTTCTTAAAAAAATCAACAAAACAATAGTCATTGTTTTAACAGTCTTCGACTGAACAAAAAAATCCTTCGTATAACTAAATTACATATTTGCGAGAAATTAAAAATTATATCATCTACTTGATCATCTTAAATATACTTTTATCTAAAAATATTTTTCTAATTATATTTAGAGGTGCCAACACTAATGATTTATCTCGTTATTCGTATAAATACTATGAGAAATATAATATTTTCAAAGCTTGAATTAGCTTGAAAAGCTTTAAGCTTGAATTACATTAAAGTGTCAGAAAAGTGATGACTAAAGTATTTTGTCTCCAACTGTATAAGGCATCCCATTTTACATTTGCCCAACATGAAGAGATTTGTGTCAACAAAACATTGTTAAGAAAAGAATAATAATGTTACGGACTACGCTAAGATGGCTGTGAAAATATAAATAGTTACGTGAGATAGTTTATGAAAAAAAGTGTGTCAATAAGTAGGAGTACTTTGTTTTTGAGAGATTGAATCTTTTTAATTATAATAAATAATTGATAATAATTATTATCAGTGTTGTAATACAGAGTGTTCGGAAAGTCGGGCACTTTCTTGACTTCCGTATCACTGGGCGATGCCCTAGATAACAAGAACAAAAAAATATCTATGTAGGTATTTATAAAAATTTCGAAGTTATGAGAGTTTAAATTTTGCACTTTGACTCAATTTTTTTCTGTTGGAAAAATATTTTTTTTGCTTTAGGCTATATTAGAAGAGGAAACAAGGAAGCTGTATTCTAAATTGTAACTCTGTTTAATGTTATTTGTGGCTTTTATTAGCAAAAATTTTTGTACCTTTACCAAATAATTATAAGAAAACATCTACAAAATCATTAGTATTATTAAATAGACATAAAAAAATGTCAAATGTCAAACAATAAATGTCAAAATTTTTTGACAAATAGAAGTTTTTAAACATTTTTTAGTACTCGGGAGGACTACCCAATGACTCCCTTTCAATGAAGTGGGCGACTTTCCGGACAGCCTGTATATTTACTTGAAATAAAGTTATTAATCTCTGAAAGGTAAAATTGTAACAATAATTAGAAACTATTAGTGGTTTGTCTCACCCGCACGGTGTGGGAGATACGGAATTTTACTCGTCAGAATATGTTAATTTTATTAATGTTTCTAAAAGAATGTGATTTTTATTTTGTTACGTGTATAAGTTCACACTTCTACAGACTATCTATCATGCTACAAAAAAATTTGCTATACTTATATAATACTCGTAGCTAATACAGTCAATTGATCTAAAAAAACTCTTTTTTACGTGTAGATACAAAGTGTTCCGTTATTATTGTTACAAATTTAAACAGATGATAGAATATTCAATTTTAAGACAAAAGTTTCCCATGAACATGTATTAAAAAATGTCATGAAAGCATCAAGCTACACCCCCTGAAAGAGTTGCATTTTTTAATGAGGTTTTTCCACTCTTGCAGAATAGATAAAATTACAAAAGTTGGTACAGCTGATAACCTTTAAGCACCTGAACGAATTCAAAGATCAGTTGTCGAAATTTTTAATCACAGGCGTCTTAAACGATAAATTTAATTTTTAATTTTTATCCTCTTTAGGTATATGGTCTGTAACACATATTGTATAAACTGATTTTACTCAAAAACGGTAAGTTGTATCAAAAAAACGCAAGAGACCTATTTTTTGTAAAAAACTATGAAATTTAGAATTGTGTGGCTGAAAGTAGCCAACTACTAAAATAGTTAGAGTACTTTTTACCTTAAACCCCCAGTTTAAGACGTTCCTGAGTAAAAATTTTCACATTTTATCTTTGAATTCGTTTGGGTGTATAAAGGTTATCAGTTGTACCCAATTTTGTAATTTTATCTGTAATGGTTTCTGAAATATTGCAAAAAATACATAAAATATGCACCTTTTTGAGGAGGTGTAGCTCCCTTCCGTAGCATTTTTCGTTTATGTAAACTTTCATCTTAAAATTGAATATTCTATCACCTATTTAAATTTGTAACAATAAAAACAAAACCGGGAACATTCTGTTTATTAAAAAAAATAATATGACCCTTATCCTACACTAATTTTAATATATATTTCTAGGTTCTTAACTCCTTAACTTTGTTGCCAATACGTCTAGAACAAATCAAGCTCAAACACGTCTTTGCCGCATTTTACCCATTTTAAATGTCAGAAAATACAGAAAATTTACTACCGATAACAAAACAATCGTGAAAAATTGCCTCATAAAAGGTCCTTTAGAGACATACATTCTGAAATTTAATGCGCCAGTGGAGCACTCTTATGCAAGCCACTCAAAAAATAAATCAAAGTGTGAAATACTTTATTTCTGGAAGTAAATACATATGCCAATTTTTATAATTAAAGTGTATGAATATGGGGACAGCGTATCTGCGTAAATCTAGGAACAATTCATAAACCGGCGCATTTGCATAAACATTTCATAGTGAATCAAGCACCGACACGCCTTGGCCGCATCTCAGCCATCCCAGAAATGTCTCGATCCTCAACAATGCCTAGATCAGTCCAAGTCGCAATGAGATTCCTCGAATTGACTAAAATTATTTCAAATTGCAGCGTTTCCGCGAAGGAAACGCTTCGAAAAAAGCTGACAGTTGGAAGTTGAAATTTCTTTGTCGAGAGAGACCTTCGACGGAATTATTTATAGGTGGGCTTGTTTGAAGAACCCACTTAAGTCGAATTGTTTGAGCAAATACCAGACGAGACGCGAAGGTGTGAAAGCGTCTCAGGGCGAATTTCGGGGGAAAATGGCCATCAAGGCCGCATCGAATAAATGTCAAAGAGACGAAAACGTTAGGAAAGACTTGCAGTAAAAGAGTAATGGTTCTTTTGTTGTCTTATTCAATGAGAATTCATCGATGTCTGTTTCGTAACGACATTCTTGCATTTTATAATCAAGGAAAAATTGAAGAAGTGACAGTTAAATCCTTTGATACGATCGAAGAGAATGCTTTTCGTTCTACTTTGATAGACGAAATGATCAGAATGCGATTAGGAAATTTGTTGGGTGATGAAGAACGGGGCCAATGCGATCGTTAAAACCGATAAAAATATTTTCGATCAGGACTTTTTTCAACTAGATTTAAATTAGGACAAATTCAGATAAGAGGCGCTTTTATCAGAACCAAACACTCAATTTGAGCAGTTCTTTATAACCTCGAAAGCGTTTTTTCGAGGGAAAATTTATGAATTTTTAAACGATATTCTAATTGTGGGCCTATGAAATCATAGATTTCAAACAATGTCTGATATGTACTTGCGACTATAAATATTAAGCAGCGATTTCCATACAATCGTTTCGGATAGTTTGATGGAAAATCTTGTAAATTTTTTGACAATTATTCACCTATTGTATGGAAAAACCGAGACGTTAAAATTTCAAATCAGGTTATGCGAAACACAAAAATTTTAGGTACGATGCAATCTGTTTCTCAAGTTGTATAATTAAAAAAAATATTTTTGTTTTTACAATTTTTTTTATTTAAAAAAATTAAAGTTGTTTTAGAGGAAGGAAAACGCTGTGCTTTTAGAAATTTCACAAACAAAGTAATAAAAAATAATGAATTAACATTTCTCTGTTTTAGAAGTAAACCTTGAAGAAAATTTAATTTGTTTACTTACTTGTTTTTTAAAAATCTACTTATTTTTAGATGAAATTTTTAATAGTACTATACTTAATGTATGAATTAGGTATCTATAAATATAATTAAATAAATTATTTTAAAAATTGATAGAATTTTTGAATTTTTAAAGTTTTTATGTTTAATAAATGGTTGTTTTATTAATATTAATTTTGCAATGACGGAACAAAAATTAAACATAACCTATATAACACAAGTACCTCACTTATAAATTTTGGATATTTTGTAAAAAAATATCTACCTACTTTTATTAGGAATTTTTTTGTTAAAATAAGCGGGTTATTGTTTGTTTTTTTAATTAATTGATTTTTTGCTGTTAGATGTTTAGGGTTATTTGTCGATTTTTGGTAATTAGTTTATAGGTGGTTTTGCGTGAGCGATCGACTGCAGCCGTTAAATGATATTAACGAGATAATATCGAGGTGATTGCCAAGTGCAGTACATTGTTAACGTTAACATTTCAATGACAAAACGAATGAATACATTAGCATTATTTTAACATGCATATTTAACAAACGAATGTTGAAATTACAAATTTATTGTACTTATTTATATACTTCTTTATCTATCCCTCCAGGATACGCAGCTTTTTTATAATACAATTCCAGTTTAATTAACGGAAAAATTTTGTTAGATAATTTTTCAAAGTCCAGTAAAAGTAGCAAGCAGCCCGTCCTTGATTACTTCGATTATTTCGCGACTTCATTGATTGCTTCACTTGGAATCGTCGTCCAATTGGACAGCTCAATTTTTATTGGATTACTTAATTAAATTAATTACGTATCCAGGCATTCCACACAATTTTCAACTCTCCCGAATCATCATCGATGGGATAATAAATAAATTAAAATGGTTCCAAGGTCGGACAGAACTGGTCGCCTAAACGTTTCCTGATTACAAATTCTCGCCAGCTGTTGTCACTTTTTCTAATTGATTCAATCGAGCCGAAAAACGAGCCGGCCTTGGACACACTAAAATGGCCGCGGCCATTCGGAATTTCTATATAATTATTTTCTAATGGTGCCCCACCTACGATGGTTTCGTTGGTGCGGCCCCCTCTATGGTGTTAGATTCAGAAATGAATTTTTTAAATTGGTGGGGATCCGAATAAAAATTCGTGACGTTGATGTTTATTCCGTCTTAATATTTTATTGAATGTGACCGGTTAATTTCAACTAATGATGGTTACTTGTATAACCATTAGGTTCTCCGGTTTGTACTTATTTTTAAATTATATATTTTATCTATAATTTAATGCTAAATGACCGCTTTTACTTGAGAGAAAATGGTAAATGCCTGGATCGACTATTTCAACAATCTACTTATTAATTTTCTTTTTTTTTTTTAACTGAAATTATCTACCGGAAATATTACGCTATTTAATGATCATTTCGTATTAACTATTGCCACTTTTTGCTCTCATTAAATAAATGCGCTTCAACCCTCTCACTCATAAAACAAATCAAAAAAAAATTGATTCGACAATTTAATTTATTACACTCTAAACTCTGGTGTACCATGATAATCGGTGCTAACCTTGTAACACATTACTTTCACTTGAAAATTCTCAACTGCACCGGAATTTATTAGGACTTTGAAGAAGACCTTTCTTATGGCCAACATACCAGTTGAATAAAAAGTACCTATGAAAACAAACATTTTTTGAAGAATAAAATTTTTCGAAATTTTTTGGTTATGAGTTTCAGGAAAAAAAATATTTTCTTATATGGCAACTCACTATAAAACCATTTTTCCCGTGAAGGTTATGATCTAAGAATTACAACTATCTAAATAGGTACCTTATATTTAATTTTTTCAAATATTTTGTTTAGGTACATACATTGCAATTTTGAAGAAATTGCATAAGTCAAAAACAAAACAAGATTTCGTTCTCAAAATCACATTTCTTATATTACTTTAATTTATATTAATTATTATTTTCTGGAGGCAAATGATTAAGAAAACCGCTTGGATTCTTTATATTCACTCTGGCCTGTATAAGATTTTAATAAAATTCAAAATAATTATACCCACAATTAGTTAAAAAAATCAAGAAATGTAGAAAACCCATTTTTTATTCAATTGCATCATAAGATAGTATAGTACTAGATCATAGTTGCTAGGTAACGGTCTTTTTCGACCTAAATATTTTTTGGCGGCAAAAATACATGTCAATGATTGCTTAATTAATTAAATTTTTAATTAATTTATTAATTTTTTCGTTGTTGTTCGAACTTCACATTGACAATGTAATAAAATTTTTACGGGCACGGCAATTTAATTAATTTTGACAAGAAAATCTGACACTTTTGTACTAAAAATCACACCAATAGATTTATACTTTATTTAAAACATATTTTTTTAACTAATTGGTACAAGTTATCTAATAAAAAATATTCAGACATACTTAATTAAAAAAAAAACATCAAATATGAGTTAAGTTGCGACAATTCTATACTACGATAAAACCATTTCAGAGATTTTATAAAGTGGAAGGAACAACGAATAAAGATGCAATGAGCAGTGTTAAGTCACGTTGTGCACACTAATTTTTTCTTCTATTTGGTGATCAGATTATAAACATAATGAAAATTCATAATTATTATTTTTCAACAACAGATAACGCACACCTTCTAGAACACCCGTTTTTAATTAAATGAAAAAATGTATAGGTGATTGTATGATTTTTTAATACTTATGCGATTGATTTACTTTTACTTAAATTAATCATAATTTAACGTCAAGAAGCAATGAGTTTTTTGGTGAAATTGTTTTTTATCTTTTATGGGGCAAATAAATCAATTAAGCAAAAACTTTCTTTTCTGTACTCGGTTAAATATTAATTCAGTAAATAAAACCTATTTTTACTAAATCATAAGTATACCTATACCTACCGATTGGAAGATGTGAATTAAACTACCTGATGCAAATGCTGGTGTTTCAGAACTTGCGTTTTAGAGAAAAATGCTAAGTAAGTTAATAAGAAACCATCAGGAACATGGAAAAATATTGAAATAATGTTATCTAGATATATTTTGTTTAAATAAACAATTTCTTGTGTTCTACAGGGCACAATTTTTTTGTTCACCATATCACCCTGGTTTACCCTATAAAAATTTGGAAATTATGGAAATTTAAATTTTGCACTTGACTTTATTTATTTCTGTTAAAAAAACTAATTTGCAGGCTACGAAAAAAAGAAACTATAAGAAGCTGCATGTATCTTGAATTGTAACTATATGTTTCCCGTTATTTGTGGCTTTCATTGGCAAAGTTTTGGTACCGGTAACATTAAAAAGACATAAAAAAGGTCAAATGGCAAAATCAAAGTCAAATTTTTTTAACAATTAAAAGCTTTTAATAGTTATATTTATTCGACGAATTTGAGTATAAATCGGACGCTTTATTTCACGAGTGATTTATCATCCGCAAGGTAAAAAAAATAAACCGATTTACACGAAGACGAGTTGAATACAATATTTTATTCTTCGAATTAGACTCAACAAGGTTTAAAATTGCTTTAAATCTGTTAAAAATAATCGGACGTTTCGTATTAAGAAATGCCAAACAGTTGTCAAAACTTCCTTATAACACAGGTGAAAAACCGTAAATTTTGACAGTGTCGAAGAATAAACATTTTTTTTATGTTTCTGATATCTTATCGCACATTTTTGTATTACTTGGATTTTTTTGTAGAACGCGAGTTCTAAAACACTGTGTATCTATCTATACCTATATCTACATTTTTATAAATTACAAATCTTTAAATTTGTAAGTAAGTATTTGTACACTGGCGGACACGGAATTTTGGACGATTTGTCATTCGACTGACATAAAAATGAAATATGGGACTTAGGCAACTAACCTCACTTTCGGTTTTTCTAATTTTTATCCTGAAGCTAGAGAAAAAAAGGCAACAAATCAAAATAATTTATTGAACTTATGTAAAAAGACGTATTGCTGGCATTATTGTTTTTTCCCAATATCGATTTTCCGAATCGACACCAAAAATAAATTTCAACTAATTGAACTTTCATATTTTAGTTTCAAACGTCAATCATAATGACAATAAAGCGTGGCTTGCATTGACATTTTTTGAATTGACATAAATTTGATGTCCAAAATTCCGCCAGTCCGCCAGTCCGCCAGTGTATTAAGTAAGAATTTTTAAAATAATATACCCATGTATAGGTAAAAATACTAGGAAATCAATGTAAAAATTGCCTTTTATGTTTTTATTATAGAAAGGATAATAGGAAATGGAAATGTAATAAAAGTAAATATTTGGTCATTATTTTTATCTTTTGATGTTTGTAAATCTCGTTCGTGATTATTTTCCTGGTGGTGTAGGCGGCCGGTCAGGCTTTGTTTTTTTGTGAAAAAATCGTCGAGAAGCATGACGTCGAACGTGACCCCACAGCAAACAATCCGCCCTCCTCTGAAACAATCCGTTGTTATGTTTTGAATCAAGTTAAGTTGTCGCAAACGCAGTCGATTTTTCTCCGAAAGAAATCTCGCAACCTGTTCGCTCGGTATATTCTCGAAGGCGCGCCAGCTGTTCGAAAAGTGTCGACCGCGAATTATCATCAATCGCCATTTTGAAAGAAAAGAACTGAGGTTAGATATGCGAACGACCATAACGAGGTGCGATGTTCAGTTCTAGTAATTTACACCGGCAATTATCTCTCAATTATCTCGTTAAGCCCGGCATAAATAAACAAAATCATCATTAAAAGCGGCATCGACTAGGTCAAGAAAACATGAAAAATCGCTCCGGGAAGAACAGGAAGCGATGGAGAGGGAAACGCACGCCATCTTTGAACCGATGCATGTTTTTAGGCTAAATTATAATTCAATAATAAGAGAACCGGTTGTGTTAGAAATGCAGTTTTGCTAACAAAGAGACTGTGAATTCGACCCAAAGAATGGATATTAAGGTCGAGCTGCTGCTATTATAATTCCTATCCTTACAAATATGTTAGATCACCTTGGGTTAGAACCGGCCAATAAAATTCTTACTTTAGGCTAATTTACAATTGTTTATTCAAACCAGTTTCTGACCTCCACTAACGAAATACATACATTTTTTGCAATTACACTATTATAACATATAGCCTCCTAACGGGGCACCCACCACTGCCCACATGGTCCCAACGATCTTATTTTAATTCTACCACACCTCGGAAAAATTTACTTTCACTTTAGACTGACTCGAAATATACAAAGAAACAAACGATCTGTTACTAAGAATCTATTCCCGATTAATCTAATCGTTATGTCGATAATTTATGTTTTACTATTTTGTTTACTCCAATCAAGGAAATTATGTTGAAACAATTGAATTGGCAGGTGACTCCTAGAGGCAAAAAACAGACAATCTGCCCACTAGGAAAGCAATGCGTTGTTTAAACATTCTCAAATAGATAATTAAATCATTAGTACAGTTTACAAGAGACATTAGCATACATTCGCACCGTTTCACACTTCACAGAGGTCATTAACAACAAACTTTTGTAATAAAATATTATATTGCAATTTGGGCTATTGTTGAGTTTTTTTTTTTTTGATGAATAAAAATAGTAATCTAACATTTTAGTGTTTATTAAACGCTATTTCACCTTGATATTTACTTGCATAGAACAACAAAAAGCATGTCGTAGCTTGCGGCCTTCTAATATCATAATTGGTCGCCGCACGCAAACCCCAGCGCCAAAAGTGAGGTTAAAATTCATCGAATCAAATTGCGGAAGTCGGTTTCTCGCTAAATTACCAAATAGAAATCGATTTCGAAAAAAAAACATTGCAGAAAAAAGTGTGCCATAATACAGAGTTGCAGATGCTTTCGTTTTGTCTAGCCGGCTTTGAGATTGAGGGGTTATTGACCTTCACACGATTCTAGGCAACCTGATTATCAAATAAGTAAAGATTTCGCACGTAACGTAACGTATATAATAATTTTGCTGAATGAAAATTCCACACCAGCTGCGACGAAATTTATCGTCCTATTTCGAAAATTTTTTTACGGTGAAGTTTCTAATGGGTCCCGCATTCAGGACGGGTCACGTGATCCGTTTTCTACCGATTTTTCGAATTCCACGCCAAATAACTGCATAAACCGTTAGCGAAATGTGTTGGTTTGAACTCGATAAAGGGGAAAACTTATCGAAAAATGCACGGGCCGATAGGCACGGTAAAAACCCGGAGTGGGATTGTCACCGAAACAATAAACAAATACAAGAATAGTGTGAAGCCAAACATAAGGCACTCGCATCTAAGAGTCTACCAGCAAAAAAGACGAAAAAGAACAAACCAGCTGAATCTTAGGCATGTGTGAGAACAGCTGGGGAAAATATTCACCAGTATCAAAACAAAGTCTGGATACGTTTTATTGAAATTGTGATTAGATTTATAATCACGCCATAGAAATATGAATACTTTTTTTCCGTATTTGTGTACAAAATTTCACACTTTTTAATTGAGAAGTAAATAAACTAATTATCTAAACGTAAAAGTAGGGAAAGGAGTTTCCTGTTTCCATCAGAATAATCAATTTTAAAAAAGTATTAAATCAATCAGGAAACCAACTATTCAGTAAATTGTATTAAATAAAATTATAAATTATATAAAACGAAATCATACTTCAAACCAAATTAAACCTCTTTTGCACAATACCTTTCCTTCACTTCTTTTCGTGCACTATATTTAGTTTGTTGTGAAACTATTTTTGCTTTATTACTATTTTTCTTAGCTTCTTCTACATTATATTTTTGGTTGTGGTTTTTAAATGGATTTCTTCTTGAGTGCTTTACATTTATACGCCGTTCATTGAATTCTATACTGATGTTACAACTAACTTATCTTTTATTCTTTTTTTTTGTTTTTAGTCTTATACAAAATGTTTCAAAATTCGTGGAACAACTTTATGATACATTATTATTGCATAAATCATACAGTGGCCATGCGAGAAATGTTAAAAAAATCATCAAAATTTTGTAATTATGATGGTGATTTATAAAATTTGGACATTTGACTATTTATTTATTTTACCTAGTTGTTGGTAAAATAACACTAGGCGAATTTATTTATTTTTTTTTAACATTGATCAAAATACCTGTATCCTACGTAATTTTGTTCAGAACATCTAAAAGTGATCACCAAAATTCTCCATTACGTAAGGTTTTTTTTTTGTTTTTTTTTTGTTTTCATATTTAAAGAGTGGTGGAAGTAATCAGATATAGACTGAACTAAAAAAAAATATATTAAACCATTTCTAATTTTAAACTACACAAAATTCAACACTAGACAATAAATTGAACAAAGAAATATTTTTAAGGATTTTGTTTTTGTCTTTTATGAGAAGTAATGTCTTCCTTTTGCAGAAACCCGCAAAAGTCCCCCATCATTGTCGAATCTCATATACTCTACCTTGATACTTTTTTACATGGCACTGATATCTTGATGAAAACGCTCATATTTATCACTTACAGTTCTTAAGTTTCGTAGAAAGTAATCAAATCGAAAAATGCACATTTAAAGGCAATCGGCAGGAAAGTGTTTTATAAAATTTTTCACAAATTTTTAGATAAATATAGATTAATTTTCATTTTTATTATTGCCAATCCTTCTTGGAATTTAGGGCAATTTTGTCTTAGATACATAAAAGATTCATTTTCTTACTTGCTTAAAAGGAAAATAAATTGATTTGCGATTACAAATTCGTATTAAAGAATGAAATTTAATTTTAGTTAAAGTTTATCAAAAAAAATATACTAATAAAAAATGTGACGTGTTGGAGGTTACCGTTATAAGTCAAACATAGTGTGTACTAAAAAATATGCTTGTTAGAAAAGTCATGTGGTCCAGTATAATTTTTCTTTCAACTGAGAGTAAACTGACGATTTATTTCCTTGGAAATAAGATAAATAAAATACGTACCTATAATAAACTCTGTTTTTTCTTTAAATGGAAATTACCAAGTTAAAATTTTGGTGAAAAAATTGGTAGCAGCTTGTCTCCATAGCCACAAAATTTGTTTATTCTTTGTTTTTGTCTCTAGAAATTTTGTTAAAAAATTATGGTTATGTTTTCAAACTGAGATGTTGTCAAAATTTTGACTTTAAAGAATTTTGTGTGCCCGTTTGCTCTTTAAAAGCGCTATAATTGAAGACCTGAAGACAGACATCATTACCTGAGATCTAAATTCAGTGCTAATAATTTTGATAGAAACACACCGCAAGTACCTAAGTATGTACATACAATGTTGTGGACAAATATGAGGTTCTTGCCAGAAAAACTTTGAAGAAAAAGGATGTATAGGTATACAGAAAAAAGTTATTTAGCAAAAGATATGTATAAGTGGGTATTATGATGATTGGCAATAAATTTTGTGTAATTTATTGAAATGAGCTCAAAGTTGATGCATTTTATCAATTCTTCTTCAGCTTTAGTTTCAAAATTGTTACTTTTTCAACTCGTTCTTAAAAAACGATGCACAAGACACTAATTTAAGTGCGTTCTTTCCGAGGTTCTTTCTCATTTATGTCTATTTTGTATTCTTGTCAATTTCTTGCTAAAAATTGAGAATATTTAGCAAACCTGCATTACAAATTGCGTCTACATTTTAACACGCCCTTTTTCCAACTTTCTGCTTGCGAACTATTCGTTTTCAATTTTCTAAAACTGTTATAGCGGTACCGAATTTGTTACTTTTTTGGTGTTTCGTCTCTAAATTTTCGTAGATGATTTTTGTGTTGACGTTTAATGATTTTTTTTAATAAAATTACCATGAATGAATTTACTAGCGTTGCCAACGTTAAGACTGTTTGGTATTTCGATTACAAAAAAGAGAGAGTATTGTCAAAAGGAAAAAAAGCAAAAATTATTATAAACAACATTCAACATTTTTCCAATATTCTCTGTGCTTTTTCTAATAATATACCACTAATCTGTTCCACCGTTTTAGCATATTTTGTATATTGCTTCATCGTCCTCTAAAAATTCTATTTACAATAAAAAAAAAGTTTAAATTGTGTAATTTTAATTATAATTTTTAATTTATTTGATAGCTGATGATGAATGTTGGTGTTATTTAATCTGTACGTATAATGTTGTTTGTTAAGGTTTCAATAAACAATTGATGAATTACTTATTTCCAATAAATTTTGCACATGTATTGCGTAAAATACAGGGTGTCCCAGGAGTAATACTGAGCCTGAAATTTTTTTTGAAGCAACCAACATTACATTTGGTTAACGTGGATATTAAAATATTTCGTTTTAATTTGTTAAACATAGTAATCGTATTTTTAATTTCTATCAGTCAAAATGACTTTACTCCAGTTTTATGAAGTCCATTTATTTGGATATCGCACTGGATAGAAAGGCGCAGTCTGCTAAGCGTTTTTCAAACATGCTTCATAAATGAGAATCTTGTTGGTCTTTTTGGCAACATTTTAGTAATTCTCACCAAATTCTCCAAGGTTTGACATTTTATATATTAAAGTTGAGTGGTGTTTGGTCACTATGTTTAATTTATTAAAACTAAATATTTTAATATTCACGTTATCTTATTACTTGTGAGACACCATGTATTAATTGTGTTTAATAAAACTTGTTTGGTGCTTTTTGGTCTTTCAAGATTTGCTTATGCATCATAAATTTGTTTTGTAATTTTGAGCTGAAATAATATACAGCGCCAGAACTCGCCCTCCAGAGAAAAATTTCTAGTAAGATAAGATACCAGGAACATGAAAAAAATTCTATCTGTCAAAATTTTTTGACATTTGACATTTTTATGTCTATTTAATAATATTAATGATCTTGTAGTATATGCTTTTTAACAATTAGTAGTAAAGGTTCAAAAATTTTGCCAATAAAAGCCACAAATAACATTGAACAGAGTTACAATTTGGGATACAGCTTCCTTATTTCCTCTTCTAATAGCCTGTAGCAAAAAAACTTGCAAAATTATTTTTCCAACAGAAATAAATAGAGTCAAAGTGCAATATTTAAATTTTCATAACTTCGAAATTTTTATAGATAGATTTTTTTTAACATTTTTTCCATGTTCCTGGTATATTACCTTACATGGCATTTTTCTCTGGGGCCCGAATTCTGGCGCAGCCTGGATAGGTTGATTAAAAGTATCCCACCACCATTTATTCTCAAAATTCAAACAAAAATTTAGTAGGAAGGTACTGTCTTTTATAAATACAACTCTTTAAAGCTGTTACTTTAAAATCACTTTTTGTTAATTAATTTAAAGATGTTTTTGTTTTTGTTTTACTCTGAGTGATTCATATAGAAAGAAACAAAATATGGAATGATTATTCTTCAACTTGGCAATAGAAGCTATAGGTATACTTATTTGGATTATCTTTTTGAGTGTTCATAGACTTTAAGTGATTTCTTTCTGATGTGGGTCTTCTTTGCTGAAACGTCGAGACTGAAGAAAATTACCTAAGATAGTTTCATGTAAATAGAATTAGTTTTATTTTATGACGCAGCAATCTTTTTGAAGTTTTTGTGTTTGAAACTGTTCTAAGAGGTATCAAATCTTGTCGACCTTTGACATTCCGGTGGGTGAGAATCAATTGCAGAATAGTTACGTTTTTGGAGTTGTGCGTCCGTTTCGAGTTACGTAAAGTTCAAAGCTTCGAACTCCTCCAGAGTGCATTATGTAAAATGCAAATTAGTTGTCTTTGGTAGGTTTTATTTTTCGTGAATGTTTATAGCACGAAAAGAAAATAAATAACGTAGAAACCACACATAAATTACGAAATCCCAAGTAAATGCAATATTCAAAGTCGAAAGAGAGAGGAGAATCAAGGAGATTCATGCAAGAAGACGAATGGTAGTTAGTACAATGTTCAGTTGACTATTCGAAAGGTCACAAAAATGATACGAGTTATGTTTTGAACACAATACATTCTAAATCGTTAGAAAAGTCTCCGATCGGAGGTTGCAATTATTGCGTCCCCAATTATCGGCTACGTAATGACAGTTGTAGAGTTTTTCAAGAGAATCCACCTGGACGAACGGTCTAGAGACACGTCGGCGGATTATCGACGGTTTTATGATGCGATTTGTGGTGTTCCTCCACGTCGGGATCGCGTGCACAAAGAACTGTTCGTCATTGGTATTGAGCCAGAGTTTGGGTGCTTGTCCTATCCCAAGCTCTACTGTGTAGACTAGGTCATTAACCTGGGCCCCGTATGCATGTGTGTATGTGTGTGTACACGCACTGCACGCGAGCCTTAAAACTGGCGGGAAAAATGCACCTCTTCCACCTTGTCTTCTTCACCAACACCGGCCACAGGAAGGAAGTTTCTGTTTATTATTTTAATTATTCTATACTGCGACGACCGTGAGGAAAACGATTTCAACAAACCAAACACTCACATACACTTTTTCGATTACAGTTTCCTGTAATTGTTTTAAAACAAACTGTAAATTTTAAACAACACACTCAAAATACATATAAACCAAATATCGTTCATTACAATACTCTTATAGCCAACTTTTTTAATCAACCTATACAGGATGCGCCAGAACTCGCGCCTCAAGTTCCTGGTATCTTACCTTACAATGGCACTTTGCTATGGGGCGCGAGTTCTGGGGCACCCTGTACAAGATCATCAGTATCATTAAATAGTCATAAGGAATGTCAAATGTCAAAAAATAAATGTCAAAATTTCTGGTCAGATAGAACTTTTTTCCATGTTCTTGGTATCTTATCTTACTTGAAATTTTTTTCTGGGGCGCGAGTTCTGACACCCTGTATATGCAACCAAAAATGTAAAAAATGTTCTTTGTAATAGAACTAATAGAAGTATAATTATCTTATGCAGTACTTTAACTTTGCCTATTATCGCTTTTAACAAAATTAAAAGTAAAATAACTCACCTCACATTAAACATGTGTAAAAATTAAAATAAAAGAAAAAACAAAAAATGCATTAAGTTGAATACTGTATTTCACGGATTTTTTTTTAATTTATACTACATATCTAATTTATACAGGGTGCGCCAGAACTCGCGCCCCAGAGAAAACTGTCAAGTGCCAACGGCAATAGGTCGCCAAAAAGTGCAGCCGAAGAAGTAATTTTTGCTTGCATAAGAAAGTTATTAGACTCTTAGATCCACCAATCTCAGAAGGGCACCTCAAGGTGTGATTGAAAAATTATATCCGTTGCTAGGTTAGAAAAATAATACTAATTTGCGCAGAACTTACAATAAATAGCTGGTCTACTGTAATTTTCACATTTATTTTATTAATTTTCTACCATGTGGGTGACATAACGTGCTAGTTTCCAATACTTTTTCTCGAATTTTTCTCCCTGAATAGGTTGTACACGAGTATAATAAGACAGAAGCGTTAATTATTATCAACAATTATCAAAAATTATTTGAAAACTAGATTCCCAAACATTCTGGTAATTCCTGATGAACCGACTTCTCTAAAACTTCTTCACAGGTATTGTTCTTTCTCAATTTTTTCTTTGATCTAATACAGATTAAGATACCAATGTATGAATTTTAGAGCTTGAAAATGAATGCATTATCCTTTTGAAATAAAGAAGCTAGTGAGAGTGAGAGACCAGAAAAACATGAAGAAGTACGCAAGTTTCTTTATTTACTTAAATGCAAAATTAACAAAAAGATGTACTTTTTATAAGAAACTGTGCTTAAATAAAATAGGTTACTCATTTTATTAGCAAAATTGTAGTTTTAGTCTCGTATTTCGCAAATTACAATTTATTACTGTTTTCTTCCACTCTCATAACCCCTTGGTTGCTTTTTCATTAAAAAATCCAGAAGAATGTTGCGATGTTTGTATTTATTACGAAAAATTTGCATTTTTGCTACCGGAAATTTCATTGTTTCAGTGACTACTTAAGTGAAATCCAAATGTTTTAATTCCGAAGTCATTTTAGCAACGCTTTTCGGTGAATTTGTGGGCTGGTCTTTTGAGGAATCATGTGCTTTGTCAATAATATCAACTAATTTCAACATAACATGACTCCCTTGAGTTTTCAAAATAATTTTTGATAATTGTGGATATTATAATAATTAACGATTTTCTCTCATTATACTCGTGTACAACCTCTTGAGCTGCAAAAATACTGGAAACTGGCAGGTTATGTCACCCACATGACAGGTATCAAAATTACAATAGACCAGCTATTTTATTTCTGAGCAAATTGTAACCTAACAACGGATATAATTTTTCAATCACACCTTGAGGTATTTTTCTGGGATTGGTGGATTTAAGAGTCTAATAACTTTCTTATGCAAGTGAAAATTATTTCTTCGGCTGCACTTTTTGGCGATCTATTGCCGCTGGCACATTTTTCTCTGGGAAGCGAGTTCTGGCGCACCTTGTATATTTTCAAATATGAACGAGTACGAAAAACGATTGTTACTTTGAGAAAGCAGAATTCATTTTTTTTTCAACAGAAATTGAAACAATTTACAAACTTTGTGAGTTTCTATAAAAAAAAATCAATCGCTTATTTTCATTGTTGTTTTTTTGTAAGTATGAAATAGTGAAGTCTCTTAGATTCAAATTTGTCATTAAGATCTAGTTATATAACAGAAAGTCTTATTTAATAAGCTTTAAGTAGAACAACCTGAATATGTTTTGTAATTTTTTTGTCTTATATTTTTACATGGTTTTCAGATTCATGTTTTTTGGAAATGAAGTAAAATAATGCAAGGAAAATTTAAGCTTTATTTAGTTTTTATTATTTTTTTATTTCTTCAATTTGCTATGCTGGACTTTATTGACATCGCTTCTATAAGAAAATTGTATATCTCACATCATGCTTTAAGAGCCATTTCAACACTCTCATGATTATTTTAATATCAATGTTAGAGGATAAATAAAAATGTTATTAAATAGACTACGGTGTTATAATGAAACAACCTGTAAAATGAATTTTTTTGAAGTAACTTTTCTCTTTAATTATCACTGAAAACAAGGGAAAAACTGTACTATAAACTTTCAAATAAAAGTGAAATATAACTGAAATTAAGTTGGAACATTAAAAAATATAACGATAGAAGATGTGAAATGTATATTCATATCTTTTGTCTCTATTTTGATTCAATTTTGCAAACTTAGTTTGAGAAGCATTGAGTATTTTGATCAGAATTAAAGATATAGTACTTTTTACTCTGTAATCCTAATTTATTTTTTTGTTAATTGTTTCATAATTTATTCGTATTTTGCCAATGTGGGTGAAAGGTGAAATGAAGTTTTTTATAAATTTTATTTTCGTATTCGTACCAAGTGTGACTTTCGAAGAAATTTCATGTATAAAGTAAAAAAAGGTAATCGCGTGATTTTGATTTTGAAATCGATCGCCATTATACATTTTGGTTCAGTGACACAGGGATATTTATTGTCTCATAAGAGTTTTATGAAAATGAATGAAGAAATCGGCGGTGTCGTTTTTAATATGTAGAACAAAAATTAATTTAAAATTAAGTTTGAAAAAACACTTAGCACGAGACCAAGCACTAGGCATATTGCTTAGAGTCCATTTCTGTTTCTTTATTATTAAAAAAATAGCAAAAGACTTCGGAAAATGTGCAACAATTCAGTAGCTTTTTTATGAAATTCTCTAAGATTCTATGTCAAAAATCGAAGAAAAAGTGAATCGCGTGTTTCTAATTCCCGAATCGATTGACATTAAAATTTCGTCTGGTGACATGGGTGTGTTTATGGTGTCATGAGCATTTCCTGAAATATGAATGGGAAAATCAGTGGCGGCGCGTTATCTCCTTACTGTCCGCCGCCATCTTAATTCCTGTCAACTAAAGCGGACGAAAAAAGTCACCAAACGTCAATTCTGGATTCCAGTCACAGGCGGCCGGTCGCGGTTCAATTGTTTCACGGCAGAGCGTCCCTCGCCGCTCTCTTCTTCTTTCGAAACCCCGCTCGCGTGCATTCCCCCCTTTTGCGAGCACCGAATAGTTGGCCTTGAACGAGTGCATTGCTTTGAGAAGTTCCTTTTTGTTTTTGGACGGCGTTTGGCAACGGTCAACAGCCCTGCCAAGGTTGCAACTAACCTATCATAATCTAAACTCGCATAACCCCATCCGAAATACAGGGGCGGCGTTGGATTATTTCCAGACGGTTTTTTCGCTATCAAGTTGGCGATAAATGTCACCTGTCATCTGATGACGCTGCGATTTTCACACCTATCGAAACGGACAAACAATTTTTTTATTTGCAGAAAATGACTCAATTAAAAATCAATATTATAACACCAGTCTGCTAACCACTTGTCATTCGAAAAGAAATCTGAATTTAAGACTAGAAATTGGAATAAAAATAATTAAACTTTATGGTTTCGCAACTCAATTAATTGTTAGTAATTAGAAAAAAAAATAATTTAATTGACCTAGATGCTCACACAGTATTTTTTAATTCTTGACCGGTTTATGCGACCAATGAAATAACGTTGTTAAATCACGTGTCAGATTGTGTGATTTGTGATTTTGTTCACGTGTGCAAGTTTGGTGATTGTTTCTCGGCCCACTTGAAAATTCGGAGTCCTGGCCATGTCGTGCACTTGCTTGGCATGCATATTCGGGCTGATACGTGGTCCCTAACCTACCGCAACGCGCTTTCGATTGTTTGTCTGGGTGTATTTTTACGCCAACTGGTTTTGGCCGTGGCTCTTGCCGAAATATGTTGAGGAAGGTCTATAAATACCATGGCAATGAATGGGATGGTTGCGTGTTGCGTCGTCGACTTGATGTTGCTTTTTTCAGGTGTATCGCCATATCCTGGTCGGATTTGCATTTATGTTTTCGCGCACGCCACTGCAAAAAAAGGGCGCATTATTGGATTAAAACGTCGATGGTGTGAAGAGGAGAGATAGTGGCCACAATAATGTCATTCATGTGAAGAGTACAAAAACATTGTCAAACATATTATGAATGAGAGGAAGACACAAAGCCTGTCTGGAATTATAAATGCGATACTTAGAAATTAAATCTATTTATTGCCAGGGAAAGGATGGAAGTGTGGGTGTTACGTAAAATGCGTAATTTTCGATTGGATTGATGGTCTTGTTATCGATTTCTTGTTTACCTTCGAGTACAAGTACACGCACGGAAGTGAAAAACAATTTCTGAGTGGTTTGATATTAACGTAAAAAATTCACAACCGAGGGGAAAACAGGAAATGATGGGTCGCTTTTCGACTGTGTAAATGCGGCTGTAGAATTTCACGTCAACTTGTAGGTACAATCAAAACATTTTTTTTATTGACAACAAAATGAAAACGAATTTAAAAAGCATTTTACTAAATTAACAGAAACTTTACAAATACAAATGAACAACAAAGTTACAAAAATATTTTTTACATTTTAGTTGTATGTAATGCATTAATTTTAAATTGTTTATCGAATAAAGACATGACAGGGTCATAATGAATTCGAAGGACGGGAAAAAAGTAATAAATTTACTTAGTCATATGCCTTGATGAGTTTTCCTGAAACAGCTGTTATAAAAATTTTACAATAGACGGCTACAGAAAATTGTCCTTGAATTAAATTTAGTTTCAGAAACTTGTCGATGATTCTCAAAAAAAAATATGCACCGCAGTAAACATCTGTTAACAAAGTAATTAGCTAATTAAATTATAAAATATAATTGTTAACAGGATTTTTCAAACTTTAACGTTGAACAATCGTTTCCAATTTCAATATTTTATGGTCAGTTATTTTTTTAATAAAACAAAAAAACCATATTATAAAAAAATTCAACATCAGTAATTAAAACATATTCAATAAATGGGGTCTTTTTTTAATTTCTTATTACCTAATTACTTACCTACTGGAGATGAATTTTTTGATATGCACTTTTTTTACTAAATAATTTTAGGGTAAGTGAAGAGAAATGTTTTGAAAAAACGGACAAAACTTGATTCAGTAGTATTTAGAATGTTTATAAATACCTGTCCATCAAATTAACAATGGAATTCAAAGGTGAAAAAACACAATAAAAGCTTTGGGCATTTAATTGTTAAATGATGACATAACTATTAAGGGCTAATGAAATATAAAGCCTACATTTTTAAACTTCAACTATACTTTATATTATAAATTATGTTGTACCTACCTACCAATACATGTGTTTATAACTTTTTAATTAAAAAGCAATTACAAAGCCGCTTATGACTTGAAAATTTTTACTAAAAAATTTTCAGATCCTGTTATAAATAGAGCTGCTTTTTTGCTACACTCAGATAAGCGTTGACATCATATGCCTACAATTTAAAGAGTTTTAGAGTCAGTGTGACATTGTTTGATTCAGCCTGTATATTACAGGTTCTGGGTTAATTTGTGAATAATTGAAAATTTTCAATTTCCTTTGATTATTTGGAGGATCGTGTAGTGAAAAAGCGATTCATGATGATTGTCATTGTCTGTTTCTCCCATCCCATGGTCGTGATTTGAGTGGTATTGTGGATGCGTGTCACGTGTCCGCGTCCGGTTGCCGCTAAAAACAATTTCGGTAAGACGACGTTGAAGAAGTTGCTTGACTGAGAGGCGACGTTCGCTGTCACTGACCTAGCCGAAGAACCATTACGTGCTGTTCAACTGTTTTTATTTCGATTGCACCCGTTGATTTCCGACCTGCCTCAACCGGCTGTTCGAAAGTGGCACATGCGTGAAAATTCAATGCATATGCGAATGTTTATAATTGGTGTTTTATTTTAATATAGCTACTTCATTATATCGAAGACACGGTCTGTTGGACATGGAAGGCTCTCTCCGAGTCTTCGTCTAACGCCGCTTCACGAAATGCGATTATTAATGCCTGAAACTGGATGCGAAGCCGAAGACTCCCATCTGCACACGTTCTGGACTCTTGCT
Organism: Tribolium madens; assembly: GCF_015345945.1. Lineage (NCBI taxonomy): Eukaryota > Metazoa > Arthropoda > Insecta > Coleoptera > Tenebrionidae > Tribolium > Tribolium madens. The sequence continues at coordinate 8,372,090 of NW_025400983.1, forward strand.
CTGAAATATTCGAAGACCGCTCATCGAAAAAACAAGTCATGGATAATGTGTGGATGCTTTGGATAAATTATGGGAAACGAGCGATGGACGCACGCTCAATTACTTTCTAGAAACGCTCTTTTACCAATAACAAGGAAAAAATTATAGGCGACGACCTGATCAGAACGCACATTTCGCAGCGGTTCGTCCACAGGACCGGATTCATAATTACGGAACTTTTTATCGAACCACTTGGCTAAACCATACCTTATACCTACTTCACTAACAACAAAGAACGCAACCAACAACACCACCAAACTGTACATTTTTACACTCTTTTAAAACCGCTTTTTGAAATCGCATATGCTTCCTCTGGATATCATATACTACGTATTTTATTTTTTAACATCTTTACAATAAATATCGTAGACAATACTAACTGGACTATTTACCTATTGTAAGAAAATGTCAAGCTGTTAGTGTATATGTATAATTTTAATAATTGACTTCACATCGCAAAATAAAGGAAAATAAAAATGTTTTTCTTCTTTCTGGATAACCCAGAATTTATTTACTTTACATCCGAAAGTGTTTACAATTATGCATGTTAGATATACGAATATAAGGGTAACTCTGCTTTTTAACACACAGTTTATAACCTTCACTATTAACATTAGAAATCTGGTAACTGTATTGGCAATCGTCATGGTTATAAAATTTGTAGACACAAGTGAAATGTTTAACAGTGGTGTATAATAGAAGAAGCTCTAATTTGTTTCGATTACATATTTTTTACTTATACTGTATATAATTATATTAATTTCTTATTATTCCAAGTTGGTGTGTACGATTTGCGGTGCTTCAATTTTAACAAGTTGTTAAATGTACAGGGTGATTTTAATAGTTGTGCAAAAATTTTAAGAAGTGATAGTACAGATATGTAGAAGTCAAAACAACTCAACTTACATTTTTTTGTCTGGCTGTATTTGCTACTTTGAACTTAAATTTTCTTTAAAAAGTGTTATAGATCTCTTTTCAAAAAATCGCAAACTTAGTGCATTTCTTTGTCAACTAGAGAGTTTTTTGAAAAAATTGTAGAGGCATTCTAAGGAAAAATAACCAAAGTTGTGTTTTTTCCTCAAATAATGTAGCAAACATCAATTGATTACATTCCTACTTCTTGCTACATAGAAAAATAAGAAGCTATATAAAAAATATTTGATTAATTTTAATTAATAAAATAACTAGATAATTATTAATAAAATAAATAACTAATACTATGAATAATTAGGTATACTAGTATCTATACTCGTATTAACCAGATGAGATAAATTTAATTTTTATTATTTTTTGATATAAGCAAAAATATTGTGAAAAATATTTGCATAAAATTTTGTGAACGAAAATCTCTCTTTTACAAAATAGAATCTGATGCAAAAAGGACCGTTATGAAAAAAACACGTTTAAAACATAAAAAATACATTTTCTATTCAAACAAGAAAGAAAATACCAAAATTTAAATTTTTTGATGGTATTTATTTAATTTACCAAAAAATTTTGTAATTATCGTATAGTGATTAGTGTGTGATCAAGTTCCAAATACTTGTCATTTTTTCTAGGTTTTGTCGTTTTTTTATTAGAATTGGGAATGCATTTCTTCCTGCTTTGTCCTGATCAATCTGGGAACCGGCTCGTGTATCATTTCCTGCATCGACATGCTAATTAATGGTATTATCGAAGAATTGGGTGAGTTTCCTCAAGAAAATTCAATTGTTAGCAACATCTCTAATGGTGTGATGATGACGTAATTGTGTATAATTAAATCCGGCAATTTCCAACTGAAATTTATATATTTCATTGTTAATACAGTAATTACCATTAATTATTCGACACGAATGCAACGGTGATCGGATTAAAAACAGTAAAAACGGAAAAAATATCCATACAAAAAGCTCGAGATTACAAGAGGGCCCCTAAGGTCGCCATAATTTGCATCGTATGTCCATTTTTCCCTCGTCTTGATTACCGGTTGCATTTTGTGTGATGGCTAGTTTATGACTCGGGGCAGCGTCCCGCCATTTTCGCAGTGCACCTGCTGGGACTTTTTCTTCTTGTTTCTTACGCGAGGACTGCGAGACACATGTTTACAATTTTTTCAAATTCTCCTGCCCATAAATCGACGATAGTTTCGGCGGAAAACTCCCCTCATCTTCATTCGCCGCTATCAAGCCTTCAATCTTTTAATGCAATTTTTATTTCAAGGCTATGGGAAAAGAAATAATGATAAGTTGGGGAAAATGCACGCAATGAGTTTGTGTGTGTGTGTGTGTGTGTGTGTATGTGTGTGTACGGAACGAAAATTTCAAAGTCGAGAACTTCGAAACAACTGAAACAAGCTCGCAGAATTGCTAATTTATTGCATTTGATATGTATCTACGTTTGAAATTATGATTATAATTTTTGTTGCAGCCAGTTCGTGTTTACTGGCCGTATTTTTCCGATGTTTTTCCTTCGATTTATTTATTCGTCTTCTACTATTATCGCCGGCTCTCCTGATAAAAGTTATACCAGAGAAAACAAACACATAACGTCCTAAAAGAGTAAAAGACACACGGTCGACGACGAAGATAATACATGGTTTTAGAAAGAAAAATAATGGATACGTTCACAAATTACCGTTCTTTACAGAGTAATTATACGCAAAACTTTAAAACATTTAGAGATGGAAATTAAAAATTAAAGCTCTTATGCTTTTCCATGCCCTTTTCCTTGCTTTGTTCACTTATTTATTCTTATATATGCTCTTTCTCTTACTTGTTATGCTTTGCGTTCTTATTTGCTCTTTCTCTTTATTTTTTATACTTATTAGAACATGTGCACATGTTTTAAAGTTCGCGCTCTTCTGCGCCCACCATCATTTATTGATAATTTGAATTAGTATTTGAATTTGAATTAGTGAAAAAATGCTAATTGAGCGAGGTTGAATCCCGGACTTACCTGTCGGAACACAGGACCTTATGCCACTATACACCACCACGCCGCCGACAGTCTCAATGTTTTAACTCAATATCTTCATACAGACTTACACAAAATTTATCAAAAATTTGTATTTTTTTAAGAGTCTTGAACACCCAAGAGTGCAAATGGTTTGATTTTGAAGTTTTTAATTTTTTCAATTTTTGTCGAAGTTTTGGGCGATTTGCGGTACCCGAAGCAATTTATTGCTAATAACTTCGGAATTATTGACGCTAGTCGTTTTTGTTTGGTACCTTTGGATGCAAGTTTAATTTTTTATCATATAAAAAACATAGAATTGTAAAATTGTTTTATGTTAAATAGTTATCAAGAAAATTGCTGTTAAAGTCAAAAATATCCAAAATTCGATCGAGAGATTAAGATAATTTGTAATCGAATCATTCTTGGATCTGAAAACGTATGTCTGTAAAATGTCAAATAAAATGACAAGTTAAAAGGTAAAATGAAATGATCAAAAAGATAATTTTAATAACAAATTATATGATTTACCTTATACGTCGGCCACTAATTCCAGCCTATTTTGCCGTTTGACCTTTCGACTTGTCATTTTATTTGACGTTTCCCGTGCAGTTAGTTCAAAAACAGAAATACGTTTTTGGATTCAAAGATGATTCGATTACAAATTATTTTGATCTCTCGATATAACTTCTATAAACGATCAAGAATTTTGCAGTTTTTTTGACGCCAATCGATTTCTTGGAACATTTTACATATGTTTGAGGTTTAGTTTTGCCGCAATTTACAAAATAAGAAAAGTAAAAATTTGTGAATTTTTTGAAGTTGGTATAAATAATTGTATGCATACTTACAAAATTCGAATATTTAATTTGTGAACCAAATTTATTGTCCGTCATGCACTACATGTGGAAAACAACTTTTTTTAGTTTTTGATGCTTTCATTCAATTAAATTTTTAGACAAAGTGGCCTGTGCGTTCGAAATTAAATTGGTAACATTGCAAAACATAAAGATGGAAGACAACTTTTGTGTCTTCTGTCTCTTTTTTCAACGTTGCTATAGCTTAATTCTAAAGTAGTAATAAGTTACTTTGATCAAAAACTTTATTGAACGCTTTAGAAATTCTTTCCCTCGTCGATCTTTATTTCAAATTTTTACGAATTTTGAAGTAATAGTATGTTATGAATTTTAACAAATAAAAATTCAAGATGGCTCAAGTTTTCGAAATTCTTTGACTCCTAACTTTGTAATGGTTCCAATTTTCAAAATTCCAATGATATGCATTATAGGTATACTTTGTGTAATATAATAAGCCGAGATGGGCCAAGACGAGAAAAATGAATAACCCAAAAAGAACAAAAAAATTTTTCTCTCTGCTTTTTAACACATAATTTTTCTATCAATAAAGACGAGTTTATACATACAAAGAATTAATTAAGAGAACAAAAAATTACATTCACTTTCTAAGTTTATTTTAATTTTTTAGGAGAGAAAAAATTTACCCTCTTTTAGTGTTGGAAAAAATCTTGTCATTTTGTATTTGTGGGCGTATTTCAATTCTGTTGTTATTTTTGTTTTTGACTTTTTCATTTGTTCTTTATCAGTTGTGGATATAAGTTGATGCAGTCAGCGTGGATGCTCTACAGAAGCGAAATAAATTACATCAGTTTTTAGTGTCGGTTTTTGCGAGACGAGACAAGAGATCTGCATTTAGGAATAACAAGAGGTATAAAGTAAGCGCGTGGCTCGGCTTTATAAAATCTTCTGACAAGTAATGGCTCTATAATAACATAAAATGGTAATTAAGTTGTTGTTATGTGCTGCTTATATAATCTACCGATGTCGTACCTTATATATGGCCAAAGACACTCCGACCGTTCTTATCTTCGCGTTATGCCGTTGAACAACATCATCCTCGGATTGGAAATCGCTAAATCGCAGAGAAAAATCTCTTCGCGCGCTACTAGACGAACAGTTTTCCGCAGTTTCTGAGTTTTTTCGTAACGGAGTCTCTGGAGGCGGTTGCATGATTAAAAGGAGTGCAAAGTGGGACTTGAAAAAACAACAATTTATAAAGAACCTAGTTGTTCTTTTCGGTTGCGTGCCGGAGATAATACGATTATGTGTTTAGAATAATTAAAACTTTGCACATGGGTATATGCACATTTCAACTTCTTTATCTTTTGATATAATTTACTCCGTTTCATATATATTAAGTATAAAAGAAAATTGTTATGCAAGTTGAATTTCTAAATAATAAATTAGTAGCGTGTCCTTGTTTCTGTTTGTGAAAAGTTCCGCTTTACTAAATAACTATTTTAAATTAATGCCGGTTATTAGAAGAATAAGCGGTTCTCTGATGCAGTCCACGATGTTATATAAATTGTGGGTTTTGCTGTTATACTCCAAAGAACATACCGACCACCGACCAAGGAAAATTCATACCTTGATTATTTTAACCGAAATTAAAAAAATCAACAGCAATAATCATAATTCCAAAAGTAAAAGGTCTACAAGGTCGGAAAATTTTATAAAAGTCAAAAGCCACACAGCAAACCAACACTTTTAAAACACACGCTGAGTGAATAAAATGCACTCATTATGTACATTAAATTTTTATGCTAATAAAACCTATACCAATTATTCACACTTGAATTATTTGAACATACTTACAAAGATTTTGTAAAAAGTACAAACTTAATTTCAAATAATTCAGTCTTACTAACTCAATTTCAAAGTCACAGGCCACTTTGAGCAGAAATTTAGTTATACGCAAAGCATTTATTTAATATTTCACTTAATTGTAATTGAGAAATAAACTTTTGGGTAATAGCTAATTAGGTGATTCTTTGTAGGCATTCGATTTTACTGTACCTACTGTCGATCTTATAGCTGTATCAAAAGCTTTGTGTAAATTAAACTTTCCAAGGTTTATTTTTTTTTTGAGATTACAAACAATTTAAACTTCATTTAGATTCTTGCAAAAAGTCTTTATTCTTCGGCGTACGCAGAAAATATTAAATTTTTGTTTTGATAAAAGAACTATCGTTTTTCATATTTTCGAAGTGGACACATTTTTAAAATTAAAAAATATAAGGAGAAATTTTTGTAGTTGTTTTGCTTCAATAAACAAATTTTGGTGGGCAAGTACAACTTATTCATATTTTGCGCTTTTAATTTTTCTAAAAACGCGAATTCTAGTTTTAGAAATTTTTTATGCTATAGGTTACCATTGGTATTTATCTGAAAAGTATTTTTTTTTGACTAAAACACTTAATTTTACAATATAATTACGCTCCTAACTGGTCACTAAAGCGTTTGCGAAATGGTTATACCAGGAAGTCAAGTTCTACCCTAAACTCTGAAAACATCTCAAAATTGTTAAAAATTTAGTAAAATTAATTTTTTACATTGTTTATCGAGAATTTTAATAGTTAGATAAGTAGTCTAATGTGTGTAACTTTTTAACTCAGATTATTTGCCGAGTTTTCTTAGTCATTTTATTCTTATTTTCAATGCAACCCGTATTTCAACTAAAACATCAAAAATACGTTAAATTTGATTTTTAACCCTTTGTCTAACACAGATTTTCCTAAAAACATAATTTTTTTAGAAAAATGAGTCGTGTTTTTTTTTTTTTTAATTTGTTGAGTTTGAAAAATAGCCCATTGAGGTCTTTTAGAAAACACAAAAAAATTGGGAAAATGATCTGTTTTTAAGCCCATTTCATCTATTAAAACATCGATTTTTTATGGAAACTACCGTATTTTTTATGGTCTTTTTAAAAATGCGACCCAGATTTTTATGCTTATAATAAGGAAAACTACCCTGTTTTTAAAGGTTTTTTAAAAAATGTGAGTCAGATGTAACAACCGAATCTGTGTTTTTTTTTTTGTTAAAAAATAATGCATAAAAAATAGGAAAATGACTAAGAAAACTCGGTAAATAATCTGAGTTAAAAAGTTACACATACCTATAGACTACTTAGATATAAAAGAATCATGAATCCAAAATTCTAATAACAGAAACTTATATTTACCGACCGACCCAAATTTTTATCAAGCGCCTACAATGATCACAAGCTTATTTTTTTATGACAAATAGCATAAAATTTGAGGAACCGCCACTATGAGGAATGATGGATTCTATCATGTTTCATAAGAAAATAAGTATTTCAATATCAAAATGCTTATTAAAAATTAACAAAAATTAATGAAGCCATTTTTATGCATTATGTACCTAACAAAATTTAAATAAAATAAATAAAAAAATAAATTATGCAAAATTAATTACCTAAGCAAAGATGAAACAGGTAAACAATTTAGAAATTTGACAAAAAGATTCTTATTTGGGTGTAGATAAAACTTGACTGGCCTGGTATTGAAATGTGTGCTATAAAAGTCATTTCAGCATCAGCATGTTTATTATAAGTGTTTAGGAACAAGCAAACAGAAAAAAGTATTAATTTGTAAGTCGAAGAAAAATTTAAACAATTAAAAATGTCGAAAGTTTTATAGGGTATTTGTTTATGGCACGGAAAAAAAGGAGTCATAATGAATTTTAATCAATACGTTTATTGTAAATTAGCAATCATGTTTGAATCTTTTGTCGTCCAAAAACCAGTTATATCACCAATTCTCTCATTGTCAAGTGGCATCACGTGTTCTCCCTCTCGCGGTGCAGCAAAAGGACGAAAAGGATCGTGGTTTAATTTTTCGATGTGGGGCCGGTCGGCAATTGACGATAAAAATCGTCCGTTATTTTTGCCAGCAACAGTTCGTATTTTGTTATTTTTATTATGTTTCTCGTCTCTGTCGGTTACTGACCTGAGTCTACGTCTACACACAGAGGGCACTACTATCCGAACGGCTAACGTTCGGTCAACTCCCCAACTTCCACCATCAGAGACGTCGATCTTGATTGACGACCAGTTGAATTTTTAATTTCGTCCATTGTCTTGCATACTTTCATATCGGGTTTTTGTTTTGTGCGATGTCGATGTGTGTGTGAGTTGTGTTCGCGGTTCGAATTTAATTCGTTTCCTATTGTTACAGATTGACACTCGATCAGAGACTTTAATTTCGATTTGCAAAACGATTCTAACGTATGAGACATGCAATATGCGGACTTCAATTAATCACCATAATGAGAACACGAGTGGACCGAAGAGGTCACCCTGTGGCGCACCGCGAATTATAACAGCTCTTATCTATGCCGCGGCTAATTTATTTTCATTCGCCTTCTTGTTTCGTCTGAACAGTTAACAGCCTCCAGTGCAGCGTTTTAGATTTTTTTTATCCATTTCTTTCTTTTGTTGCTCTCTTTACTCTCTTTTCCCAATCCGCAATTTCGTTCGATTCCGCCATTTTGATTTATTTTGACATACCGTTATTTCAATAATCATTTTTTTAATAAAGATTATTGAAACGATTCATTTCAGAAACGTATGAACAGTTGCGTAATTAAAATTTCAGTCAGTATTGTCATTTTCACAATGTAAACTCTAAAACAACCTTTACATTAATAACCTCATTTTTACTCTTGTCATGTTTATGTCATTTTGACTTAAAAAAATAGCGTCACTGACAGAAAAGTTTAATTGTCAAATGTCAGTCATGAATGTCATAATGACAGTAAAAGTAAAAAAGTTTACAGTGAACTTTTTGAAGTGACAGAAAAATACTGCCCGAAATTTTAATTCCGTAACTGTACCTACATCCAATTTATAGGCGGCACGTGCCATAACACATCCATTGTTTTTAAATAAAGACAAGCAAAAAAAGAATACTTACCTACGCCACTGCATATTATAGTAATCTTACCATAAGTACTTAATAGATGGTTTATGTAATAGATACATAAACAATATTCCATAAAATACATTATCCTTGTTACTATTACTATTAATAATTAAGAAAAATGAATTGTTAATTTATGTCAGTTATCCAACAATGATAAGTAAAAATCTGCAATATACGAGTCAAGATTTTGACATTGACATTTGAGTGAAATCAGGCAAGGTAACCAACAAACATCCAATCAATCTTATTGTATCTTCATCGAAGCCGCTTGAATTTAATAAAACGAATTTTCTTTAATGATTTGACGTTTGCGACTATGACAGCTGTCACGCTCCGTTGTGATTTGCTTTTTTCCCTCGCATTCATTTGTTTGGGTGTAAATTCGACAATGAGGGTGCAAAGGGGGCCGCGCGAGGGAAACTGTCCTATCAATCAAGTAACCATGACGACGGGACGCCGCCGACGTCAAGCGCCTAAACTGCATCCGCGCTCCTTAAACCAACGCCCAGTTTTTTTTTTCTTTTTCGTCGGAAACATAAGAGTCCACCCGAAAAATCAATAGCGTCATAAATAGTGCAACGCGAAAATCGCGTCGTCTGCTGTCAATTTGGGCTTTTTTCGGGCGAAGACAGAGGCGGCTCGTCTCAAAGAGTGTGGCCTTGACGAGGTCGACTTCTTCGCCGAAAATGACGTTTCGGATGTTTTTACAACGGCTAATATAGCGTTGCACTCAAAATCAGGTCATGGTACAACGAAATCGTTTTAGTTGCATGGCAGCAAACTGCATTCACTAAAAACTTGTCCCAACCTCTAAACGGGAGAAGAACCGACCAATAAACCGGTCCGGCGTGCGCATTTGTCATTTTTTAGAGCGGATGGGACACCGATGTCGTCTCCTTCTAATAACGTGGATGATCGGAGCGGAAGAAGGGTCCCGAGACGGAAATCGACAGAACGACATCTTCGAAGAGATGTCGATAAGCTATAGCCACCAAGTGAACACCGTGCTAGAATTGCCCTTGCCATCTAGTGGACGATAGCTAAAAATGACTAAACTACAGTTTTTTGTTGTTTATTGTACAATATTTTTTTGTATACATTTTCTTTTCAGTTTGATCTATTTTGTTTTTATTTAATCATAATAACGCATTTTTCAGCCAAAATTTATCAAAAATTTAAGTTTTATAAATTGTTCTCCAAATCTAAATTCACCTGGACAAGCGAAAATAATGCATATTATTCGCAATTTTTTGTTTTCAAATTTTGAAACTTTCTTCCTAAAAACCGCGACTAATCTCTTAATTATTGTTTTCTTGTTTCACCATTTTTTAACTGAAAAATTGGAGACGTGTTTGATCACACCAATAGAACTCCAAAAAATTGTCTCAAGAGCAAATTTTGACAAATCTATTTCAATATAATCAATAATACTGAGTATATTATGTTATTAGGAGTAAAAGTGGTAGTTTATGTGTCGAACTTGAAAGTTTATTGTAAATGATTCAGGTGTGCTGAAATTATTTGAACTTTATTAAAATATGTAACTGAGAGGCATATGGTGGCATAAAAAAATCTACACGTCAATCATATTGACAATAATACATGGTTTGCATCTGGTTTTTTGAACTGACAGAACAATCGTGGTTCAATTTATTGGCCGGCACGGTACTTGTAAAATGTTTTATCTAAAGTTAAAAAATAAAAAAAAACATTGTTATAATTGCTTTAATTTATTAAATTATACTGGGTGTTTCACATAATTTTACGAGGCCTGCGCCTGTAAGATGCAATCAATAATACATATTACGATAATAATAATAATACGATACGAACTCGATTACAATTATTAAAAAATTGGATAATCTAGTATGTTCACCTTTTCAAAAATTACAACGTTTTTAGTTAGTCAGTGATTAAGATAGATAAACTACAATCATATTCATGACGCCTCTTGATAGAACAAATGATAATTGTTTCTAAAAAACTGCAGTTCATCATTATTAATGAAAAAGTGATTAGTTTGACAACTACGTCATGGGTTTCCAAAAATTAAATAATTAAATGTGTATTTTTTGTATCCAGTGTTTTGTGACTTTTGTATATTTGGTACATTAGACGCAAGCCTCCTAAGTTATGTGAAACACCCTGTACTTGTTAGAAAATGATATAAAAGCTCTTTTGCTTATTTATTTGCTCTTATGCGTTAATGCACTCTCTTTCTATCTTTCTTATTATGGCGAAATAAAATACCTGAATAGCAAACCTTAACTTCAAAAAATCATACCTTGAAAACTACTCGGTATATTATTTTAAAAATTTGACAAGTCCATCCCTTTAGAATGGTCTTTATTTGAAGGAAATCCGCCTAATAGTTATTGAGTAATGATTTTTTAAAGTTAAAGTATTTTAAATTTATTTAATTTAGAAAAAAATTATTTAGTTCAAAGTGTGTGGACTTTTTGAATTTTTTTATTGCATTTGATTTGTCTCACTGAGACGAACAAAATGATATAAAATTTGTCAAGTTGTCACGACATGACTTTTTTTTTGTCGTGTACTCTATCAAAATGAACTGAGCTAGAGCTTCCAATGCACGTCAAATAAACCTATATATGGGTGGAGATTTTTTATTTTACGAAAATCATTTTTGGGTTGATTAAATTAAAATTTCTTTTTGTGAAACTAGAAATATTTTTTTCGTATCTACCACTGTGTTCTTATTTTATAGCATTTATTCCACGTTGGCTTTACTTATTGAAATTTTTTGCTCTTATGCAAGTTTATACCTCTCTCTTTCTCTTATTATGCGTATTAGAACATGTGCACATGTTTAAATTTCGCGCTCTTATGTGCCCGCCCTCTTTTGACATTTATTTGAATTGCATTTCAATTTGACACGGCTTCCTTGATTAATGAAGGAAGTTTCCCTTCACCCGGCTAGTCGCATTCATTAGTTCCGTGCCTTTTTTTTGGTTTCGAGAGGGAGCCACATTAAGGTACAAGATTTTGACAGTTAATAAGGTTATGTGCTGTCACACTCCTGTCAGTGGAAAGCAAAAAGGCGTTAGTACATTTATAAAAACGTAATTTGGCCACATTTCGCTTGTGTATAATGCCATTAGGAATTAAATACGCACGTCACAAT
>NW_025400983.1:8384537-8634938 GCF_015345945.1 Tribolium madens
TTTTCAGATGAATATTTGAGCTTTCCTCTGTCTTGATTATAAATTAATTCCAAGAGGGGACTTGTTTTTGACTCAAAATAATTGGTTAAGGGTACTAGACAAGCAGTACATTTTACAGTCTCCTCAACTTTTCTTAACAAATATCCACAGAGAAATCCAATTTCTAACTTAAATTTCAAATAATTACGACGTTTGGCGCGTGATTTTGGTAACTATGGTATCAAGAAAACTTTTCGGAAGAAATTAACAGATGGCGATACATTAGAGTACGCTGTCTGAACCACTTTTTTTTTGCAATGCGACCAGCCGGGTGAAGGGAAACTTCCTTCATTAATCAAGGAAGCCGTGCAATTTGTATTGGAGAAAAATTACTATCGAGGTCCGAACCCCGCACCTACCTGCCGGAAAGAGGGTTTTTATGCCGCTACACCACTACGCCGCCAACAGAGTCTCAGTTCTAATCCAATATATTTTTCAAAATTTTTCAAAAATTTATTTCCCGAGTATCTACAACGTTATAACACTTTACTGAGTCTTTTGCACTCCTGTGAGTGCATTTGGAACAATTTTAAAGTTTTTAATTTTGATCGACCAAGAAATATTGTCCTGTGCACTTAACAACAAGTGACCAATTTTGCGTACACTGGCGGACACGGAATTTTGGACATCAAATTTATGTCAGTTCAAAAAATGTCAATTTAAACCACGCTTTATTGTCATCATGATTGACATTTGAAACTAAAATTCCGTGTCCGCCAATGTATTAATTACAATGTGAAAAGTTTAATATTTACATGATTGTAGAAAAATGTAATTTTTGCAACTCAATCCAGAAACGTTTTATGTGTTTTGTTTATTGACTAAAAACTGGCACCAAAATACAAAGTTTTGATATTCTAAGATACTGCACTATTATTGTTATTAATTTGACAACCGTTGTCTCTTGAAAGTATATCTATGAGTAAACAAACTGCATACAGGTGATAATGAAAACGTCGGTTGAATTAAAAAAAATTTTTTGTTAAGCAGTAAATTCTGACAGCGTCCCTTATAATTCTACTTATAAACTCTACTATAGTACAGTTAAGACCTTGAAAATTAAGACTTTCATATTATTTTATATTTTAAAAATTCGTGAAGTGTATGTAAGTCTTGATGAACATTAAAGATGATAATATCTAAAAGATTAGTTATTTCTGTTTAAAAAATTTAATTTATTTACTCTACGACACTGATTCGTATTATTTGAATGATAATAGGTACAGTCGCATGAAAAAAATTTTGGTCGTCAATGGCACTAAAAAAAATTCTTTTATGTCAAATTTTGCAATTTGTGATTGATTTTTCTGTCTCAAAAAATCAAAAATAGTTTAAACGTTGACTAACTTTTTATTATTGCTGAAATTATGGCACGAATTTCAAACTATACAAAAATCTTTTGCACGCGATTGTATCTATTTTAGGAACTTTAGTTTTAGAGCATTTTACAACGACAAAGTTTTGGATTTGTCAAAATGTCTTAATTTCATTGGCCGCACTGTAAAAAAACTGAAACGACACTATTATTTTTACATTGATTTGGAGCAGTTGGCGCTATCTACCGACCGGTAGTGAAACGATGAGTTTTATTAATTGTATAGAATACAGTTTTCTTCTAATTGAATTGCACTTTGATAATTTAGCATTTACTAAACATTCATAACTTTCTCATTTGCGTTCTTTCGATCTATTCAATTTTTTTAATTGCAAGTTTAGCGAAAAATAAAAATTAGAATACATTCACTTGTGTCTTTTACGTCATCGGACCTTGCCTACTAAAGATATATTTAAATTTTTGAAAGTATCGCTTTTTGGGGGTGTTTTGTGAGTGATTTGATTTGACTCGGCGGTCGTTGGGGTGGGTGGGGGCTAGTGCCTGTGGCGCTCTCCCGGCCTGCCGCGATCCAAAGAACCACTCGTTCTTCCGTCTCTGTCGTAGCGTCACGTCTCGTTTTAGCATCATGGCAGACATCTCAAAAGAAGACCTTCGTAAAGAAATCGCCGGTAAGTGCTAATATTTCTTGCATGTTTAGTCTAGTGAGGCTGAAACCGTCAAAATTGGGCTTGTTGAATTTTTTTGTGGAATTTTTGTTAATGGATCTCGGTCGGTTGACGTGCAAAATCGGGCATTTTACTCTTGTACAATATGTGTTTGTTTGAAACTCGCACATAAACAATGGCCGCACGACGCTACATGTATGAGCACCATTTTCAGCGCTTCGTTTTTCGGAAATATCTCTGCAATTACGACAGCAGCGATGAAATGCCTTTAACAAAATCGGTGTAGAATTTTATTTGCGATTTTCGTAGGAGTTTCTCTCCCGCGATTTCTCCCTATTTACGGATTTTTACCGGGATCTTGTCGCCTTGGAATGCGCGGCTTCACCCAAGCCACTGCTTTTCTCGCTCGAAATCGCCGTCTAGATGCATGGACAGTCGAAATTCCACTTTGGAAAAATCCAGTTTAAACCTGGATCTACAAGTTTTCTCCGTAATTGATTGCTAAATTCTTCTGCCGAAGCATTTTTATCGCTGCTGAAAACGTTGGCTCTTTGTTACTTACGTACATATCGGCAGCGGCGCCTTGTGGCGGGAAAACCGACTAGTAAACAAACGAATTCAAAAATGCAACTTCTTTCGCAGCCATTTTGAAGAATGCCGATCTCTCTTCGACATCCGCAAAAAAAGTTCGTCAAGAACTAGAACAAAAACTCGACGCCGATTTACAGTCGCGCAAAAAGGAAATTGACGATTTAGTCATGGAGTTCGTAAGCTCCAAGGACAAGAAGAAGAAGAAGGGCGACTCTGAGGAGGACGAAGAGTTAGAGGATGAAGAGGAAGAGGAGGAAGAAGAGGTGAGTTTGGTGTAGTCATGGTTACGGGACGCGTTACTATAGCAACGTTTTGTTTACCTCCCACTATTTTAGGAGGAAGATTCTGAAGATGAGAAAAAGAAGAAACGTTCCTCCACCGGCAAAAAGCCGGTTGCTAAGAAAGCAAAGAAAGCTTCTGACGAGTCGGCTAGTGCCAGCGAACCTTCTGAAGGTGACTCAGAAGAAGAATATTCTCCGAAGAAGTCGTCCAAACCGATCAAGACTCGTAAACTCCCTCCTAAAAAGAAGAAGGGTTCAGAATCTGACTCCGATGAAGATTGGGGCAAGAAAAACAAAGGTGGCAAAAAAGGAGGCGTACGTTTAAAGTTTTAATTTTTTTTCTTGTTTTTATTGGTTAATTTATTACAGGGTGGTAAGAGAGGCGGAAGCGGATACACGAAAACTATGACTTTGTCTCCTGAATTGGCTGCACTTGTCGGACAGGACTCGATGGCTCGTCATGAAGTCGTTAAACGAGTATGGGCTATAATTAAAGAGCGCGATCTGTATGATCCAAAGAACAAACAGTATGCCATTTGCGACGATGCTTTATTTAAAGTAATCGGCGTTAAACGTTTCCGTACTTTTGGTATGATGAAATTTTTGAAGAATCATTTTATCAGTTAAACTGTATCTTTCCTTATATTGTAAATCTTTCTAGCGCCTTCTTTTCCCAACTTTGCAATATTTTTCAAAAAAGATTATAACAAAATAGTTTGTTTTGTAGTTGAATGTTTGTAATTTGCGCTAGGTGGTATAACAATTTCATGTTGAATAGACACATTTTGCCCTCAAATATACCCAATCATAAAGGAATTATTTTTATGTTTAATTTTTTGTATTGTAATCTTATTTTTTGAACTGATCTTAGATTTAAGTACATTACAACTTTGGTATATTTAAGTTTAGGTTAAAACTAAGTTTCATTTTTGTATGGAAACACTGTAGTAGTTCGTATGTGATTTGTGCACTGTAAATGTCTCGTCTAAATTATGATCGTGCATACGACTTTCATTTTTATTCAATAAAATTTAAACATCTTATATAATTGTTTTTGTTGAAAAAAAACACGTTTTAATGGCTAAAGCACTTTATTTACTCCTCAACAGGTCGAGTCAAGTCAATTATAAACTGTTTATCGTCTTTGCGACCCCTCAAACCGAACATAAAAGTTGAAGGTTTTGGGACATTAGTATAGTTATCTCTCTTAGTTTGAGCCCCCTTATCTCTGGGGTCACAAGTTTGGATATTTGAATTAAATCTGTGATAACTTTTCTTAGTCTGAGAACTAACAGTTTTAGAATGAGTCAAATTCGCATATTCGATTGCTTTCCTCCTCAAATCCCACACATTCCAAAAGTAATTTCGATCAATATTACTTTTGATAGGATGTGTCTCTGTTTGAACCTCAACTTCTTCAGTTAAAGGCAAAAGCGGCGGTTCTTGCACTAATCTAAAAAATATCAATCAAACACCACCCAAATTTAGTTTTCCTACAAACTCTCTAATATTTTGCACAAGAATCAATCGATCTTTAATAGTCAATAAATTAATCAACTCGGGTTTCCTCCTCGCCAACTTGATTGTCTCCATGACACACTTTTCCGGACACCTCCCAAAGGCTATTCCCGCCTCTACCGATGAGAACACGAATTGCATATTCATGGTTTTGGCGATCCCCAGACCAGGATTCCCGGGCAGTAGAGCCCCTTCCGTCAT
Organism: Tribolium madens; assembly: GCF_015345945.1. Lineage (NCBI taxonomy): Eukaryota > Metazoa > Arthropoda > Insecta > Coleoptera > Tenebrionidae > Tribolium > Tribolium madens. Next base: position 8,389,169 of record NW_025400983.1, read on the forward strand.
GAAAATCTTCCATGCACAAAATCCCAAATACTCATATTTTAACTTAGTCAAGTCGGTGTAGAGCAACGGGTCTAGGATCATGGCATGGTTGTCTTCCTGTGGAATTTTCTGATCGCGTTTTTTTTTTAACCGCTCAGTATCAGTCATCGGGCATTCCCCTGGTGGTATCATCATTTCGGCGATGGAGTCGGGAAATGATAAAACTTTAATGTACTTTTGCAGATTCATCATAATTTGGTTGTGTTTGGCGAGGAGAATTGTCTGGTCTTGGAGGTTGCACCAGATGTCTGACAGTTTGATGAAATGGGGCTAAAATAAAAGTAATTTAATTAAATACTCTTCATTTGTTCAGAAATTGTTTAGCATTCGTGCTTACAAAGACTTGATTGACTGGAATTGCGATCCGATGCTTGACAACTCGGTGGAGGTCGATGAGCGCACGTTGGAGAATCGTGAAGATTTGTGAGGAGGTATTTTCAATTCTATCGATCTCGTCCATCATTTTCCTGACGTAGAGTTCATGTTGGCGGTAGGCAATAAGCGAGTCTTTGACGTAATTGACATCGGCCATTGTTATTCCTTTTGGGAGGCGATAGGCAATAACATAATTGTGCCTTTCGTCGAACTCTGTTGCACACACAAAGTCTAGAGCTGTGGTCATTAAGTTGACTTTGTCCATAATTGAGATTAGAGTGTTTTGAAGCTCGGCACTTGTGGCAACTAGTGCTTCATTGATCAGTTTTGGTACTAGGCAAAAGAGGGTCAAAATTGTCAATTGAATGTGATGGGTACTTACAATCTTCCATTCCTTCACCTCCTTTTCCACAGTCCTTGTTGAAGAGACGAATCCCAGTCACTAGTTTAGTAAACTCAGCCAAATTATCAATTTTGGCAAATCTGGTTTGTGCTACAAAATCGTGCAATTCATTGCGGTCGAGGATACTCCCGAGAGCAACTCTAACTTCTTTGAAAACTGCATCAATGGTTGGATTGCCCAACCCTGAAGCCAGAGTAATGTAGTAGACGATTTTTTTATACATCAAATTAATCTCATCTTCTTCATTTAAATGCTTAACATCGATAATTTCCTGTTCTAAGCCTCGCAATCGCAACAAAAGTTCGGCTCGGTTCCTTTTCACCATTTTTTGTTTCATTTGGTAATTGCAAGTGAAGTAGAACTGCATCTTTAGGGTGATCATACTGGGGGTGTTTTGATTTTTCAGTTGGTTGACTACATATTTGATGAAATTTTGTACGTCGCTTCTATCTAGCACATCTTTTCCTGTGATGCCCCATGTAGGGTCGAGTGAGAGGAGTTTGAGCTGAAAGTAAGGCTCATTTGTCGTTTCCCCAGTCAATAATCGCACTTACGTAGTAGTTGAGGAAGTTTTCATGAACTTGAATGCCTTTGTAAGCACATTCGCGGAGTATTTCTTTTTCTATGTTCCTGATAGCCCCGTCACAATGCATGATTGAAGGTAGTAGCACTGTCAGGTTTGATCGATAATCCAAGCTTACTCTAATTTTGAATCATTACCATTGTTATTATTAAGATTGTAAAATTTTTAGGACAAAAATATCATCTCAGATTTTGTGGCGCTTATATTGTCCGACTTTCTTCGTCCTGGATAGTTTCTGGGCATCAAATTATCACAAGGTTTTATAATCGAGTGCCGAGCTATTTTCTATTCCCTCAATTACAAAGGACTGTAGTCGGTAACAGGACATTAATGAAAAAATTAATGGTTTTAAGACATTTTGCATATTTTAAATTACTTACTTCACTTTTTAAAGCTGTTATGCTTTTATAAGTTTTTATTTTAAATAGGTATTGGTTAAAAAAAAAATCTGTTTTGTTTTCGAAATCATCCGTAAAGATGAAATATTTAGTGCCTTGAATGTGCACGAGTGTAATGTTAGTTGCATAACATTTTAATTTTTATTCAGTTAAGAATATAATTTTAAATAATTGCACATAAAAAAAGTAATGGACACATTAGCGCTCATTCGATAAAATATGAACTTTTGTTTTCTCGCTTTGTAGACTTGAAAAACCATTTTGAAGTTTCATTTTTCTTAGCTACGCCACTGCTTTAGAACTAGGTTCCTGTTAAATGTTAAGGCGTAGTTTTGGTTGAGCTTTTTCGACGGTAGATGGCGCTCAAAGGTTTAAAGTTGTTTTGAACGGTTGCATCGTCCTCCACAGTTATTCGGCCTCGGCTTGCAAAGCGATAGAGACGTGTTGTTGTGCTTCTGTTCAAAGAAGTCGGTCTTTTGTGCAGTATGTGACCAGTTGTTCAGTGAGAATATGGCGGATTTAGTGTATTATGTTTGCTTTGTGTTGTTATCCTTCCAGCAGGATGTAGCTGGATCCACTGAAAGAAGTAAGTATGTCACATATGAGGGGGTTCGCGGCGACCCTTTTTCCAATTGACTCGAATTCAATTAACTTTACTTAATTAATCTACCTCTTATGGAAGATGATCCAAATTTATCTTTGTTGAAATAAATCAGTCGGTTTAAAGGACAATAATGGAGTCATTGTGCGCGATATGCGTGTAAACATTGACACATTAAATGTTTTCAGTTTTGTTTTCCTCCATTTTATTTAAATTGTTTGGCCTTGAAATGGGGTTGATGGGTGTTAAGTGCTGGGCTTGACGTTGATTGAAAGCTTCGATAACTAAAAGCTTTCCTACGGCGAGGATTAAGTGATTTTTTAAGCACGATAAAGTCAGTTTTGTCACATCCGGAAAAGTTATCATTATCAAACCCACGTTTGACTTTCTTAGAAATTTTTCTCAATTTTTGGTACTCCCGAAATAAACCCGGGACAAAAAATCGGCCATAGCATGTGGCAGCAACATAAATAAGACACATCTGCAACTTTTCGAGCTTTCCCCGCCTCCCCCAACTTTGTTTATGGTAGTTGGTAGCACGTGTCTTATTGAACCATCAGCACCCTCGTTACAAAAATTATGGTTCATTGTGTTTGTTAAACAAAGGGAGCGCCTTTTATTTATTATCCTAAACACTCCCCGCTTTTCCTACTGTACCGATTTGATTGTTAAGTGTCGAATATCAACATCTGCTTTTGAAAAAACGAAGAAAGAATATAAGACGGGCCTGAGAACATATGAATTGTCTGGCTCTGACGCATTTAAAAACCGGATACACTTCGTAGTTTCCTTTATTGTTGTTTTTTCTGTCATTTTTTGATCACAACTGACGGAGAAACTAAGAAGAAAAACGGCCAAATTTTGGTGTTTTTAACAAAAAGTTGTCAAAATCGCTCAGGTGTTTATGATTGTAATTTGTGAATAATAATCTGTTATTTTTCTATGAAATTCTGCGATCAAATTTGACACCAATACAAGAATAAAGAGGGGTTTTAATTTTTGTGTTTGACATTAGTAGTCAAAAACTGCCTCATATTTCATTCATATTTAGTGGTGGGAGTGACCAAGACCATTTATTCGCTTGTGATTAACTTTCAAGTACAAAAATGCAACACCTTCCTGTTAATTGACCCAATCGGATGAGTCACGAACGGTTACCGCGGCAACGAACTGCCTCAACACGTAAAGTGGTCACTTCGATCCATACAATCTAATTGAAATTTGACACTGTTATACTGAATTTGACTAAGTTTGCGATGAATCACTTTTTTCTCTTGTAGATCTTTGTGAATCAGAGAGAAGTAAGTTTTAAAAGTGTCCATTTATATTCAAGACGGCATTTCCGGTTTTACGACGCCTCACGTTTCAATCTCTAGATCCTTTTTTATCCCATCAACTAATTAGTTCGAAAGAAACCTAAACAGTTGTTTATAACAATAAAATTATGCGTCCCCACGAAGGTCAGCCGCTTATTTTTCACAATTTAACATTCAGAACGTTGGCAAATGCAATTACACATTTTACCGGGAAATATCTCATTAAAATTTGAATAGAAATGTCTCGTGTGAATCATGGAAAAGGGCAGAAATGATGCATTTTACATTGTTTTTGTTGAGAGGAAATCGTTGCGATAGTTGGACGGGAATTGCGGTTTGATAACCTTGTGGGTAATTAATATCGTCTAAGGAGGATAAGAAAGTGGGCGCCCGAAGAGGGGCCATGTTGGCGCAGCAAAAAACCCTAAACTTGGCCACGATTCGATGAAATTTTCACGTTAAAATACGACTCCGGAATGCCAAGTTTCTAGGTCGGGGTTTAAATTGAAAAGTGTTGGATTTTGGGAGCGAGGGGAAATTTATGGCCGATGTCACGTGACGTCTAGACGCAGGGAGGGTCGCTGATAAAATGGTAATTTGATGGGTTGGGCATTATTAATTGCGTTTGGGATGTCCAACAAAAGGTGTAGTTCAATACATAAATTATTTGGATTCGGAATAAAAACCAAGAGTTTTATTTTGATGTTATGTTGATGAGCTCTATGTCACTGAACTCAGATTTGGCACTCGCTCAAAATCAATTAAATATTTACAAAAGAATCAATTTGCAATCTCCTATAAAACTTATTTTATCAAAGTAGGCTTGCAAAGTGGATGATGTACTGGGTGATCAAGAATGACTGAGTTGATTGTATGTCTAATACAATTACCTATACAGGGGTGTCCGGATAAAACATTGAAAGATTTTGGGGGGTGGTGTCTTAGATCAAAATAAGAAAGAAATTTCCTAGGGAACTTTGTCCGAACAGCCCTTTATATACAATTAGAGGGAATATTTTTTGGAGTAGCTTACGGTTGTTGACAGCTTGGTATATTGACTTGAGATCCTATATTATCCAATACTTTAGGTATTAACAACATTATTTGAGGTTTCAAGTTTCTGTCGAGCAAGACCGTATTGTACCTATGAAACAGCGAAAAAAGAAAATGTTCTTAATTCTGTTAAACGGTTTTAATTTTTATACTCAAACTTGAGATCATTTTGAGATGATGACAATTAAAAGGCAAAAACTATTTGTTGTTTGAAATATGGGTATTAGAAGCAAATATCAGATAAGGAAAACAACTTACTGGTCACTTTTATTTGCACTTTGACAGCAACTTATTTGATATTCAAGTATATAGTTGGAAATATTGATAACATGATAACTATTGGTTTCTGTACTTAATTTTTTACTGAAATAAATGTATTTTTCTAATTTCTTATAGTGTTTTTGTCCACTTTTTATTTTTTTTATCATGTTTGGTTATTGGCACACTATCTCCTCTTAGTATACTGTTATTATACAGGATCATTTAAAAAATGGCAGGCGCTATAGATTGCAAGATGGTTGTTTTTTAAGAATTTTAGTTGTATTTTTGTTTTAGTATAATTATACTACAAATGTCTCAGCTAACAATCTCTCGCTTAAATTTATTGTTGTTAATAAACAACAAGTAATAATATTTTGCAGTTGTAATTTTAGAAGTTTGCAAATCTAATGACGACAAGTGATATTTTGTAATACGAGTATATGTAGAATGTTTTTTAGTAAAACACGTTTGGTGTGTTTTTATTATAGTGTACTTACTTTTCTCACACAAACGTTTTTTGAATAGTTTTAAAAAATAGTTATTTCCAAAACTAAAAAAAATTAAATAATTAACCTTGTACATTGACGGACACGGAATTTTGGACATCAAATTTATGTCAGTTCAACAAATGTCAATGTAAGCCACGCTTTATTGTCATTATTCGTTTGAAACTAATTTAAATAGGGTTTTAGGGGAGTCACTTAAAACCTTTTGCGTGCGTGGTGCATACAAGATTTTTTTGTTAAAACTCCTAAAACATGAATTCACACCTCTTATTAATAAAAAAAAATTGCCACCATAGTAAGCAATTTAATTTTTTAGGCCGCAAAAACTGTTTGTGGGACTGAGTCTCTAAAATAACCATTTTGCGTACTATTTTATTGAGTCCGGAAAAGACTCAAATAGCTATTTTTGGGAGCGTATTCAAACAAATATGTAAACATTTTTATTTAACATAATAATAATAGAATAATAGTATAGTTATGTATATGTCATCGTTAATCTTTTAAAATTTGTTAATTTATAATTATTTAGAAAATCATTAATACATATTTATAATATACACATTTTTCAAACGAAATATGTAGGCTTTATAATAATTTTACTATTCTATTCTACCATTTCTAAAAAGAATATTACACTGTATTTATCACAAAATGAAATTAACACAAAAATTGTTAATAGTTTGTCGGAAAACGCTGTACCTACATTAATCTTTTAGAACTGCAAGGTGCAAAAATATACATATAAAAGTCGTTTCAAATTCATATCATTAGTCACGTTCAAAAGATATTTTTTAGTCTATTAATCTTGAGCAATCGAGTAATTAAAAACTAGTTTTATTCAATTCTATTACCATTCACAGGAAGTTACTTACGACTCAATTTTAATAACGAGCGTATTATTTTGATTTTTTAATTGATTTGAACAAGATCCAAATGCATAATTGCAATAATTAATTGAAATGAAATTAATTATTTATTAATTTTGTTATAATTCCTTACCATCCTTTAAAAGTTATTTCTATTATTTCGAAATATGAATGTCTCCGTTAGCTCCCCACCGAAAGCCCCATATTCCAATCTAGTTGCCTGACAGGCTCATTTTAAATTCAGACATAATAGGAGCACTGAAAAAAATCTGTTTTGAAAGTAAATCACATGCAAGACTTGCAGTAAAAATAAACGAGAGAATGTCATCTAACTAGGGAAATGGTGGATGAATAGAGTAATAACAGGTGATTTGAGTCAAAATTACACGCGACAAAAGAAAGTTATTGTACCAATTTTTGTTTGTAAAGCTGCATCTGCACAGACAGGTGCTGCTTATTTCTTAGCAGATGTCTTGAATATCCGCCAGTTAGGTACGAAGAACCGGCAGTTTATGTCAAAGGTCGATGACTAATTAATGTCCCAGTTTAACTCACTTAAGTCTGATTAAATGTCAAGAAGTGATGGAAGTGGCGCTGCTGAAGTAGAAGGTTGGAGTTAATTATCAGAGCATTATACAGTTTGCGATTTGTTTACAAAAATCTTCCATTGATAAATATTTAGACGGAGTTTTAGTTAAATTAGAAAATTGCTGAACTCATGGTCAAAGACAAATTCGGAAGACAACAACCGATAAATGTTGCATAATTTGCAATATTTTTGGGTAGAAAGTAGGTTTCGCTTATTAAGTAATAATAAACATCCTGATCGTGCCTTTCTAGACTTCACCTGCGCTCTAATATTAAAGTTTACCCAAGTTTATTCTGGGAGAGATTAAAATAGTAACAAGGGTCTAGTGTGCAGCTGATGATTATTATTTCGTAACGTAATAACTGGTACACAGAGTGGATAGTTTATCAACGATTTGTTTATTAGTTCGTTTTGGAAATTGTCCAGAAAATTTTTAAATTGCTTCCTCAATCAATTCATTTAGTATTTAGTAAAAAAGTTAACAAGACCACGTCCCATATCCATACATAATTTAATTAATCTTGAAACAATAACCGTAACACTGATGTAATTCCATTTTACTTTCTAATCGTTTTAGGGGAACTTATGTAAACGGCCTTGAATTTGCCAAAACTGACCTTGGGCCGATATTAGCTATTAAAAAAAGTAAATATTTGAAAAAAAAATTTTTGTTTATTTTTTTCGTCAAGGAAATGCATGTTGTAAGTCTTCCTCGCTACATTTTCACTCGACCGAGGTCAATAAACCAGTGGCGCGTCGCTGCGACAATTGACCTCTTGTTACCTATATTCGATTTTTCTGTTTGTAAAGCACAATCAACAAAGGAAATATTGTCTTGAGATAACCTTGACGTGTTTGAATTTGCCGTTAAAATCAGGCGGGGGCAATATTTTTATAGTTCTTGAGACTAATTAATTCAATAATGTTTCATTTTCCCAAAACGAGACTCGTAAAATCGTAGTATCCCTTTTTTGGATGGAACGAAATTACAAATTTAAAGCAAATATAAACAAACTCTTTAAGCAACTTGTCATTAATTTGTCAGTAAATTCAGCAAAATTGTTTGCACTACGAAGTTTAGGAAAAACCAGCGCTCCTCAACGAACAAGGTTGTCGAATTACTATAATGGAACTATTGTTTATTTCACCTACTCTATGTATTTGATTGCAAAAGTTAATACCAGATACAAGCTGGGAAATTTTAGAAATTACGAATAACTGAAAGAATTTTCAAGATTTCAATATTTACATTGTTTTCCTGTTTAAATTAATATCTTATAATTTATAATAGAAGTTGAAACGTTGAAAAAATGCTTGAGTGGAAAATTCAAATAAAGGACTTGATTTCTAAATGTTAAAAACTAAAAACAGTTTTAAAATGGTCTTAAGTAGAGATTTGGAAGAATTTTTTTTTCAGAATTTGGATACATACTCACCAATTCATAAGCATAATATGAAAATTGTTTTTACTAATTTGATAATTTGTAGAATGCGCAGAGACCGAATTCCCTAAATTAATGAAAGAAATTAATTTTTTGTATTCTCTATTGTGATTATAATTATAAGATTTTTAATTATAGTTTATTCTGACCAAAACGTGATTAATATTAAATAATTATTTATATTTTATTATTATTCTTTCTCGCAATAGTTTCTGTTGCTATCTGTTTTTTGGCTTCCTTTGACAGTGTTTTGAAATAACGCTGTGCAAAATTATAATCTTTGATGTTTTTCCTATACTTCTGTTGAAAGAGTTTTTACAGAATATTGCATATTGCAGCGTATATATAATTAGCTAAATTTAATTTTAGAGTCTCACTTAACACTTCCGATTGAATGTACAATGTTTATTTTCATACTTACTTGCAGTCTAATATTGTGCGTTTCTATATTTTTTTGAATTTGTTTAGTTTGTTTTACTGAAAGATTTTTTTTTACACAATATAATTTTCGATTCCGTTTGTTCACAGTTTATTTTGAGCTAAGCACTTTTTTTGAATCTCTTGCGGATGTTCAGTTACGGTTTTTTCTCGTCCGATTGTCACACGTTCACAAGGCGCGACGGAACCAAATAGTGCAGAAATTCCAAAAAGGCATATCCCCTGCAGAGAATCTAATTTTGCTCCAGTCTGCATTTTTCTGGCCGTCTTCCAGCAGTGTATTTCAAGATTACGCTTTCTCTTAATAAAAATTGAGTCAGTTTCGGTTAATTGTAGCAATTTTTCTCTTAGCTCTAACTAGTTTCACTCGTACAAATTGACCTATCCGTGTTAAAAATAATTTAAAGTGTCGCTACGTAGAAAGCGACAATTGCGAAACTGGTACAGGTAAACCTATAATGCGAAAAAACTGTTCCAGCTGAACAACATCCTGCCAGAGACTTCAGCCGCCATACGCTCGTCAAGCCTCGGATTTACCACGGACGAGAGAAACGTCAGATCTCAACAAGCAAAGACGAGGTAATTTCCACCCACTTTTCCGCGATAAACCCTACCAGTTCAATGACATAATTATCTTTTCCGTTCATAGAATGGACCATATCACCTCGACCACTTGACCATATCACTGCCAATCGACGGCGAAGACTTCCTCCTAGACTTGACCTTGAACAGACAGCTCATACCGAAAGGATTTTTTCGGAAGGTTCAACAGAACGGAACTCACCAAGTCGTACGACCCAAGCAGGAAGAAGTCGACTTGTGTCACTATGGGGGGAAAGTCAGGAACAAACCGGGATCATGGGTCGCTCTATCCACATGTGAAGGGCTGTCGGGAGTGGTTTTTGACGGGAACGAAATGCACTACATAGAGAATAAAGACGGGGATTCACATTACATGTACAAACACTCGGATCTGGTGGAGGGCAATAAGACTTGCGGGTATGCGGGGGATGCAGTCGATCCCGAAAAAAGCCACGATCACAATAGAATACTTAGGGTAAAAAATTGTAATTTTATTGTTGCCAACTTTAAAATGAAATATCTTTTTAGTATAAAAGAGCTGCGGAACAAAACGCACTGGTGAGAGGGCCCTACAACGCGAATAAGAAGTCCAAATACGTGGAATTAGTTTTAGTAGTTGACAATCGCGAGTATAAAGAATTGGGTGAGAGTACAAGTAAAGTGGAACACCATTGCAAAACCATTGCCAACATTATAAATGGGGTACTATATTTCCACTTCAAAATCACTCGAAATTTATTAGATTTTTTAGCTCTACGCCCCTCTTAATATATTCATAGCTTTAGTAGGTGTAGTTATTTGGACGGAGCATGATGAAATCAGTTTTTCCCCAAATGGCGACACCACCCTGACCAGCTTTCTTCACTACCGACGCAACAAACTAGTCAAGGAACACCCCAACGACAATGCCCAACTCTTAACGTAAGTCAAACCAAGCAACTTGATCCAAAGTCACCTAAAATATTTCAGGAAATACAATTTCGACAACGGCGTCGTCGGGAAGGCCCTCAAAGGGCCGATTTGTACTTACGAGTACTCGGGGGGTGTCAACACTGATCATTCCCCGGTCGTGGGACTCGTCGCCACAACAGTGGCTCACGAAATGGGCCACAATTTCGGCATGGAGCACGATACGAATGAGTGCACCTGTCCTGATGATCGATGCATTATGGCTCCCAGTAGCTCGACAGTGGCGCCAACCCACTGGTCGTCCTGCAGTCTCAACTACCTCCTTCTTGCATTTACTCACGGCATGGACTATTGTCTTAAAAACAAACCAACGGCACTTTTCGATAGCCCGGTTTGTGGTAACGGTTTCGTGGAACCGGGAGAACAGTGCGATTGTGGGCTTCCTGAGCATTGCGATAACACTTGCTGCAATGCAACCACGTGTATGTTGCACCCAAATGCCAGTTGTGCAACTGGCGAGTGCTGCGATTTGACGGTAGGTCAATTTTTAAAGAGTTGTTACAAAAGTTATTCGTTTTCTTTGTAGACTTGTAAACCTAAATCGGCGGGTACTTTGTGTCGATCGGCCGATTACGAATGTGATTTGCCGGAGTATTGCACCGGTCATAGTGAATATTGTCCAGCTGATATTTACAAGATGGATGCTGAAATGTGTGATGGCGGGAAAGCGTTTTGTTACCACGGGTTTTGCAGGACTAGGACTGACCAGTGCAAGCTTTTGTGGGGCGAAACTGGCAAATCCAGTGACGATCAGTGTTACAAAATGAATATTAAAGGAAATCGGCATGGAAATTGCGGTTATGATAAGTTCAACAAGAGTTTTTTCAAGTGCAACGATGAGTAAGTAGGGGTTTTTGCCCCAATTTTAAAGATTTTTAGATACTGAAAATTTTTGGCGATTTGTTAGTAGATTTTTAAGAATCACCAACTATTTTTAACGGTTTTGTTTAATTTTTTAGGAACGTCTTATGTGGAATGCTTCATTGCAAACATTTGAACGAGCGTTTGGAATTCGGCATGGAATCCGTGTCTATTTTGAGCCACAGTTTTCTTAACTTGAAAGGTTCGATAGTGGCCTGCAGGACGGCCATCGTCGACTTGGGCATCAACCAAGTTGATCCGGGTCTGGCACCAGATGGCGCCAAATGTGGTGAGGGCAAGATGTGCGTGAACCAGAAGTGTATGTCCGTGGCTAGTCTCCAACTAGCTGGAAAGACTTGTCCTCACAATTGTAACAACAACGGTTGGTGCAACAATTTGGGTCACTGTCACTGTAAAGATGGCTACGCGCCGCCATTTTGCGAAGATCCGGGACCTGGGGGATCCGAAGATAGCGGCCCAGCTTCAGATCCTGATGGTATATTAATTGTGATTTTTTTGTTTCAGTTTTTTGACGTTTTATTTTGTTTTAGCTCGCAAAGAGTTTGTCGTTGCTCTTTTTGTGATATTCTTGGGAATAATTCCCGGTTTGGTGTTGATCGCGTTCCTAACGTATTATATCAAACACAACGTTCTGCACATTCGTTCGAAATCAGCGGCTCCTACGTACGTAAAAAATTGTCTGTCTAACAGTTTCCAGCATGTTGTGTCTGCATGTCGTGGTGGTAGTCTTTTTTCCAATTCAATTCCTACAGTGTCTGAACGTGTTCAAAACATTCGTAACTTGGAGATCAAACAGACGGGTTTGGTCTCCACAACAAACACTGACGTTATTATTAGAAGTAACACCATAACAAACAGTACTAATCCGGAAAGTGGTGGTATTCGACGCTTATCTTTGCGAAATATCAAAGGACTTAAACTCAACACGAATTTAAGGAAGAAAGATAGATCTAGTCAAATCGAAACGCCTGTGACCACTGAGACTCTATGTGACACTCCGAATCTAGTTGTCAGTGTCAAGGATCTCGCGAAAAAATTCAACGATACTCCGCCAAAAATGTAACGTTTTTATTAAGGCCTACATTGAAATTGTTACAAGTTCGCACATTACGTAACAGGTGAAGTGTAACTGTTGCGTGCTTGTAACAATTTAAAAAAGTAGCACAGTGTTTTGTTACGCCAGTCCACACCGCCTGGGGACTCTAATAAGCTTTCCCTTAGTGTATTTAGTCTTTCAATCTGTTTTTTTTTTATTTATCCTCTGTGGTGTCTTTTGCATGCGATTAACTAAAATCGATGTTAATCCTGTACAATAAATACATTTTAATCTTTTTGTTATATTTGTTTATTTTTATACAGCTTTGGCTTTTTCTGTAACCGCAATCCCCTATAACCCGATCGCTTATTTTTTTCCCGCTTTAGGATCAAGTCACCAGCGAAAACACGCACCGCCCCGTTCGTCCCCGATTCTGCAAAACGGACAGAAGACAACCACTCACTCTTACAAAATGATCCGCCCACTTCGCCTCTCCAATGCGAATTTTTCGGCTATTTTAAAGGCTTCTCGATAACGCCGTTAAAGAAAGTTGAAAATCAACCAGCGAGGGCAGCACCACCGCCCCCGATTGTACTTCCTTCGAATCCGCCACCAGCACCTAAAAACAATTTTTTGAGTAGGTCAATGTCAAGATCTCATTCTTTTAAGCAAGCTTTGGCTGGAATTAATCAGAACGCGAGTGCTCCAACACTACCACCTCCTAATCCTGGCAGTACGGCTAAACCAATCATATCGTCGCCGATTTTGGAAAATTCGACTTGCACAGCGAAAGAACTGATTTCGCCCTTAAGGAACGCCCCTAAGATACCGGCAAGGCCCGCCCCTGAAGCTCTGCCCACTCAACAAAGGCCCTTGTCTGATATTACAGTGGATGACGGGAAAAAAGGGGTGAATACTTTAAATAGAATCACTTCGTTTTTGAAGAAACCTACTCCTGGCACTAGTACTAGTACTGTGGGTACTGCTAGTACTAACATTAATACTAGTACTTTGCCGAGAAAGGCGAGTAAAATCATGGATAAGAATGCTTTAAGGTCAATTGAAATTTCAAATCCTATACTCCAATCTGAAGGTACTACTGTTAGTGTGGGAGGGGAGGGCAATAAAACGGTGATAATGAGGGCTCAAAGTATGAGAGGCACTAGTGTCACCCCTAGACCCAATATACAGACTTTTGGCTCAATGAGACAACCAGGAGGTGCCAGACGCCCTTTAAGTATACCCTCAGGTAGTAGACCGAAAAGTCCTCCGCCCCCAGCTCCACCAATATCAGACGCCCACGAAAAAAAACTGCAAATACCAAGCCTACCTGGATATCAAAAACCTACAGTTAAAACATCTCAAAACCAATATGACGATTGTTTAAATAAAGCAGCTCCTTTAGCAAAATTAACCGAGGAATTAAGTAGTGATAACATTTATGCGGTTATTGAAGAATCTCCAGTCTCGCCCCCTGAAAGTGTTAATTCAGTCGAAGACAAAACCAAAAACAGTTCAAGTTCGAATGAAAGCATGGGCCTTCTCGGAGAAATAGTTTCAGAAATTCAAAATCGCAACTTTGACTCAATTTACTCAACTTCTACTCTAGCACGTAAGAAAAAACAAGAAGAAGAAGCAAAAATGAAAAGTCCTGGATCTGACACTTATGTCAACACTTCCTCGATTTACAAAACACCAGAAAGCGTCTACAGCAATATGACAAGCTCCACCTCCAGTGGTTACATCCTCCCATCAGCGGTCAACCCTCCAATCAAACCAGCCGATCCGCCTAAACCCGAGGAACCCAAACTATCAACTTTCAAAGCAAAATCACGTAGTCCCACCCCTACGAAACGTGCACCCAATAAAACCACGATTAGTCGCCAAACCACGCCTCCCAATCTACGGACACGCAGACCGTCACCGTCTAGACCCGCCCCTGGGGCTCCGAAGACACGCACGGCGTCCAACAGCCCGGATGTCGTAATCAGTTGTAACACCAAACCTGGGAATAAAGGCCCGGATGTCGTCAATACGAAAAAACCAACAATTGCTACAACGAAACCGAATCTCAACGGATTACCGAGAGGTCCGGTGAAACCGAAAGCGGTTAGTTTTAATAAACCTGGAGATAAAAAAGTAGCTACTGTGAGTAAGAGCCAATCCGATGCGAAAACTGTGCCCTCTGGGGTGAGGAATGCAGCGAGGTCGTCGTCGAATGTGGCGTCGTTGCAGCAGAAATTTGAAAATAAGACTTTAAACGCGAAAACTAACAAGGCGTGTTGATTGTGATAAAATTGTGTCAAAAAGGCCTTAAAGGACAATCAGTCTGTCGAGACTTGTATATAAATTTGATGAGTAATTTATTATTATTGCTTGTGTCGGCTGTTGGACGAACTTTGATATACTCTCGGAAAGAAGTTGCTGTTTCTGGGACCTTCTTTTAGCAAAGTAGGTCGGAAAACCAGTGATTTCTACAGCTTTTTCATCTGTTTTTATGAAATTTACTAGTCTATCCGCATCATAGTAGCTTTAACCAACTATATGCTTGCTCAACTTGGCAGCTCAAGTTTGTATTTACAATTACAGGGACCTGTTTGTCCGATAGCCTACACTCGTCGATTTTGTTAAATTTAAGTTTTCCTATTACAAATAATGTGATTTTTTCACATTTTTACTTTATAGTACACCTTTTACGTTCGTAATTTTGTATATAATACCAAAGATTATTATAATACTTGTATTCAAATTCTTGTAAAATAAACGACTATTTCTCCATTATTTTAATGAGTTTCAAATAACTTAAACCTTCCAAGCTGAATAAATAGCACAAGAAACATCCACCATTGAACGGGATTTACAAGTTAATAATAGTACATTATAGAAATGCATCATTATACGCCAGTGAGAATTTTTTCTCACGAGTTTCATAATGGCATTTCGATCTTATCTTATCTTACAGGTGCAACTATCCAAAAAATGAAGTTTCATTCAAGTAAAATATTCACCTATAAAAATATAATGTAATAGTCAAATTTACTCACTTGTGAGTACTTTATCACTTGTGAATAATATTTGATTTCTGTCACCGAAAACAATGGTCTAAGGTAGTTCAAAAACTCAACCTGTAAGATAAAAATTTTCTTGTAAAATGAATAGAAGAGAAAGTTTGATCTAAAAACTTCTAGTTCGCTAAGTAGAACATTTAACTACTTTGACGTGACTTTTCTAACGTTGCCATATTTGATTACAATGAATCACAAGAGGTCAGAGCAGATTAGAAAAATAAAATAATAGGATAATTCGTTTACAGGAGTATCTGTAGAACTTACACTTTCAACTGAATAATGTGCTGGAAGGGGCATCGGTTACGCGCACTTGATAAATCGCGACATCTAATTAATTAAAACTAGCGATATTTCATACACCTAACTAATGATTAATAGGGTATATTTGAGAATTTTAAGAGTTTTGTATGTTTTATGAATACTTTCTGTTAATTTACCTATAAAGCTTTTACACTAAATGAATCTGTACCTGCTAGCGCATCAAACTTTGGCATCACAATTACAAATTTTGACTTGGTTAGCAAAATACATAATCGCTTTTTTATTTAAACACAAACTAGACCCGTGATTTATGACTAAATGGTATAATTTGCCAACAAAAGAATCATTTACTGGTGGCTGACCACTTTGAAGTCTCTTATTGTTGTAAATCTAGGAATCTTACCCCAATTACAGTTCCCTGTTGTTACCTAAATTTACGATGGCACAAGTAGCAGGTCATGATTTTCAAAGTTAAGATGGAAAATTGCATTTAATTCAAAATCTAACTGGTATTTTTTTTTCTGATTTTGTAAACAATTACAAGTGAATTTGCATAGGTCAGTATAAAAATTAGAATTTAACTTTTTGAAAGAAAATTACTTTTTTTGGCTTTGTAAATAAAAAAATACCAAAAAATGGAATGTATCTTATCAATGTCCAGGTGAGTGTGAAATATTTCAACAATTTTATTTAACGGATACCCCACCGGGTATACAGATATGACATCCACGCAAAAGTTAAAATTTCTTTAAACAGATTGAGTGTTAAACACCCGAGAGGCTTTCGTGCTACCTTAGCGAGTATTTTAAAATATGGAAACTAATATGTATGGTACATTTTAATCAAATTAATCTATTTTCAACATAAATGAGATTAAGAGAGAAATCCGTTACCTCATAATCTTCGTAAAGCAGTTTTACAGACACAACAAAAAACTCCTCATTTCCTATTTCAATCTGTTAGGATTGAGGAAATACGATCATGATTGTTTGACGAATAGTTCTATAACTTTTGCATAAGCGTGGGTGCTATTAACATTAAGTGCTTGGGTTTGTATATTTTTATTTTAAACATGTTTAGAAAACAAAAAGTTGTAAAGTGCAATAACTATGGTTGAAATCTTACTTTGTACTCTTTATTTACAAAAACATACAACATACACAAAACAGGCTAAAAACATAACTACCAAAATTGATATAATACTGGGCGTCGTTTATAACACAAGATCATAAGAGATAAATAAGAAAAACTTTTTACGTCGACTTAACATTAACAAACAACATAAATAAAGGAACTAAACCTAAATACACAATAATCAGTCAAAAAAAAAAGAACACAACGGAATGCTGCACACAACGTCCAATTTGTCAATAGCTGACTAGCCTAATTTGTTACAGTAAAAAAAATAAAGTTATTTATTGTCCGAAAATGCATTCGTATCACCCGTCATCAGCAACTCGTCTCCAGTGGCACCGACTTGGTCGTATTGTTGGTAACACTGTGATTCGTCACAGTATCACCCATCGAAGGCATACCCTGCGAGCTCGACGAGTGATGGTTGGTGGTACCCGCGGTACCATTCGCCCTGTGCTTCCTCAAACACCACAGCCGTTTCACGGCAGACAAAACCTAAAACTCCCATTAAAAACGCCAACTAACCGTTAGGGGTGCCTTACCTGAGGCTGGCATCCCACCACAATGAAAATAAAGACCCCTTGGAAACAGTTGATTAAGTCGGTCAAGTACCACAATTCCTGAGGCCCACCCACCAACCATGAGATGATTTCCGCTATCCAGCTGACGCCCATCACCACCACCAGCTTGATGCAGACGCGGCCCAGCGCGGCTCTGGAAAAAAAAATAACAGTCGATGTCCGTCCTTGAATGCAGGAATGCCGACCATCCAACTGGGACATTTTCCAGTAAAAAACAAGTCGCATTCTTACCTCTCGGACGTGCTCTTGACCAGCTCTCTTTTCCACAAGCCGCAAGTCAATTCTCGCGCCGTGAGTGCGAATAGGGCCAAGTTGATCAAGAGGAGGATGCCGATGGGGCCGTAGAAAAACGTAAACTTCTCCTTGTTACCTGAAACGAACAGCCTTGAATGACCTCCATCGAAATTGGTTTCTTTCACGGTGCTAAGTGCCGGACAAAAGACGCTTTATGAATCTAAAACGCGTGAATCATACACGCCTACCACTAATTTTTATTTAATTGAAATTTCTCTTTGATTGTTGGGTGCGTTTCCGCGCTGTTGGTAAATAAATAACTTTGGGATGGATCAAGGTCTGCTAGGTATTTACTATTTATGGATTTGCCTTCACTGTCGTTCCGATAATTCCGTGTAATTAGTGCGGATTGCGATATCTTGATGATATAATAATGGAGCTTGGGAAATGCAGCTTTATAGCTTTTTACTGATTGTTTTATTATTGTAATTGCATTGCCGGATTATGCGAGATGGGTTGTTAATGCATTCTTGTGATTTATTACTCGATGGATTTCCAAAGGAATTTATAACATCAAGCGATTCAACATTTCCAATCCCAACTATTCTGATTTATTAGAAATTCAAACCTAAACAAATCGGGCTAAAGTTAGATTTTCAAATGTTTTTCTCATGTTACACGAACGATATCCTGGAATTGATAAAAAAAAGAATACAATAGTTATTTCCGGAATTATTTTATTCCGTTGGATTTTTAACTTACTTAGCAAAAAAAATGCCAACTTAATAAACTGACACGGCGCTACCGTATTACTCAGAACAACCGTTGTTCTCTTATCTCGCATTAATTACGCGATTGTGAATAATAATTTTTCTAATTAGCACTTTTTTTATCAACCAAAAATTCTTGTAGTCTTACTCGAATTAAGCTTAGCGATTAAAAATTTGAAGTTATAAAACATGGATTGTTTCCATAATTTCCACGTCTCGCACTTGACTCAGAACTATGGCTTTTCGTTTGGAATTATGTTTCCTTATTCTAAATTTGAAAAATCTAGACTTGTGATGAAAAAATTAAGAGTTTTTAAGCCCGAAATTTGAACTAGCAATAGGTAGAGTTCAATAAGGTTAAAATCACTAAATGTTTTAGTTTATAGAAGGATGTGTAACTTTTTTTGTCTTTCTAAACTTGGAACAGACTTCGGAATAATAAAGTTAAAAGTCGCAAATCCCAACATTTTAACTTCAAAAGTTCTAACCCCGAGTTTAAAAGTGAGAATTCTGATAACAATAAATTTAAAGGAAATTACAGCTTTCATAGAATTCTTTTATTAAAATGTTCTCAATTTCTATGTCGGGCTCAGAAAGTTAGAATTTCTAGTGTAAACGTCAGAATTCGAGGTTTAAAGTCAGAAAAAGTCTACTTCTTGCTAGGCATTCAGAAATTAACCTTTTTTCGAAAATGAGTTTGGAACCAAGAACATCGAGCTTAGGACTTGAAGTAATAAGTCGGTAGAAAAAAAAAACAGAAAAATAGAGCAAATGTGGATTATTATTTTTTTCATCACAAATTTAAATTAATAAACTTAAGTATAGATTTCTACTCTCAAAAATAGTTAAGTAGGTATAGGTAATCATTATGTGAGAAAAACAAATTGAATTGATTTCCTGCAAAAGCTAAGAGGAATTTCCATTGAATCTCTTTAGAAAACCGTCTATTTTTCTGTATATTTTTAAAAATAACATTTTTCAAAACACATTTCGTTAACAGCTTGCCTGACGTTTTCGGAAAAAAACTGAAATAGAATTAATCGAAAGCTGTGTTATTGTTTACTCCAATTAATTTAAATTCCGTTTATTTGTGTTATCGTATAACGTACGATATTTTTATCCTCAAGTTTATAATTATTATCAAAAAAAAATGTTGCGTTTCAAGATTGAAAATAAATTATCAAGAACAGTAGCTCCATAAATAACACAAGTGTCTGGTAAAATTTCCGCACATTTCTCTGAAATACAATTTTGCGACTATTCCAGGGTGGCATCAAACTGAAAAACCTTAATTTACGACGACAGGTTTTGGAAATAATTGTCAATAAATCAAAACGCAATTGAAACATCCCGAGCCGTGAAAAATGATTTGTAGTTTGTATGTCGTAATCGTATTCAATTACGAGCGATAATTTCTAAATTTACTTATTTACAAGCGTTTTATCATTACACCATGACGCTTCTCTGATAATGCCATGAAAATATGTTTTGCATAATCGCCAGTTGCAGACGGCATGGCAACTGTCCTTATCTCTTATCACAATTGCGACGAAATTTGCGGCACGATCAATCGCAAACCTTGACCGCTGGATTTTTGGGGCGGCAAGTGCACCATCTGCGGTCCGTTGACCCATGACCCTTACCGTGGAACCAGCAAGTGTTGTCCCCGAACTTGGGCCGGAGAAAGTTCGAACTGTCGGCCACTTGGTCCAAGATGGCGGCCGTTCCGGCGATGACCACGGGGACTCCCCACGCGTAGAGTTCGTAAAGGCGCAAACGGTACCACTCTTGACTCTTTTCGACGCTTTGCGGCCGCAGATCGCTGGAACAAAGAGATTATCATGAAAGGAACGAATCTTTGATCGGCCTTGATTGCTTTTATGACCGTTTTAATTGCTTGAGGCAGGTTTCCTCTTCCGACACGATTTTCGTAATTACGGATAATGAGGGAAACAACTGTGAACTGTGAAGTAACGGAAAAACAACGGTAAGGAGGATTATTTCGGGTAGGATACCGTAAATTAGGGCTTTTTGGGGAAATGGCGTGGATGACCTTACAGATCGAGTACCAACTGACAGAATAGGGTTACGAATAGTGAGATTCCCGGATTAGGTTGCTTGACTTGTGGTTTTTAATTCAAATACGAGAAAACCACATTCAGAGATATTAAGTTTAATTGAAACAGAGTTGTTTTCATAAGAAAAATAAAGATGTTCACAACAAACAAGTTCTCATAGGGCAAAAATTTACTTACAGAATGAAAAAACAATTTGATGAATGATAGAATATATCATATTATAAAACTTTCTCGCATGAATATTTTTTTTTCTTTAGACTTCAGAAAAATTAATCTTGTTTTAGGTTGGTAGTATTATGGATATTTTGTAAAACTAAAGTGGGTAAGATACACGTAAATAAAATAATTAACCAATCATGCAGCTTTTTGCAGCGTTTTTTAAAAAATAATCCCTAGGACCTTTTATTTCTATTTATTTATTTATACAGGGTGCGCCAGAACTCGCGCTCCAGAGAAAATTTTCAAGTAAGATAAGATACCAGGAACATGAAAAAAATGTTTAAAAAATTTTATGTCAAAAAATTTTAACATTTGATATTTTTTATGTCTATTTAATGAACTGATGATCTTGTATATGCTTTTTTACAATTATTTAATAAAGGTACAAAAATTTTGGCAATAAAAGCCACAAATAACATTGAACAGAGTTACAATTTAGGTTACAGCTTCCTCGTTTCCTCTTCTAATAGCCTATAGCAAAAAAATTTGGAAAAGTATTTTTCAAACAGAAATAAATAGAGTCATAATGCAAAATTTAAACTCTCATAACTTCGAAATTTTTATAGACAATATTTTTTCCATGTTCCTGGCATCTTACTTATATGGCATTTTTCTCTGGGGCGCGAGTTCTGGCGCACCCTGTATATTTGTTTAAAATTTAAACACTAAAATAGGATTCTCACTGCGCATATTATTATTGCGATTTTGTAAAAAACTTAATTAATGTTACATCTTTAATGTTATAGCAAATTGGTGAAACAAAAATAAAAAAAATATATGTACTTATATGTATTTGAATACAGGCTGTCCGGAAAGTCGCGCACTTTCGTGACACTGTATCATTGGGCGATGCCCTAGATAACAAGAAAAATGTTTAAAAAATCCATCTATAAAAATTTTGAAGTTATGAGGATTTTAAGTTTTGCACTTTGACTTTTTCCTGTTGGAAGAATAATTTTCCAAGTTTCCAAATGTAAGTACATATTGCTTTCTTTAGAATTTTTAAAAAAAGATGAAACTCAAAACTAATTTCAGAAACAACTTCCTTTTGCAAGTTACTTGCTTTCCTTTTTTTAAATATATCTTTTTTTTCTTCGCCAATATTTTTTTTTCTTCTTTTTTATGCTTTTTTTTCAATTTCGGTTTTCTCTCAACCTTTCACTGTCTTTTCTTAATTGAATATTTTTTTTCTCTTTTTCTACCTTCGTATTATCAACTCTCTCAACTCTTTATCTTCTCTAAAAGCAATTTTTTTCTTCTCTCCTTGCTCTTGAAATTTTGGAGAGAATATTGTGCAATATCATTGGTATTACTATTAAAAGCTCTTAAATTCAGTTAGTGAAACGGTTATTATTATCATGACTTAAAAATTAGTTAATATTATTATTATTGAAGAAAAAAAAACACTAAGTTGGTATTTGTATGTCTTCAAACAAACAATTTTTGCCGTTATTTTGGCCTTATTTGTTTCTTTCAAAGCGAACAGAGGTCCATAATATCTTTCATTTAATGAAAAGAATACTAATTTTGGGAAAAATGTTTCAAAATGAGGTAAAACATTTTCTTTTTTGTGTTAAGAAAAACTGTGACAACTTGCAGCTTTCGCCGGACATGACGTTTTTTCCCATATCAAACGCTCTATTTCCCGACAAATTTCTCAAGTCGGCCATCTTGCAAGTGCACAATTAACTGTCTAGACATTTGCATTTGCCAATTATAATACTTGGACTGGTGTAAACCGATCTGGGTCATGGTAAGACGCCATCTCCCCTTTTAACACCAGCCATCCATATATCTCTTCACAAGTGATGGTTCTTAATGAACTAAATATATTTAGATATCAGCCACGACCTAAGACACCCAAACTTTCATTAATTAAACGTCTCAATTTTGAATCGGCTTGAGATTTCCCCAGTCACTTCCGGTTCCCCAACACATTTTTACACAGGGAACACGTGCTCAAACAATCCCAAATGTAACAATAATAACACGCCACATCCGTGAGAGGAGAAAGTGTTGAGACGACTCCCAAGGTTGGGATAGCATCCGGAAAAATGCCGGTGACAAAATTAATGGCTAATACATTTTGAATTTACTCTATGTCGTCACCGAAAGAAGTCAATTTATGAGCCTGTTTGTTTGAATAAGGTCTTAAAATGGATTCAAGTTGCATTAGGTGCTCTTCCGGCTTATCACAATAAATAAAACTGCCTCTTTAGTGGCCCGAAATGGTGCTTTGTAAGGAACGGAACTCGTTTCCTTTAGTTAATCGGCTTACGGTACTTGCAATAGCAGGAATTGTTCCATCTCATGTGTATTCAAAGACGGCAATTAATTGCGTGGAATGACACCGAGAGATTGGCAACTTTTCAAGCAAGGGGCATTGGACATTGGAATATTAATAGGTATAATTACGAGTCGCGGCCACGTAATTATTATACCTGCAGCGAGATTCCTGCAAGGAGCTGCAGGAGGCATTCCGACCGTTCTTGCAGCCAAGTCTACTTTTAGCATTTTTTACATAAACAATAATTCTGACTTGAAAGATTTTATAGGACTGTAAAAGTTTCTGTGTAAACTTTAACAAAAATTAAGCACAGTTGTTAGAAAAACTGTCGAAACAATTTACTGAAATGGCTGATCAAACATAAAAAAGAGTCAATGCAATTATATTCCCGGCGTAAAATGGAAAATTAAAAAATAATAAAGTGCTATTTTAAAATAGAAAAATCCTGAGTAGAAATCATATTTTTAAATAGTTAGATTTGAAATAAATACATTCCTTTACATAAACAAAAGACATTCCAGCCACAAAAAGCGGAAAAATTTTGCAGTGTTGCTACCAGTATAAAAATAAAAATGGAATTTTCAAATAAAAGAAATACCTGATGGTACGACTACTAAAAATACACATATTTTTTGTTGTCCAAAATAGCAACCAGACAAAAGTGTTTTTACAGAATTCATCAGAATTTTTGTAGTTTTTTGTAACACTTTTCTTTGAACAATTATTTAGAACTAAAACTGAAGGTTTACGAAATTAAGATATTTTTTTAAATAATAATTCTCCTAAATCTGTTCTTATTAGTTAACAAAATCTATTATTTTTAGTGAATTATTTGTACGAGTAGCCCTCTCCAGAATTTTTTATCACTTCAACCTTCGTTTCCTAAAAAGCCGTCAAAACGTCAAGCTTGACTCTTCCTGATCGGTGGGTGTCTCACCGGATAAAAATAGCCTTATTTATGTGTTTTTCCCCTTGTGGGGGTGTTCCCGCGACCTCGTTATCTGAAAAATGCCGTCTCGTTTGGTGGTCGAAGCGCCGAAGACATTCCACCAGTTCTCGGTATCAATTTGTTGCTTCTTGCTGGCGGTATAGGAATGCGTACAAGTGTGTTATAACAGAATTCGCTCGTAAAGCCGTCAGTGATGGAACTAGTAAGGTCAAACGACTAGTCTTCAGTTATATTTAGTTGTCGGTGAACAAACTTTGAAAATTTTGCATTTGAAATATGCACGCGCTTCTAATTATAGAATAATTCCGGGTTAGAACTTTATATTAATGAACAAACAACGCGGCGCCAGCTAATCGGACAGTCGATTTAGAAAAATTATATTTATAACCATCCGATCTCGACATTTTACACATAATGTGTTACAACGTTTTTGAAACCGGACTGAATTCAAGGCTGCCTTTTGACACCTGTTTCTGATTTATTTGGACAAGATTTATTGCCGAGCTGATAATTTGCAAAATTGCAACATTAAAAAAAAAATTATTCAAATTTGGACGTCCAGGTCTTTGAGAACAGATGTTCTTAATCCGTACGTGTGTTTACATAAAGAGATTTTATAATCCTACAAAGTCGCGATTATTGTTTATCTAAAAAATTCTAAAAGTAACGACGCCACAAAAATTTATTTCTTGAATCTTGGAAAGCTTCCTGCAGGACGTTTTAAGAGATTTCGAAAAAATTAAAATTTTATTCGTATCTATCGCGATGAACTTTGTCGCCTGACCCATAAACCCAAGGTTTCCTCTCGAATGAATTTTTGCTAAACACACATCTGCGTGTACCCACGTTCCGCATCGCTAATTTTAATTTGTCTTGCAAAATTTATAACAATAATAGATCAACTCACCGAAAAGTCCACCAGATGTTGAAACACATTGTGTTGAGCCAGAAGAAGGCCGCCAAAAAGAGGAAATGCATCGACACAGCTGCAACAAAAAATAAATTGTTGACCTAATTATGTTTGGAAGATTTAATTTTAGATATTGATAAAACATAACGAATCGATTTTTGACACGAATTTAACGGTTCCAGCAATTGGGATGGACCGTAGGTGTGGAGACTCCATCAGAATTAATTTAAATAAATTGTTGAAATTAAATTTTCTGAGTTGGACGCCTCTTCATGCAATTTATCGCAGGATGTGTTCGTTAGAAAGATGGCTCGTAAATAATAAATCTAGATTCTGAAAATCTTGATTGGATTAATGATCACATTTATTCACATTTAATGGCTTATTTATTACAGCGATTTTGGAAACTTTCAGATGCGTAAATTTCTGAAAATATTCAATTCTTGCAATTTATTTCACATGAGATTTCTCCCATGTACAAATCAGTCGCTGCTCGCCTTTTAATTACTTCCTTTTATGGCAGGTGCAACTCGACTCACTAGGTCATGAGACAATTATTATTCTCAATATTGAAAATTACTCATATTTCGATTTTTGCACAAACAATTTTTCAACCTTCACGGATGTTATTACGCGTGCGGTAATTGCACAATCGCTTTCAACGATTCATCAGAATTCCCAATTTCTCCTGAAGCCGAAAGTGGACATTGCTACCTGAAACGGTGATCTACAACCGTCATAAATGACATCCATTCGCGTTCTAACCTGCACGGGTCAGTGACTCGATTGCGCAAGAAACTTTTCCCAGTATGACCCAATAAAATTAAGATTTCCTCAGTTTTCAAAAAAATAAATAAATAAAGCAAAGAATGACAAACATACAATTTGTCGTTTTAGGTTTTATGTATTATATTTGATCTATTTCTAATTGCTACTCATTTGATTGGGAAATTTTCAGGACCTTGATACTCGTTATTTTTTGTTATTTTTCAAAAGTAATTAATAAACGAGTTTATTAATGAAAACTATTAATAATAAGACAACTGTCGAGATTACTAATCACCAAATAATAAACGAGTTATAACGTTTCGTTGATCAAACTTTATAAATTCGGGTTCGATATTTCGTTACTACTAATTTTAATCAACATCTATTAATGAGGATTTATTAATGGACATCGGTTTTAAAAAAACGATAAACGATCAAGTAGAATAAAAAGTTACACCTAGATGACATTTTAAAATAGCGTTAAAATGCTTCGCACATTTTTCAGAGAATCATAAAAATGGTAAAATTCGCTTTAAATGACCTAAGACTGGACAATTCCACACATTTATAGCCCGCCAAATACTCACATTCTAAGCAGAACGGGTCAGTGACTGACTTTATTGCGCAAAGAATTTTGAATTTGTAAGTATCCTAAATAACGGTACCAAAGGACCCAATAAAATGCAGAAGTAGTAGTTTTTTGAAATTTCAATAGTCACTTTTATTACCCTGTTCAAATTGAATGGAACCACTCGAAGGGGCTTTATTATCTTCCAAATGTAAATAGACGTGATAATGGTTCCAAAGATCGGGCAAATAAATGAAGGGCGTTCTCGGAAGGTGAAAGACCGGCAAAAATATTTTTGTAGCTCACAAGCAAAATTTACATCGATTAGATCTCAATTATCCTCCTTAATGGCTCTAAGCTCGAACGATAATCATCTAATCCGGTCTTAAAACCCATCCGTGAGACAATTAAGCGAATTAGAATTTCTTCAGGCATTTCTGGTCATAACAATCGCCGGAACTAATGTCCCTAGATCGATTTTCATAGCGTGTAAACGCGTCAGAAAAACGAACCTTCCTCGAACCATCTCTTTAATTACGTGCTTCACAGTCGGCTGAGTGACCACGCCAAGCGTTGATTTTTCGCAGACTCACGATGGCGTCGTGTTATTAGGAAAAACAAAACTCTCAACGGATGACTCACGGCCAGATGGCCAAAGTTGGGCCAAAAACCGAGAGTTCCTCCTAGTGACTCACGAAGAATTGTACTCACCGATCGAGAAGCACACAGTCGGATCCATCCGGCCCGAGAGCTGGGTTATGCACAGCAGAACGTTGCCGACGAGGAGGCACACCACGTGGTTGGTCTGGCACCGCCAGTGCAGCACGTGGTGGCTGGCGGGCAGAATGGCCCCCGCCGCCAGCGTCGCCGCCAAAAAAACCGCGCTAAGGGCCAGACTTATTGGGTAGATGATGAAACGGATGTCGTGGCTCTCGGCCTTCTCCACCGTCACATGCTCCTGGCAAATCATTATCTTCGGGGAATGACCTGGAACAAAATTTGACGTTAGTAGCGGCCTGGATGTCCTCATGCGTGTCCTTGATCGATACTTTTCGCATCATTAGAGCAAAACGGAAAATTTAGACCGATTCGGAAGAATTTCGACGACTTGACCGTAATTCGAGTTCAATGGATGGTTGTAACGGTAATAACAAGAAGACAATGGTAAATTTGAGAATTTGGGTCAGATTTCTTTGTCGGTACAATAAGTGAAAAGGAAATAACGATCAACATGTAATTTCGTTTAAATTACATACACAAAGTCGTAAAATGGGTTTTTGGGAATCTTGGCGATTTTTTCTACGCTTGGCCAGTCAAGGCATTCAGGCCGCAATTGTTGAGGAAATTTAGGTAATTCGAACGTATGAGGCATTAAGAAAATGTTAACAACCATGAGAATCAATGTCACGTTGAATGCAAAGGTCATTCATGCTTTGTACACCTTTATATTGATATGCATTTTACGTTACAACAAAAACAAAACATAGTTTGTTGCTTTAACTTTTTTTTTTTCACTATTTCAACTTCCACGAACGAAAATCTAAACAAATTTACATATTTTTATACTCCATCCTGTATAAATAACTGTTTCATTAGTGAACAAGTGAACTAAACCATATGTCGTTTGTTTTTATTCCATTAAAATAAAGTACGCCATTTTATTATTAAAATACTCATTAAAATCACCGTTAAGAGTTACATTAACATTCAAGCATCTAACATCTTGCAGTACCAAAGAACCAATAAAATCATTTCTTTAAACAATTTACTTACATAAAATTATTAATTACACTTAAAGTCGTTCAATTTCCTGCAATTCTACAGTTACGCAAAGAAACATCAAAGAATAATTAGATTTTATTAGCGTTTTAATAACAGTTTTTACCGAATCACCCTATAAATGAAACTTGTCACTTTACATAATATATGGTAATGGTACTGATAAATCTTCATGATGCAAAAAATAGACTTAATTTCTTATTGAAATAATTAATAATTTTGATGTTATCACTAATTATTAAATTATGGATCACCCTAATACAGGGTGTCCCAGTGAGTTGGTAAAGTACAATATTGTCCAATATTGACCATATTGACGTTAAATGATGAAATTTTAAAAGATGTATATAGGAAAGTAATCTAGCGCATCACGTAAAATTATTTTCAACCATACAGCAGGACCCAAAAATAAGTTACAATACAAACGTGTGTTTTTTAAAAGAAACACCATATGTTTCTTGGCATTTTTGGATGTAGACTTTTAAGATAATGTTTTTATGCTAAAGTTTTATTAGTCGATTTTGCTTAGTTTTAGAAATAATAAGACGTTTTTTTCTTCCATCTCTTGTGCAACTGTGCACTTTTTGGCTATTGAAACAATAGTTATTTTTTTAATGTTTAAAGTTAAATAGGTACCTATCTTTTTAGTTATTGATTATAAACATCGAAAAGTAAATGATTTGAAAAGATAATTTAATAATCTCTTAAATGCAAAAATAGTAAATAGGTGTTCTATTAATTTTTTTTAAGTTATTGAACTTTTAACAAACGTCTTATTTTTTTTATCTTTGCAAAAAATGCAACACACTAAAATATGTTACAGCCTTCTAGCATGTGTCTTCTTCTTTGCGGTAGTAAAAAAAATATTTCTAGATGTCTTAGTTTTAGTGTAATGAATTTTTAAAAAGTGCATGTTTATGTTTTAATCAAAAAACCGTCTTATTTTTAAAACTAAGCAAAATCGACCAATAAAAGTTTAGTTTGAAAACATTGTCATAAAAATCTAGATCCAAAAATGCTAAGGAACATATAGTGTTTCATTTAAAAAACACAAGCTTGTTTAACTTATTTTTGAGACACGCTGTATAGTTGAAAATAAATTTAGGCGATTTACCATTTAAAGGTTACTAAAGGATCTTACTAACTCGCTGGGACATCTGTATATGACGAAAAAGTATGTAGGTGCGTTAACCAGCCAATTTCTCTGAAGAGTGAAGATCGATAAAAAACACTAAAATTAAAATAATGAAATTCAAATATTAATAGATAATTACTTTTTATTATAACCCAACTAATCACCTAATCAGTGACAATAAATTACGTGGTGATTATGTTGTAATGCATTTGTAAAAACTTCTGTCATTTCGCTCAGGGGTGCCACTCATTTTGTGTGCGACAAAAAATTGTATACGAGTGGTAAATAATTATAATTAAAATTTAATTTAGTTCGTAATCAACAGTGTTGTACAAAACCCTCAAAAAACTGAAAAATGGTGACTGTTTGCTTACCGGCATCCTCCAGGATATTCTCCAGACAGTAATTGGCGGCAGGTAGGAGCACCTTCATCTTCGGTAGCCACAAACTGCCATTTTTGTGCATTTCCGCTTCCTTCAGCATCTCCGTGATGACGACCTCCTGGTGGTCGCACGTGGGAAATCCCGCGGTGAATGTCTTATCGGGCCCTATATCGATTTTGTACCCCGCGTCTTTGAAATGTATGCACGTCTTATTGGTCTCTGAGAAGATGGCATTTTCCCCGCAGCACTTCTTCACCCTGACGGCCGTCACACTTTCCGCTTGTTGCGCTTTGAGACACACCAAAACAGCGGCATAGTCTATGCAGAAGTTGTCCGGGTGCACGATCTCGTTGTACTCCAGCACGTACAGCGAGCCGTTTTGGAAGGAGATGTAGTTGCCCAGATTGGGGGTGAGTAACGCCGGTAGGGCGCATGGGGGCTTGGACGCCGGCTTCAAGTGCCAGTTGGGGGGCACCTGGTTATCGGGGAGGTAGTTGTGACTGCGGGGGCTGAACACTTTGAGAGTCCATTTTGGGGTTAGTATAGGGATGCATTTGTTCTCGTTGTTGAGGGTGTCTGTGAAGGAACAGCATTTGGAGATGGTGACGTTCTTCGCGAGGAAGGAGACGTTCTTCGCAGAGTGCACTATGGAGAAGGCACTGAGGAGGAGCAGAAGGACGCGGCGCGGCATTTTACATTCGGATCTGCACACCAAGACGCGCTTTCGTCGACTGATTTTATTTTCCTTCCGATTTCAAGTAGTTAACAGTTGCAGTGGACCGGTCTCTCCCCACTCGAGCCACTGTCTTACCTTTGTGTGAGCACCAATGCGATCAAGGCGTGTGAGGCACTCTCGTGAGGCACCAAAATACGTTATTTCTATTCTGTCAATTTAATTATTTTACACTGAAAAACATGCAATTGCATTGGAATAGACTAGGAAAAACTAAATTAGAACTGATTGCTTATAAATAGACTCACAAACAAGGAAAAGGTCACAGTTTTGTACACAAAATCTTAATCGATGCGGTGCGACTAACATAACTAGCAAATACTTTCACATAATAACAGCTTGGCACAACGGCTTTTGTCCATTCTATTGTCGAACGGCCTGTAGCTATTTTCTTACAAAAATAAACAATTTTAATACCCGGATTGACAACGTTACGAAACATTAACAATGTCACCAATTTAAAAACCACATTCCCTAATTTTCTCATTTAAATATCAACATAAAAAATTCATACATGAATGTTAGCACTGCGATTTTTCTTTTCATTGCATTGTGTCGCTGAGGAATGTGTCATTGAAACATTTTCGTTGTTATTAAAACATTATCGTCGCACTTTCTGTGCTAAATATTTCTTTCAATTCGACAACAATAACGAATAAGTGGCAAAGTTCAATAACGTGCTTATATTAATAACAAGAGACCGACAAAGACTTGCAAACCGCAGTTCTTCAACACAGTGACTCAACTCATAAATTTTCAACTGGCTGAAAAGCAATCATCATCCCTTGTAGAGATTCAGATTATCAATCCCCTATCGTGGGGTGAGTCTAGACTCCGGAGATTAAATAAAAAGACCGTTTCTCTCGTCTCTGTCTAAAACCCGTGTTTGTTTTGGTGGGTCTGTCGGCGCCACTGTAAAAATAAATCTGTTTAACACGCTTCGACAGCTCCAGTGACAAATAAAATAGAACGAATGGGCTTATGGGGGTGTGGGGTGACATAAATAATATTTCACGAACTCGATAAAATATTTACGGGGCGCTATCTAGACTCGTTAATTTTCTCTTAAATAAACTCGTGCGTATTTAATTTATTGTTTTATTTTTGTCCGAAACGATAATTCAAGTGCGCGGATTTCAAACTTATGTCAATGATGGATTATGGCTTATAAATAAATTTTATGCGAATTAATTATTTCGAGTGGATTCGGATGGTCTGTTTATTGTTGGAGCTAAATGGTGGCTAAATTTAAATGCTCGCTGATGGACGTGTTTTGACGCGAAAATGTTTATTGTTGGGGAAAATACAGAAAGATAATAATTATCTACAGGTAGGCAACCAGTAAAATCCATTGACCCAATTTCCGCCAACGACAGATTTGTTTATTTGTTGAGGAATTCACAATCACCAAGCAGGGCTGGATTATCTACCAAACACCTACTGTGACTAGCTTATTTCTCTTATCTTTTATCAAGAAGTTTTATTTATTGTTATGGACGTTTGAGTTATTACCAGGATTCTCACAAATAAAACTTAAATATTTGCGCATAAAAGTGATGAGAATTATTGCCGTTCCAATAATACAATTTTAGGATTAGGAAGTAATAAATAATTCATTACAATATTTTCCATAATTTGTTTTTAAAACATCTTTTTTAAATATACTTTTCAAATATAATAAACTTTATTAGCGATGCAACATCTTTTAATTAAAAGACCCTCATTTAAATATTAGTACTTTTTAGAATACTCGTATAGTAGAGTAGGTATCTATCATTTCCCTATTGTTAGGACTCTTAAAGCAATATTTTTTAAAACTAAATGATAATAATAAGTGAAACTTATTATTAACTTAATTAATTTAAAGAAATTAAAATTATCTAGTTGTTTTTTATATTTTATTGGTTTTCAATGTTTTGAAAATAAAGCATATTTTTATTTATAAATTTTATCTTTATTTCCTTCGTCTTTATTTTCTTATTTAAAAATTTTCTTTTTAATAGATTTTACGGAATAGTTATTTATTGTAAGAGTGTGTTAGATAGCGTTTTATCCACGCAAGAATGTTTAACCGCGAGAACGTCAGTTTGATTAATTTTCATAAGTGGATAAAACGCGACTAACACACGACTGCAATATATCGTTTTATCCACAATCACAGACCCAAATTATTCCAAACTTAATTAAAAATTAAACTGACATTTAAACGTCACACCAAATGTGCTTTCGGTTAAACGTAGTAAGCTGTTACGCGGTGCGCCGGTTACTAACAGTGGAATAAAGTTACATTATTCCACTAGTGGATAAAGTGGTACTTTATACGCATCTAAAGTGTGGAATAAAGTCTCTTTATAGAGTGATTGTGGATAAAATATTTTTATTTCTTCAGTTTTCTGTTATTTTATAAACTAATTTACGAGAAAAATTTTATGTGTAAAATTAGTTGTACATTTCCACGTTTATCTTTTTTATTACTCTGAGACACGATATTCCTAGTGCGGCTCTGCTGTCGTCGATATTTACATCTATTTAATATTTGTAATAAAAATTCTTAAGATACGACTTCCTACTGACGGAACCTGTCATAAACATTTTTAAATCTCCTACTTTCTTATTATAACTCGACATTTTTACATGTTTGTTTATCTATGATTTTTTAACCTTGTTATCCTCAATGAAACACTCATTACGTACATTATATCACTTTATTTATAAATAAATTACAGTTCAGGCGTGTTAATTACAATAAATAATTAAGTCCTGGTCAATTACACAATCACCCAAAATTTAAGACAAATCTGTTTATGGCATCTTTGTTTAAATAAACAATTACACTAATTGCTTAACAAACAAAATTGATAATAAGACAAAAACGTTTCCACGTAAAGAAATTCCTTTCGATCGCGATGAAAAGCTATCAATTATGTGAATTTTCCATCCCATGTTCGACTGTGTAAACGAATTGTAATAAACAATATCGGGCCATGACGAGTTTGGCGTAAATTCCAAAACCCCCGGCTCGCCCTCCTGACAAGAATAGACCAAAGACCGGTTGAATTTCTTAAAAGTGGGAAAGTCATCATCGAGGCGACGGTCATTCGCATCTTGATGTTTGGCTAAACACAACGGACCCGCTAAAATATTTGGAAAAATTGTAAACACACTTTTAATTTTGATTTCTTCTATAAAATACCTGTGGTGGGTCTTGGCCGTCCTCTTCTCGAGTACTCCACCCCTGCTAAAACCCTTATTTTGGCCTGTGCCTCGTCAGATAACCGGTCAAACCCTCCATGAGGCTCATCGGTGATAATCAAAGGGTGATAAAACTCAGCACTGTGGGGGTTATTTCCACCATAAACGCGGAAAACATAAGTCAAGCCTCGCCTCAGCCACAATTCGGGGGCTAACAATCCGTTAATGTACCATGCTAGAGTCGTGGACGTTTGTCCGGTGGTTCCTTGGTAGCCTCTTCGGCCCCCCGAAGGTCCCAAATAGGCCTTAAATGTCCTGATGGTCTTATCGTAGATCTGGCCTTTGATCCAGGGCTCTCGAAGTTGGGTATCCGAACGTGTGAAGGAGAAGCAATTTGATGAAGGTTCTTTGGGTTGCAGTTCTATACTGATGTTGGACTTGGGGTAAATGTCGTGAAAAGTGGGCTCCTTGTTGTGGTCAAGGCGACCCATGGCCCAAATTATGTAAACTGAGCCCTCGGTGGGGTATTCCTGGTCGCCTGGGTCGGCTAAAAATTAATAATTAATAATTTTTATTAATATTTCTTTTGAGTGACTTACGTGAGATAAGAGAGCGCCGAAAAGTGATAATATTGATGCCATTCTCTCGGGTGGCTGTGTGCATTTGATTGCTCTCTTGGCCCCCTACAAGATCGTCCTTACATACACCTTTATATTGTCCTAAAACTTTAACACAAGGAGTTAAAGCTGTGATGTTATAATCGGTGGCGAAGCCTCTATAACCGTCTAAATAGGCTACAGTGACATCAGAACCCAACATTTGACTCTTTTCTCTTGACCCAGATAAACCAAATGCCAAGTAGGAATTTTCATCGACTTGTCCGGCCATTTGGATGGTAATTGCGGGCCCAAAAATGTCCCATGAGACTTGAAAATCTTTATGTAGTTGCAAACAATTAGGTAGATGGTGTTCGTAAGGCTACAATTTTACTCTTGTTGTGAAAATTAGATACTTGGGGGAATCCCCGTCTTACAATAACTTTGACTAGAGACGGAGGGACGTTAAGTCCATCTGGTATAATAATCGAACCTAAATTTTCGTTAGTTTCAAGATCAAAAACACTAAACCAGGCGATGTTGAATATTGTTAAATCCCCGGGAAGTTCAAGAGTGACAGTCTCGCCTTTATAGGCGCGCAGAGGATCCAAACTAGAATTTAGGCAACCAGTAATACAATAATTTTGTTGTTTTTTTTTGACTCACTATCCGTTTTCGTCGGGTACTTTATGCCCCTTGGACACAGGTTGAGCACCAACTCCGACCCAAAAATGGGCATTTTTGGCTTGTCCATTATAGCGAAAGTCATTTAGTCGGATTCTTTTAGCGTCAATGATTTCAACGGCCCCCGAAGACACTGAATGAGATTTTGAAGCCAGTTGAGGTATTTTTTGGACGGTTGGCGGCTCGAATTCTTCCGGGATGTAAATGTCCCCAAATGTATTTTGGCTCAAAAGGTCGTAAATAGCAAACCATTTAATATCTGTGATTTTTTTGTTATCGGGGAGAGTCAGGGTGAAGTCTTTTTGGAAATAACGCCCCAAAACGTTAGTCCTAGAGTCAATATTGTAAAATTTGTTTTGAGACGTAGCGAATTATTACTTTCCGTATTCGTCCGGTACGATGAACCCTTGGGGTCCCGGCCGGTTGGACGCCCCCGCCCAGAAGAAGGTATCAGCGCCGTTTCCGTCATAACTAAACGATGTTAATAAGATGGTGTAGTCGTCCACCGCGTACACGTCGCCCCCGACTTCATGGTGGTACGAATTTAGTTTCCCGATATGTTTGCCTCGGTAGGGGCCTTCACTGTCTTGACATGAACCTGGAACCAGGGGATGAACCCTCATTTTTGATTTTGATCGACCTTACCTGAACTTGTCAAGAGTAAAACGAAGAGTAATAACATTTTCAGTACGAACACCGTTTCATTTTGTCGAATTTCTTGTAACTAACGGAGCCACATAGTTACACGAACTGCTGTTAACTTTCTACAATCTCTTGCTGACCTCGGCCACGTTCGACTTTCTTCAAGACCGGGAATTTTAACAGGCGATGAGAAGACGAGCGGTTTGTTTGATCGATCATCGCAGATACGAAAATGGCGTTGAATCAGAAACCTGTGATGATTAATCGGGGACAAAACCACGTAATTTTCTCGTGGAACGATATAAAAGAGTTAAATGACTTCACTTGTGTCGTTCAAATGTTAAATGAGTTAAAAGAGTGGGTTGTGATATACTGGGGACCCAAAAATGAAGTCAAAGTAAAGGATTTGGCTCCATGTACTTGTTACGATTTTAGGATAAAACCCGAGTCAAGTGAGAAATGGACACATTTTAAAGGAGCAACGTTAGATAGCCCTTATATGACTATGCACTTTACTCGAGCCATCAAAACTGGGAAGACACCCTTGATCCGGAAAATTGCACACGCTCGGTATTCCATTTTTAGTCAAAATTCACAAATGGACAGTTTTTTTTAGTCCAATTTTACTCGAAGTTGAAAACAAATATATGAAGACTCCTCTAGTTCAAGCAATTGAGAAAAATGATCCCACTTTAGTCAACTTTTTAATAACTCTTGGTGCAAATATTAACACTCCGGCTTTCTACACTAAAAAGAGTCCTTTAGCAATAGCTGTATCTCTCGGCCACTTATCAGTAGCACATTTATTGGTTGATAAAGGTTGTGACACCAACACAACCGACATCAACGGACTTACTCTACTACACCATGCTGTTGATTCTGATAACATTGAAAGTGTTAAATTCGCTTTAAAAATTGGTTTATGTGTGGATGCTAAAGACTGTAACGGATGGACTCCACTAATGAGAGCAGCCATTTTGTCTTGTAGTGATGAAATTGTGACTATCTTGCTCGAAAATGGAGCCTCAAAAAGTCTCAAAGACAAAAACGGATTTGATTTTGCAAAACATAAATTTCTAGCGAATAAAAAATAAATCTAGAAGACCTACGAAACGTCATTCACCTTTCAAATTTAACGCGATGTTGTAATCAAAATTCTTGTATTTTAATTTTCTCAAATGATAACAGAATCCACATCAGCAGCATCTGACAGTAAGTTCTGGATTTCTGAATTAGAAGTAAAAAACTTCCATAGATGATTCGGTGGGTAGTCAGAGATCGTTACAAATGCGGGGTCTCCCCGACATTTTCGCATCATCGAATGCCGTGACGCGGCCTCTACTGGCTAAAAAAGGACCGAATTGTGACGAAATGTGCATTCACATTGATGTTAGGTCAGTGCTTCTATTGATTCGTATTGGAGAATTCTCTTTTAGGGGAAGGATTATATTTGCCGGATTTGTCATGGCGGTTACAGTTCCGGGGATTTACTCACTCCTTGTAAATGTAAAGGGTCGATAGCTTTAGCTCATTTGAACTGTTTGGAGATTTGGCTGAACGAATCAAATAGGAATGAATGTGAGCTATGCCAATACCACTTCAGAGTAGTGAGAGAACCGAAGTAATTTTATAACACGGTTATTTCTTTTTAATAAGGACTACATTTTTTTAAGATATGGGATTCTACGGTCAATTATTGTTTTTTTAAGACATCCTGGAGATCATTTTAGGGAATTATTAGTTGATATTATTACTTTGGTTGTTTATACACCGTCGACGGTGACTTCCACCTATATGTTAATGTTACTATGCGAGTCTATGGCTAAGGCAAGCCCAAAATTTCGAAAAACTATTCTTTCACATGTTATGGCATTTATTTCTATTTTTGGTAAAGAAAACAAAGTGTTTTGTGTATTATATTTATGTTTTAAGGTATTGCGGCAATTAATTTTACTTATACATCTTGGTTAGTTTTAACAATAGAAAAATACGTCGATTATTGGCGAGAGTGGTACAAACATAATTGCAGTCTAAGAGTAATCCTTTCAGCTAATAAACTGAACGCAAATCCTGCACTTTCAAATAATACCGCGTCAACGTAGGGATGTTTAAATTTTTACTAGAAACTAAACTTGACAGATGTTTGACGTTTCGACTTTTACAACAACAAATATGTGTAAAATGCAGTTTTTAAAATAAACTGAATTAATTTTGAAAGTATTATGTAATATTGGGAAACGTTACAATGAGTAACCCCCAACCATCGTCCCGTATAGCCCACAATCCTACTTTTAAGCACAGTTTAAATGAAATCCTGCGAATGCGAGAATTAGGACTAAAATCATACATTGGCTGTGACGACGATATTTATGCTAAACTGTACAATAAAATTGATTGCTATTCTCTGGAGGGTAAACACAATCCTGGAAATAAGGGTGGAGGAATTTTTAACTTGGAATTTAGCCTTGATGGGTAACCCCTTTCTGCTTCTCAAGAGTTTCTCCAACATTTTTTCTTGTAGAAAACTTCTAGTAGCTGCATGTGAACACAGTTGTGTATTAATTTATGATGCCTCCACACAAAGGTTGATAAAAACGATGGAAAAAGCACACGATAATTGCGTAAATTGTGTCAGGTGAACATAACCCCAAGAAAATGCGCATTTGACCCGCTTTTTCAGATTTCTGGATGATAGACAATTCGCCACGTGTTCAGACGATAACACTATCAAACTGTGGGATACTCGGAATTTAAAAAATGAGACGAAAACTTTACATGGGCACTCAAATTGGGTAATTTGAAAATGGCTTAGATTTTAGATTTCGTTTATTGATAGTGTTTGCTAGGTCAAGAATATCGAATTCTCGGAACGTGATAATGTAATGGTAACGTCAGCTTTTGATGGGAGTATTTATGCTTGGGATTTGAAAAGCCCAACTGAGAATAGTATGCTGTATGATAAAGTCTTCCTAATGAATGGCCTTATGAGGACAAAATTGTCTCCAGATGGTTCAAAAATGGTCATATCAACTACTAGTGGTTACATGATTATTGTCCACGACCTTAATTTAGCCACACTAGCTAACGATTTCAGATCATTTAAGGTGGCACTTGATTAATTGAGTTGATAGATGACGTTATGTATTTTTTTGTTTTTAGCCAGTTCTATACCGTCTGATGCAAATGAGTGGTCAGAGCTTTCCCGCGGGGACTATTTTTAATTATTTATTTCTTCCATCAAGGCGACGAAATCGAGTCGAGTTTATTGACGATTTTACAATAGATGCGGAAGTTATAAGTTCGTTACAAATACATCCCCACGGTTGGAACGCCGTTTCGAGAAGTTTGAGTGGGAACGAAAGTGAAGAGGTCTGTTCCCATTACTGAAAACTGATTTAACTTAATTAACTTTTTAGGCCACTTGTGTTCATGATATTCAAAAACGCGAAGTCTTTATGTTCCAATACGAAAGCTGCGATAATTACGATTTGGACGAAGGTGAAGCGTCTCAGAATTCCGATTCTGATGAAGGCACCGCAAATCCAAGACCGACAGATCTCTGGATGGGTTACATCTCGAATTATCAGTATACAAGTGATAGACAAGCGCAGCCAAATATGTTTGAGAATCTCCAATTGCCCTCAATGGGAATTATTAATAGTGGACTGATTGGTAGAAATAGTTACAGTGATTATTTCCAACAACATCCAGAAGAACGTAACAAAGTTATAGTGAATTTACCTCGTTTGACTCATTATATTAAAGAAGAGAACGTTGGGAGAGGATACATCAAAGAGCTGTGTTACTCACCTGATGGCCGAGTCATCTGTTCTCCGTATAATAAAGGAATTAGACTATTAGGTTTCAGTGAGAAATATGAAGAACTGTCTTATTGTGTGCCTGAAAAACCCAGACAATTGACAACGCTGCTAGAACTGAACGATTATCACAGTCAAATTGTTGTGTCTTGTAAATTTAATCCTAGGAATTTTATGTTGGTTAGCGGTTGCCTCAATGGAGAGATTGTGTGGTATAAACCAGTTTTATAAATTTGTTAAAACTAATTTTTCAATAAGTTTTGTTTTATTTTAATGATCCCCTCAAGCCAAAAGGGACGACTATGCATACATCACATGACTGACATATAACATAACCAAAGTAAAAAGATATTTTTTTTTTCTTCCTTGTGTGAAATACTGCCGTGAATTTTACTTCAGATTGGTAGTAAGTGGGCCCCTTCAGCACACAGCTACTTTTTAAGGAAAAACACCCTGATTTTCAAGGCTAAACAAATGGCTCATAATATGTGGGCCGTTTCAGCACACTGCCACTTTTTAAGGAAAAACACCCTGATTTTCAAGGCTAATAAACAGAAAATCGTAAAAAAGGTATATTTTAAAATTAACATTTTTAAGGAAAAACACCCCGATTTTCAAGGGTAAACTGAAAAGCAGAAAAAATCGTGAAAACACCCCCGTTTTAAAGGTATATTTTAAAATTAACATTTTCAAAGATTTTACGTTTTTCTCTTGGGCCACTTTAGCACACATTGGAATACGATTCCGGCCAAACAAATTCACCTTTGAATATTCAACATTTTTTTTAAATATTTAAAATTAAAAATCAAATATTGTCATCGATTGAACAAATGAATTATATTAGAATTGACTAAAATTGCAATTATCAAAAAAGATTTGTGTTCTTGACATAAATAAAACTATGAATAATTTATTATTTTATTGATGATACACATTTGTTAATGGAAAAATGAAAAAATGAGAAAAATATCAGAGTTAGCTGAATAAGTTGCCATGAAAATATATAATAAAAATATAAAAAACTTCAGATAATTTGCTTTTTAACAACCTTAAACTTCACCTGGGAACATGAGCACAGTTTCGTCTGTGGTTGAAATTGATGTTTGTGACCCCTCTGTCGAAACAGACGCATTGGATTCTTCACTCGTGTTTGAGGATGATGAATCATTTTCAGCTAGATCTCCGAGCGCTCTCATAAAGGCGGCTAAACTAGCAATACTTCTGAATCTTATTCTTATAAACTGAACAACGCTTATCACTAATTCCACAGTTGTGTCATCAATTCTATCAATCTCCTGCACCGGCGGGCGAAAATTCTGTATGGGCGTTGAATCAATTGTTAGTCGTTGTGGGTAGCCGTGACCATTAATTCACTTCCTCCAACGTTATTGCAAGAAACAAAGGCCAATTGTTGAAACATTGATCTTTTCCTTCTCTTTAACTGTATAATTTTTAATTCGTCAAGCAATCGACTATCAACACCATATCGTTTTTCTTGTACCATTGTTTTTCTGTAACAGATAAAAAAAATACATAAAAAGTTGTTGTGTACCTAGCGTATTCAACCACATAAAATAGGACAGCCCCCTTCCATGAGTTTTGAATTTTAATGAACCACAGAAGGAACCATCGAAATACACAAAAATTAATAACAATTCTCTTTACATTATTTTGTGTTCTTCAATAAACTCAAGAAAAGTCACGTAAGAAAAGATGAAAGTGATTTTACAATACTTTGACATTTGACTTCGCGCTTTCGGAAGCAGGCAACTCAGTTAACGTTTCTGCATGCAATTTATCTATTTTTGAAAATTGAAAATATTTAGATTTTCTAATAAATAAATTAGACCTTTACAAGTCTTCAGTTACTCTTTGTATATCAAATCTCTAATTTGTTTCTAAAAAGTAATACAATGGAATAAAAACGATAAAATACTTTTTTAACATTAATTTTTTTGTGTTTAATGTGTTTTACTCTAAAAGGATTAATATCCAAACGGTATTGTATCAAAGTTTTCTAGAATAACTCTCTTGTCATAAACAAAACCAAATTCTTTTGTTTCTATTTTATTTAAAAGTTCTTTAGTTTTAGAATCTCTGGTAATTCGATTATATTGTGTACTGATTTTTTTGTCTTTGTATTCTAAAATATTATTTATACTATCGGAATTAATCTTTTCGGACGTTTCATAATTTAACGTAAATCCTTTTATTCTACAAACAACTTTACCTATGTTGGTTTTATAACAATAACTTTTTGGGCCTGTTGATATCCAGTCTATTATCCATACGCCTTTACCTAATTCGTCTGTCCAATCTCCCAATAGACAGCCTGTTTTAACAATGTTTTTTCCATCATCTATATATACAATACTATCTGTATCATAATATGCTACGCTTTTTCCTAATTTATCTAACATTTCGTACAATCTTAGTCTAGCATTTGCAGTTGTAAAAGCAGCTATAAATATATTGGTATTGAAATCATTTTCTATATAGCAATCTTTTAACTTATAATCAATTTGTAACATATTTTTATTTATATCGTTTATACGTATATTATCAAGTTTCTCGTCTAATAAAATTTCATAAAACCTTTTAACATCTGTAACATATTCTGTTGTACCCATATTTTATCTTTGTCCAAATTTACCCCATAAGGAATTTAAGCATATTTTCGCAACAGCCCTCTTTTCAGGGTTATTTTCTATTTTACCCAATTCAATACCTAGATTTTCTTTTACAGCTTTTCTATATCCCTCTTCTGATTCAAAATCATCCTGCCAATGACTTGTTTCTAATTTAATTTTCATAAACGCTTTCACATATCCTTTAAATAAATTTGATGATTTTTTGTAAAAATGCCAAACTTCATCAATAGTTATTATTTTGTAACCCTTTTCAATAGCTTTTTCTACCCCGTTTGTACACCAAGTTCCTCTGATAATTCTCTATGAGAACATTTATCTTTTTGATTATTTAATTTTGCACACAATTGACATAATGGAAATGTTAGTTTTTCATCACCAGATTTGGTTTTATTCTTAACAGGTAAAACGGGGTGATACAGACTTTTTGGTGGTAAAATTGCACATTTTATTAAACCATACCAATCTGAATTATACGTACGAGGTTTGAATATTTTAGTAGGATGTCCAACTGGATAATGATCGTAACATTGTACTGTTGGATATAAACTGCAAATATCTATATATTTCATTTTCTTCCCCTTAACGCGCAATTTTGTTGCATTCGTTCTTCCTCCAAAGAATGCGTTTCTAGGATTAAGTTCTTCCAATTCCTTAATTTCTTCTTCAATTTGTTTCATTTCTTTCTTATATTCTTTTGACTTCGTCCACTCACATTCCCACATTTCTATGAAGTTATAACCAGCTTTTTTTAATTGCTCGCTTCTTTCTATTGTTTTCTCATAAAGATCTTTCATAGTTGTTTTATTCTTATTATTAATAAAATCTGAACTATAACATTTAGTACAACCATGCCAAAAACACCCGTGATATTGGTAAACAGTATTGGATTTTTTATCAAATCCGTCAACTTTTGATCCACATATTTTCACTTCACCATTGTTTAATGCGTGTTTTATATTTGGATTATGAAAACTATTTAACCATGAAATTGATTGTTGAGAATATTGATCTTTTTCAGATTATCAACAACAGCTATTGTATCTTTCCTAATATATTTTGA
Organism: Tribolium madens; assembly: GCF_015345945.1. Classification (NCBI taxonomy): domain Eukaryota; kingdom Metazoa; phylum Arthropoda; class Insecta; order Coleoptera; family Tenebrionidae; genus Tribolium; species Tribolium madens. Next base: position 8,432,008 of record NW_025400983.1, read on the forward strand.
TCTATATATAGCCAAGCAAACACCTCCAATAATATATTTAAAAGGATCTATATTAGCAATTTCTAGAAACTGATTTCTTAATTCAAGACATCCTCTTCTTAATATATCAACATCAGAATTACAATAATCATAAAGTTCTTTTTTAAAATCAAATCAATTTTCTTTTCTTTTTTGTTTATGCCATTCTAAAAACTCTTCCCTTTCTTTTGGTTTCATAGAATTAACACCATAGTATTCTGTATCAGGTATTTTTCCAATATAATTCTGATTTTCTGTTGTATTGAAGAAATGTGGAAAATAACCTTTTTTAAGTTCTTTTAGACCGAATGTTTTAGGGAAGTTAGGGAAGTTTTTTAAAGGTCCTTGAACAAAATTACTACTATCAATAATTCTTAAATTAATTGACTTTATTTCCATTAATATTATTTTAGATCAATGGATCTAAAAAAAATGTATAATGATATGTATACGCAGAAAGGTTTAATACTGTTTTCAACGCAATATTTTAGAATAAAGTAAGAATCATAACCTTTAGAATAATGTGCAATAGCTGTGTGTCCTCGATGATCTCTAGAAATTAACCATTTACAGAAATCTTCGTTAGTCTTAAAAGAATTAACATTTCCGCTAAAATCGTGAGATATAACTAAATTAGCGAACTGTTTGCCTGTTTCTTGCATCGCTTCATAATCAAAGAATAAATATTTTTCAGTATAAGTGCATTTAGTTGTATCAAATAAACACCCGCATTTATGACATTGAAAGCCGTCTTCGTTCTTTCTAGGTATTTTAACAAAATTTTTACAATCTTTACATTGATAAATGTGATATTTTACTCTCATGTTTGTTTTATCAGGAAACATTGTTGTACAACCTTTTCTATCACAATTTTTACAACTTTTTACTTTATATATTTTATCACCGTCTTTCATTGTTGTTTGACAGATTCCACCTGTTTGTCGTTTCCATTGCATATAACATTTATGTTTTAATATTTCAACTTCTTTATAACAAGTTCGACATTTTTCCCATTCACATCTGTGTTCTTTACTACCCTCTTCTATCATTTTGTTACCTTTTTTAATGATTTGATTACCCTTCTTGTTATTTCCTTCTTCAATCATTTTTGTACCTTCGTCAAGCATTTTATCACCTCTTTTGAGTATTTTATTACACTTTAAGCATTTATGAAATCTTTCACAAACTTCTGAATCATTTTCTAAACATTCTTGATTAAAGCAATATCTATTACATTTTTCACAATATATTCTTTTTGAAGAGTCTTCTTTGTGACTAGACTTGAAACACATTACGCATATTTTATCCTTCGTTTTGCATTTATGTCCGTATTTTTTTTGATATGGTTTATCACATTTTTTACAATAATAAGACTCACCGTGGAAAGCTGGCATACTACTGATTGTATCAAAATGATTTCCATTTTTATATAAATAAACTTTTACGTCTTTCTCAGCCCCCGATTATATTATGGAATTAAAGCATTCTGCTGCTACCACTTTTATTTGAATATTTAATACTTTTTCTAAATTTTTAATATCGTCTAAAGTAAAATAATTTTTTGGCCTCCTGACATGTAAATGTCAAATTAACGTACAATTGACACCTATTGAAAGACTGTATTTACAGTCGCCTGGGTATTTTACGCACGGACGTGTGTAAAGTGACAGTTTTACCGCACGGCCAAAATTATCTTCATAGACATTTATAAAAAAAACTGTTTGTAAGATGATAACATTTTTAATAAAACGCTCTACACACAACCTTTCAATCTTAGAACTCTTTTTTCTTCACACCACTTTATAATTATAAACACATTGTACTGGGCTTCATACCTTGCTCGCGATTTTTCGGGCAATAGCTCGGTTGTAACATTTTCTGCAGCACTTCTGATTTCTGGTGGGGTACACATGGGGCTATTATCGCATTTTGAAGCATAAATTCATCAACAAGACAACGATAACAAAACTTTGTGTCTGAGACGTTTTTGAGTCTTTTTTAATTGTTTGACATTAGAGTGCATAGCCACCGTGATATTTAATGTCAAACGTATTTATTTGTATTAATTCTGAATTTTGTGGATTTTTGTTTAAACGTCGGCCAAAAAGCTTAATACAAATCTTGTGCGTTAACCATTTTACAGTGCTCAATTATTAAAGCACTCCGCTGCGCGTCGTGCTTCAAATTCATTTCGCACTGTAAAATGTAAGTTACCGCACACGAATGTAAATAACTATTTATTATATTCTCCAAGTTGATTACACAGCTCTTGAGCTAAAGTCGTTTGTAAATTTCTTCCCACTCTAATATATTTTATATCATTACGATCATATTCTTTACCAAGTATAATATTTGTATGATAAGTTAAACCAACAATAACAGCTCTTGGACAACACAAATTATCTTTGTTTTTTATTTGTATTATACTTTTCTTTGTTCGTGAGTCTTCTGCTATATTTAATAATCTTTTCGCATTAGTACCACCTCTAGGTATATTAACAACTTCGGCATGAAATGTACAACCGTATATATATCTAAATCTTGATTTGAAGTTAAGATACTTTGAATTTTGTTTAATAAATTATCAATTTCAGAAGTTCTTGAACCCTGTGGAAATAGGATTCCAAAGATCAGGATGATTAACCACTATAGCATTCATTAAATCTCCTTCTTTGAAATTTGTTTTCTGTTTTACTATTTTAATCATTTCATTTAATCCCTCTCTAATGGTAGGTAGTAATTTTTTTCATAATTATGTCTGAAAGATCAGACTCGGATGTTTCTTCGTCTTCCACTAATATAACCTTATAGTAAACTTTTTTTTAGTGTATTCAGCTTTTGTTTTTTCTTCTATTATTTTAATTTTAGATTTTTTTTGAAAACTCTATAAAATAACTATCTTCGAAAGCGAACGGTTGGTCGTTAATTTTTTGTAATAATCCTGCGTTCTTCATTTTGGAGTAACCTTTGATATTCTTTTCTTTAGCAATTTTTCTTAATTCTTTTATCGTTGTATTCTGAGTCGATTCGTTTTTTGACATGGTTTCCTCTAATAATTCCTCTAAACTTTGCGACCCGATTTCTTTAAGAACAGTATTTAAATTTTCATTGTTTACATTATCTGAAATTCGATTCACTAGATCTGTTTTTTTACTATTTTGCTTTATTTTTATAACTAGTTTTTCAGTAATCGATTTTAATTTTTTAATATTGAGTCTACTTAATTTATTAAACCAGTCGCCAGCATCGAGCTCTTCTTTTAGAATTAATTTTATGAGGTCTGATTTAGTCTTCGAGTTGTATTGTGAATAGTCTTTTTGCAATGATTTTTAATTTAAAAAAAAAAGAAAATTGGTATTTTGGTGAATCAAGCAATACACCTGATGATCAAACTAATTTTTATACTGTTTTATTACACGAAATCGGACATACGTTAGGTATTGAACATTCTGCAAATAATAATTCAATTATGTATGCCTATTATAAAGGTGATATTGATAAATTAACTCAAGACGATATGTGGGCAATTCAATATTTATATGGGCGACCTGAACGATTAAAATATGAATTAATACCAACAACAACAACAACAGTTAAACCTACTGTAAGCAAACTCTGGCAAAGCGTCCCTGAAGTCGGAGTAAAAGATACTGTTGGTAATTCGTCTTCGACTCATGAGCCTATGGTGAATTTATGTGATTTTAATAAAGAAATTGACACATTTTTAATTGCAAATCATCATATGTATATTTTTTATAAGAAATATGTTTGGTTAGTCAATTTAAAAGACATGACTTATGATTAAGAACCGAAATTAATTAGAGATTATTTATATTTTTTACCAGATGATTTTAAAGAAATTTCGCATATTTATCAAAGACCTTCAGGTGATGTTTTAATAGTTGTTAAAAATTTATATTATTTAATTGATTTTCCAAGTTTTAATGTTAAAAGTGGATATAATAGTCAAGCGATATTTAGAACTTATTCTGGAAAAACATAAGTATATATTTTATGATAAAGTTTTGTATATTGAGTTTGATGAGTGTTTGTTTAGATCAAAGAAAAACGGCCTTATTTCAGAATTATTTGCTGGAATACCTCCAAATATAAGCAGAGCATTCAGATATAGAAATTTATATTTCTTTAAAGATAAAATGTTTTATGAATTTRATGATATTTCGAATACATTAGTTAAATCTGATAAATTTGACTTGACAGTTTTTGGATTTAAATGTGGTCTTATCGATCAAATAATAAAACTAATTAATCGTCTGTGAATCACCTAAGGTATGCTGTATGCTACACATTTTCATACTTTCATTAACTGAAAGAATTTATTATACTTGAAATATGTATAGGTACTCCTATATTTTTTAAATGACCTTAAAGACTTGGTCATTTTCTGGGGTGTCAACCATTTCGGTTGACACCTTATCTTCTTCTGATTTTTCACACAACTGATTGAGAAATTTAAAATATACCTTAAAACCGGGGAGTTTTTACGATTTTTTCTGCTTTTCTGTTTATCCTTTAAAACCGGGGTGTTTTCACGATTTTTTTCTGCTTTTTTGTTTACCCTTAAAAATCAGGAGTGTTTTCCTTAAAAATGTTAATTTTAAAATATACCTTTAAGATCGGGGTGTTTTCACGATTTTTTGCGCTTTTCTGTTTATTAGCCTTGAAAATCAGGGTGTTTTTCCTTAAAAAGTGGCATTGTGCTGAAACGGCCCACATATTATGAGCCATTTGTTTAGCCTTGAAAATCAGGGTGTTTTTCCTTAAAAAGTAGCTGTGTGCTGAAGGGGCCCACTTACTACTAATTACTAATTTGAAAAAAAATCGAAAAATTTGGACATTTACTCATAGAGGGCGCTTTGACGACCATCACAAACGTCATGTTGGTGGTCATGTTTAAGGGGGGTTATCGCGTTTTCACAATCAGATGTGATTCATTTAATTTAAAATAATAACTTCAACAATTAATGCTGACAAGCAGATGACAAAGTATTTAGTAAAATGCGTTGCAAACAATGTGGCTCGTCATTTCGCCTTTCGATATGGATAATGCAGTGTGGGGAATGCAAGGAACAATATTGTACCAAATGCATGAAACGGATGAATGGGTAAATTACTTTAATAATTCCGCGAAATTAATTAAATATTCTCACTTTAGGATCTGTTATTGCGAGAAATGCACTATTTTAATCACCCGACCGCCTGACATAAACAAACTGATGAAACTGAAATCCAAAGATTTACAAGAATATTTGAATCGTCACAATGTGACTACTTTTGGTCTAGTTGGTGGGTAACTGAACTATCTCTTCTTTAAAAATTGACCAAACTCGACGATTCTTGCAGAAAAACGTGAATTGGTAGATTTATTGTGTAACAGGACAATTCCAGTCAAGAATACCAAAAGTTCCACAGTTTTAAACAAGATTTTCAGTAAAAGCGAAGTCACTTATTCTTTTTCTTTTTTAATTCGTTACTTTAAGGTAATTTTGAGTCAGTTTTGAGTTTGCCAGACAGAATAAATGGCCAAGAAAGCAGGAGGTCCCCTCCTGAACGTCCAGTATTTGCAGCAAGCAGCTCAGGGAATCTCTTTACTGATCCAAGATTTAGTCAGAGTCAGAATTCAAACACTTTACCGAAAGAACGGCGGGCGCCCCCTCCACGGCCGCCTCAGCCGTCACTAAGTCCTGACCCACCTCAACCAACAACATCGACGGCCGAATCAAGTCCTATTTTACGAAAAATTCCGAAATTGGCTGATTATGTCACTGTTGAGGAATTAGGAAATCTCTCAGCAAAGGAATTGAAGACTTTGTTGGCTTACAATAGGGTTGATTATAAGGGATGCGTTGAGAAAAGCGAATTGTTGGAAAAGGCTGAGCGTTTGTGGCAAGACAATATGAAACATAAACAGGAATTGCCAGAAAATGTTGAAGATTTGTGCAAGTTGTGTATGGATGCGCCACTGGACTGTGTTCTTTTGGAATGCGGACATATCGCCACTTGTATCAATTGTGGCAAGAAATTGGCAGAATGTCCGATTTGCAGACAGTATGTTTCTAGAGTAGTGAGAACATTCAAAGCTTAGTTAAGATAAAAAGTGGTGATGAAATTGTGACAAAATTCAAATTTAGTTGTTAGGTGGATTAAAGTTTATTACGTGTTATGTCTCTAATGTTTAAAGTCGTTTCATGTTTCTACAGTCCTTTTAATTCAAAAATATAGTCTTTATACAAATTAAACTTGTTTGTTTAATTTTTTTTGGGTCATTGATGAAGGGTCATGGGTGGTTGGTTGAGTCATCAATCTATTTCACGTCGTTAGGTTGGTATTGGTGAAAGTTTATCTGACCTGTCAAAAAAGGTGTCAAAATAAAAACAATTATTTAAATATTACAAAAAGCTTTAAAAGATGTGGAAGTCATCGAAAATGGACCCTGTTAACGAAAAAAACAATATATTTCACGACCTCCTCGAGGCCTGCAAATATTCGATCCCAGGTTCGCGTCTTTCATATTCTTTGCGAAACCGTCTGGAAAAGTATCCCCCGAACGTCCGCCGCGAAATCGTAAATCGAGTGAAAGTCGGTTGTTCTCCCTTATTTCTAGCATGCAAGAAAGGCCAAACCGAAATTGTTGAATATCTCATAACAGTGTGCCAAGCTGATATCGAACAACGGGGCTTATACGAAGTTGCTGACGACAGGTGAGCCCACTTAACTGGTCCTCCGCCTCTAACATCTGTTTCAGGTCGACTCACGTCGTAACTCCTCTTTGGTGCGCTGCAGTCTCCGGAAAATTATCAGTAGTTGAAATTTTACTCCGACACAATGCTGATATCAACGCTGTCTCAGACACGGGCTCGACCCCAGTCCGTTCCGCTTGTTTCATGACACATTTTGACATCGTCAAATATTTAGTCGAGCACGGGGCCGATATCAACCGCCCCAATTACAACGGGGGCACTTGTCTCATAAATTCAGTTCAGAGTGCCCCCTTGTGCGACTTTCTCCTCAAACACGGTGCTGACGTCAACGCACGCGACATTCAGAACAAAACTGCACTACACTACGCAATCCAGGAACACAGGTACTCACAAGACCCTTTTAGGTCAATTACTTAACCTCATTTTTGTCAGGCTTGAAACAACCAAATTACTGCTCAAAAACGGGGCTAATTATAATGCCAAGTCACGTTACGGCGACGATGCGTTACAAATGGCTTGTCTCAAGGGGGCTGCCCGCATCTTCGATTATCTTACTGTAAATATCTGTTACTCTAGTGAAAAGCTCGCAAACGCGCATGAATTAATGGGGGCGACGTTCCTCGAGGAGCACAACGATGCCGTCGTTGCGTTGTTTCACTGGCGGGAGGGCTTGGCGTGTCGGTTGAACCACAGTTTGTTGCCCAAACAGCCAGTTCAGGAACCCAAAGAGGGGTACCGGTACCAATGCGAGTTTGAGACTTTAGAGGATTTAGATAATATCGCGACAGATTTGGATTTGATTCGGACCCAAAGTTTGATCATTGCTGAAAGAATTTTGGGGCCGCATCATAAAGATACGATTTTTCGCTTGATGTACAGGGGGGCTGCGTATGCCGATATGTTGAGGTACCAACGTTGTATCGATTTGTGGAGGCGGGCTTTGGAAATAAGGGTTGAGAAAGACTCGATTTTGTATACTGATACCTGTTTTACCGCCCAGGCTTTAGTCAGACAGATGGTCGATTATAATGAAAAAACGGTGCCGAAAAACGAAGACGATGCTAGGCAGAGGTTCCACGACGTTGTATCCACTTTCAAATTGATTACGAAAGACATTTTAGGTATTAATTAATGATTTTTCAATGATGTTTTACTGACTATTTTTTTGTAGAAATAAGACAACTTTTAACTATTAGACCAGTATATAAACGTCAAGTCGACTTTTTCGATAAGATTCTTAAATGCGTGACTCATTTAATTTATTTAATGATCGAAACGGCAAAAACTAGCGAACAAATTGAGACTGTTGTGCAATTAATAGGTAATTTAGTCAAAATGGACCCCAGAAGTGTTCTAACAGAAGACTCGTTGCTTCATTTATGCGTCTCAAAATGTAACACAATTCGTTCAAGTTACTTTGTAGATGATGATACAATCGTGAGTTATCATGTTTTTGTTTTACATATTATAGTTTCTTTTTTCGTAGGTGATATTCCCAAAGCCTAGCGTTATTAAATTCTTATTGGAGTGTGGCGCTCACGTGAATGCTAAGAACGAGTTAGGCTCCACCCCTTTACACATCGCTACAGAACCGGACAATTACTCTGATTGGGTAAGTTGCACCGTGGGTATGACGTTGTCATGGTAATTATTTGTTTTAGCTAATCAAGTTACTGTTACAATACGGAGCTCACATTGATCAACCGAATATACGCGGAATTTGTCCTTCAGATTACATTTCTGACGTAAGCAAACGTTCAGATGTTGTTGAGATTCACATTTTAAATTATATCAATTTGAAATGTTTATGCGCTACCGTCATTAGTAAATTTCAAATACCGTATAAAAATCAGATACCCAAAACTCTTGAATGTTTCGTCAAATTACATGAACCGTAGATCATTTTGGTTGACGAACCTGCAAAGACTCGAAAAAGTGATATTTTATTTTAGGTATTTTTATATATAAAGTAGTAACCTATTTATTGAGAGAATCGTATTTATTTTTAATGTCTTGTGTGGGCGGAGCTTGTCCGAAGGGGCGGAGTTTTGCGAAAACAACTAGAACTGACATGGCACTAACTCATCCGACTTCAGACAAGCCTCTAATGTTTTTGTTCCTAAGTAGGTGTTGCTAATTTTATTAAAACAGCAAGTGTGTAATTAACTATTTTGTTGTAAAAATTACACCATATTACCATTTTATATTAAGAGCGTTTGTCGTTTTTTCCACGGCGTGATACTGGGTGTGCAAAATCGCCGTACATTTATCACTTTCCATTCCTCCTAACCATCCCTCATATAATTCTTTTACGATTTTATTTTCTTCGGGTTTTTTGACCGGAAGTGACGAATATAAATTTTCCAATTCAGTAGTCAATTCTTTTAACACAGTGCCGTCTTTAGGTCGAATTTGGGCCCCTCCGTTGAGACATCCTGTACACAAAAATGTAATCTAGTTTCGCAATGATAATAAAATACCTGAAGGACAAGCCATTATTTCAACATAGTGATATTGCGATTTGCCTCTTTTTAGTTTCTGGACCAAGTTTTGGATATTTCTAAAACCATTAGCAATTGCAAAACGCAATAAAACTTTCCCCTCTTTTTCTAAAATCACTTCACGAAAATCTGGATTCCTACAATAAATTTCAATGTGTATCCCCAATACTTTTTTCAGAGTTACCTTAAATTGTGATACTCCAAGTTTTCAACTTCAAAGCCAAATAATTCCTTGGCTGCATATTTAAAAATGTGATCAGCGTAACCCCCCGAGCCCGATCCTAAACGGCGAGTTAAGTTAGGGACAACGTCTGTATCTTGTTTCAATAACCAAGGCTGTGAAAATTGGGATTGTTCAAGGTTTTCTAAAACACATCCATCTTTTTCTAGCATCTGTTGCAGTTCAACTGCAAAAATAAATTTCAAAAAAATGTTCTTATAATATTCCAAATTAATTACTGGCTGTAATGACGCAATCAACGTCCCGATTTTGCGTTTCTTTATTAAAAAAATCCTCACGTGCGGCTTCTAATTTTTTATCGTAGCAAGGCATAAGTGTCACGTGGTATATAGACCGACCCCCCAAGTTATTACCAACCCAGTGTTTTATCAAAGACCCCATAATTTGTTGTGGGGACTTGGTGGTTGAAATATAAGGCAGAATGTAACTGCCATGGGTTTTTTCCGCATAACAGACCCATCCTGGACAACTGGAAGCCAACATAGGGATTACGTTTTTAACTCCATCACTTTCTGTAGCTCTAAAGCGACGAACAAATTCTCTTTGACTCTCAAGTAGGGCAAAATCGTCAGCTATGCTCATATCAATGACCATATCAGCACCTAATTTTTTAAAATATGTTACAAGTTTAGCGGCACATTCATTAACAGGGAGGTTGTAACGACTCGCTACTGATAAAACTGGTTGAATGGAAAGGGACACTACAATTAATTTGGCATCTTGCGATTTCCCTGCCTACAAAAATGTGTTATTTGGCGTTATTTAGGAGTTACATTTACATTTTTTAATGCTGTATTTTCCTCAAACACACGCAATATTTCTTCTTGGCTTTGTTGTGTAATTAATACGCTCTCAGCAGATGTTATACAACCTGAACAAGCCAAACAATCAGACAGAGAAATTTCAACTTTTTGCAACTTTTGTGTAGACCCATCCTGAAATGATTTTATTATATTATTTAGTAGGTTGAATAATAATAGAGAATTTATTACGGTTCCAACTTGTAGATAAGATCCATCATCTTGTATTGTAATCTTAGCGCCAGTACTGCTTTTACTTTTCTCAATTTGGACAGGTTTGATACACTCCTGACGTGAAATGAAAGTGAGGTTACGTTACGCTTTTTTATAAAAATACCTGTGACGGTGTTATGAAATCATCCAAATCAGTTAATTGTAGCACTCCACTGAATCGCGACATTTTTCTCTACGCGTTAAATAGTAAAATTGCTTTTATTATTAATTTTTATTAAAACATGACAGTTGGGACATTTTTATCTTCATGTTGGCTGCACTTTGTTTTGTTGATAAAACGTCACGCGCGCCAATTTACAATTTTGCCGTCAAGTAATTGCATTTTCATTCTCATTTAAGAGAAAAGAATTGAAGGGTTGTATTTTTAAGTTAGGGGTGTTAATGGTAAAATGGGAGATGGCGAGGGACGCGAAAAGCCGGAAGAAACGAAAAAGATCGTCCACACTTACCCCCTTATAAGGGTGAGTCACCTTATCGATTTTAATGAGGGGACGTAATTGTGTTACTTTAGCATTCAGATATGCCTGAAGAAATGAAACAGGAATCTATGGAATTGGTGGTGACTGCTTGTGAAAAACATTCAACGAACAATGAAGCGGCCGCCAGAATGATAAAAGACGAAATGGACAAGAAATTCGGCCCCCCTTTTCACGTCGTGGTGGGTGAAGGGTTCGGGTTTGAAATTTCGTTTGAATGCCAAAATCTGCTTTATATGTTTTTCGGGGGGAACTTGGCTATAGTCATTTGGAAGTGCTAGTGAAACCACGTCAAATATTAATTAAAATTATTTATTGGATTATATAAAAGCGTCTCTTATTAGTATATACTGTCTTTAAATATATAATATTTCAGTCACTTTTTATACAAATAAAATAAAATAATCTATTGACATAATCGTTTGTGGAACATCATTAAACTGGCAACAGTGATGTAGGAAGATTCATTTTAGCACCTTATGTCAATTCATATCAATGGATAAACAGAAAAATCAGTCTATTAACTACGAAATAGTCTCAACTAAGTTAAAATTTCATTTAAAACAATCTGGAGCAACATTTTTTAAAATAATTATTCAAATTGCACATTCCATCGTAACACTTGTATTAATTTTTTTTTGAGAAACAATTAATAGTTTACCCTACAGTTATTTGTAATAAATAAGGAATTAAAAACTGAACATTGGAATTAATCAATGCGTGGATGAATATCTCGTTAGTATTTCTTTTGTGTGTTTAGCTAAATAAAATGATAATTCTCTTATTTTAGTAAGATGATGATCAATTTTAGTCACGTCGCCCTCTTTATGGTCAGTTTGTAACGACGAACATTCCGCTAACAAATACGGTAGAATATCGCACATAAACTTGATACTTTTTCCCTCTGTTTCCTACAAAAATGAAGAAATTGGATGAAGTGCCTGTCAGTTTCGCCAACTTACTTTCGGCAAGATCGAGACGAGTCTGAGGACGGCAAACTTGACTTTTTCTCCGCTCTCGACACAATCTTCTTTATCTCTGTCTTGAATACTTTTACATAACTGTTGAATACTTCTTGTTATCAATTCCGTGCATTCAAAAACGGTTTGTTTATCTTGAGCCGTTCCATACAAACTCTGAGTGGCGTTACGTAATTGGTCGTTTTGTTTAAGTTGATTTTTTAATAACTGCCAATTTGGTGTTTTGAGACCTTCGCGTGTCTCGTACATACTGGACGGGCGTTGGTTTTTACGATTTTGTCGCAAGTCGACATCACCATTCAATATTGTCGGTTGTAACGAATTAAACTCGTCGCCGTTAATACTGTTGTTGGTCTCTGGAACTTTACACTGGGACAATCGCGTTTTCAGTTCGATATTTTCACATTTTAAATTTTGAAGGTGCGCTTTTAATTGATTTACTTCTGCTTTCAAATCACAGATGGTGGTGTCTGACTCTTTCAATTGTTTAGTAAGTTGTTCAACAGTGACATCCACGGGTTTCTGGAGACTTGGACTTTGAGGTTTTTCGTTTTCTTGGATTGGAGGCAATGCGTAATCTTCATCGGGTGCGACAGAATCATAAAGCGGATCGTCGTCGGAAACTGGCGAATATTCACGAAGATGCGTTCTATTGGGGCCTATTTAGGGGATTTAGTAGAGTGTTGACAAATTTGGAATAATTTTCACCTGCTTCAGCTAGCATTTGACGTCTTTGTGTGTCAATTAAGATATCAAACACTAAACTTTTTAGTTCGGGAGTTGAAAAACGTGCTAATTTTTGCCGACCTTGATTTCTTGGTTTTGACATTGTTGAATCCACGGGAAGAAAGGGAACCACGTTTAGATCAATAGCGTCCACGCAACTCAACCAAACTAAAAACATTTTTTGCTATTACAAAATATCTATTACAACTTTATTATCTAAAGTTCCAATAGTTGGCACTTACCAACTTCCTCATACTTATTCAACAGTAAAAAAGAATGACACTGATTAGATAAATAATGATTTTCAAATTGTTTTTGTTACTTACTTGCTTCTGTTTCTCGTCTATCAATTTCGTCATACACGTCCATAGCCAACTGTTCAAACAGCGCATTTTTCATCTAAAAACTGAATTATAGCATATTTTATTTATGAGAAAAATCACACCTTTTGCAATTTTGTTAAGGAATTAGGATTTGATTCAAAGCCACCTTGTGGTAAAATAAAGTGTATTCCATTTTGGTGATCCGGCCTTTTGTGAGTCAAATACTGTATGAACGCATCTGTCACTTCATATTGGCTTTCTATTAATCTGTTTAACAAATCTTTATTGACATTTTTCCTGAAACAGAGATAAAAAAAAATATACAAACAGATGATGTCATCGGTGGATATTTACTTTGCATAATCGATTGGTGTTTTGCCATGGGCATCGGGGAATGTTGGATCAGCGCCGTAAACTAATAAAAGTTCCACTTGTAATTTCTGCTCACTTTTAGCTGCTATATGTAGAGGTGTAGTACCCTTTTCCTGGAATTGCAACTTTAAAAACTGTTTATTAAAAAATGTTTAAATCATACATCATGAAAATAATTTGGATCGGCTCCTTGTACAAGAAGCCTGAATGATGTTTCTAAGTTTGGTGTTCTCACGCTAGCGTGTAGCTGTTTTCCCAATTCATTTTCAAGCCCTTCATCATAAGCGGCGTTGTCGCGAAACGTATAAGCACACTGAAGATGTTTGGCCCTAATAAATTCGCTTTTGATACTGAAAAAACTTTTATACAACTTGTTTCAAGTTTGTGTATGCCCACCTGATGAGATCTTTGGGATTAGGTTTCTTTTTCATCAGTTTTGAGTTGTTTTCCAGAAGAGTATGTTCCCATATGCTATTAGCCCCGTTATTATTCAATGTACAGACCATCTACAAGTCAAAATTACTTAATTGTTAATTAGAAAAATAAATGGACGGACAGCTAATTGATTAGGGTTCCAACTGCTCTTTTGAAGTGATTTCACTTGTGAAATGTGTCTTCCAAGACTGCGATGTATGCTACAGCATTGTGTACAAAGCAAAATGCCTTTATTTATGGAAGCCCAAGTCGCATCTGTAATTAATTGGGAATTAATGAATTTAAACTTGACGGGGTGACTCACCAGGGGCACCACAGTCGCCACAAATTTCGACATTCTGACGGGACTTAACGCGAGACATCGTTACCAAAGTTTATGTTACGCTAGTATCATCAAATAAGTGATGAAGCTGTTTAAAATATAAACAAACAATGTTCGATTAACTAAATAATGTTGTTACGCCATATTGGACAGTATATTTTGACATTTTTGACAATCGTGTCAAAACAGTTTCCTGTAGTCGATTTATTTTTTTTATGAAAAAGCAAAAGTTTATAAAATAACTTTGGTAATTTAGGCTTTACATTCTTTTTTCAATAAAATCCTGTGTGCATTTGCAAATTGTAATAAAATCGAACCAACAGTTGTCATTCAGTGTTACCAATCTGCTGATAGGAGTTAGGTTAAATTGTCAGTATAATTTTTTAATTAAAATTGAGATTGTTATCAGTCACAAATTAGTTATTTTATCTACTTCCTTCGATAATGATAAGTTTGTAAATCCCCATTTTTATTATAAAATTTAAAAAAAGAAATGGATTATTTAACGGAGGGCATAGCCCTGGGTGTAGATCTCGTGATCTTGGCGGCATGTATCAAGCAATACTACAAAAACAAGAATGCCATGGCTATGATCCAGGTAACAATATTAATTGTGTGATATTGTATTAATTATAAAATTTGTAGGGGGCTCCATATCTCGCAATTAATAAAGATTTAAAAGAAATTGTTGAAACCCATCCAGAGAAAAAATTGTCATACGTATCCATAAGAGGAACTGTTAAACCACTTGGTAGGCCTATTGTCAGCAGTAATAATCCAAATGTAACTGGTGTTGTGCAATTATTAAGAATTAAAGAACATGTAATACAGAGAAGTACAACAGGTTTTTGGTCAGACTCTGAACGCGTTGTGCAGGAAGTCCACAATGTTATGCCCTTTTCAATTGGCAATAAGGGGGTTCATGTCGAAGTTGCAGACCCGTTAGCAGCTGATGTCTTAGGTGGGTTACAGGGCTCATTTTAATTTTTTAAAGCACATGTATATCTAGATATGGATACAATATCGGACGTATTTAATCCAACTGTACCAAGTGTGATGGACCACATTTGGGGCTTCTTTGCGGGGATAAGGCAAAGAGGAGTTCAGTCAACAGAAAAAATGTTAAGGGAGGGAACCACTATTACAGGGATTGGGGAATTGGTTTATTCACAAGATTCTAATATGTTGCGGCTGCAGCCTCCGTCGAATGGTGCACCATTTTATTTAACAAATATGCAAGTTACGTCGCTTGTTAAAAAGTTAGATGGGTCCAAAAGAAATTATAAGTAATAGAAAAAAATGTTTGGGCCTGCCATTAAGTATTTTTTTTACAGATTATTGTGTATGTTATTTGGTACAATTGGTTTAGTAATTGGGGGTTTAATAATTCGCAAATATTTGCGTCATAAAGACAGAAAATTGGAGGAAAGTAAGAGAAAACAACAATTAGAAGAATCAAGACGAAAAAGAAGAAGACAAATGCGTGATCAAAATTTACCAGAAAACCAAATTTGTGTCGTTTGTAAAAATAATCCAATTGAGGTAAATATTGTGTCAAAAGTTTTCGTTTGCTATTTGGTTTTCTCAACAGATTATTTTACTTCCTTGCGGCCACGTATGTTTATGTGAGGATTGCTCACTTGATATCTCTGCCAACTGTCCTGTTTGCAGGGCTTCAATAGAGAAAAAATCAGTAGCCTATGTTGCGTAACATCGAGAAAAGTTATTTATTGTTACATAAGCAACTCTGCGTTTTACAACACGGACTGTTTTCTTGTATATGTCGTTTAACTTTACTCGATTTTCCTATTCCTAATTTCGGTAATCCTTTATTGAGTCCTTCCAAAAGGACGCAAGCTTTGCACACGTCCTGTGATGATACATATCCACACCTGGTACATTTCTTCAAAGTTGGCATATTTGCATTTTCGTTGATTTTGAGGGATTCCCCTGTGAAACATCGATCAGAATTTTTGGCCGTAATTCTCTCACTCACCTGATTGGATAATATTCATAATAACAGCAGGATCAATTTTTTCTAAGTCTTTGAGCAACACTCGTGCGTGTCCCCTGTATGCGTTGGGGGCAAAGACACACTCAGTGGAAAAATATACCAATTTCCTGAAGTAGGCATACATTACGATTTCTTTTTCATAGGTATATTTGAGGGGTTTAACGCGTGGTATCCCATCGCCACTGTCCTAAAATTACTTTATAATTACTTGGATAAATGCAAAAGGTCTCAATTACCGTAATAATGGAAGTACAACGGCTGAGTCGTGCCAGATCGCCCCTTAAAATATTCATTAGTACAGTCTCTGCAATATCATCAGCATTATGACCTGTTGCTAAATAATCAACATTTAGTAGAGTTGCCCCTCTGTCTAAAGCCTGACGTCTGAATACTCCACAGAAAGTGCAATTATTTTTCCTCCCAATCTGCAATAAAAATCTTTAAACAGAAATAAATAAATGAAGGGGCACACCTCGGCCACAATTTCGTCCATAGTCCACCCATACAAATCTTTATATGACAGTATTTTCAAAGGCATTTTATAATCGTCCCGATTTTGTTTCACAGTATCTAAACTATCGTCTCTGTACCCTGTTATACCCTCATCAATTGATAAAAGCACTAAATCCAGCTTATAATCATACTTTTCATTAAGTAACTTCATGACATAAGCCAAAACTGTGGAGTCTTTACCACCGGAAGCCGCAATTGCGACTTTACTCCCCGGCTTGAACAATTTTGCCCTCGTAATTGTGAAATGAATCTCATTTTCAAACGCTTCGAAAAAACATTCCTTACACAACGTGTCACCGGTTTTTGGTCTCTAAAAAGTAATTACATGATGAGAGTAATTGTATATGCGAGTTTTACCTTGAGTATTGCGTTTTTGCCACATTTGGCCGAACATGGGGGCATTTTGTAAAAGATAACCTTTCCTGTGTCTGTCACTTTTTTTGTGACAGGTCGGTAAAGTAGATTACATTCAAGATGATGCAGTCGCCATTTTAGTCATTTAAAAAACCGTTTATGTTGTGGAACGACGCTGTGTCTTTGCCGGGTTATTTTTGAATGAAAAACGGGTAAAAAGGTAGGAATTTCATGCTTTTTAACATTGTTCAATGCTTTTAGTTTGTTTGTAGTAAGTCAGTTGTGGTTTAAAAGCAACGGTGAAAATTTTCACACACTGGGCCTAAAAGAGTAATTTTTTCATTAAAGTGATTGTGGTGATGGTTATGATGAGTGAAAATTGTTGCCGTTAGCTCTTATCTGTACCGTCGTAAGTAGTGGAATGTTTGTAAATAGATGCAGTAGAAATACCATTCCTCCACATTCCATTCAACTCAATACTTATCTCCTTATAATTACTCGTCGTGCTTCATGCACCGCTTTAGAGACACTCCTTCATTGTAATTAGACCGGAATTAAAAAATATTGAGAGCGTTTAGTGCGCTATAATTATTGTGACCCATCCCGGGTTTCAAATTTGGGATATTTTTGGCTTTTGGTTATGTAAGAACGCGGTTTTTTACCTATTTAACTGTACTTTCCGAGAATTCAATACTATCGCCAACGGCGAGTGTTTTTTTCATATCGGATGTCAAACCTGTAGTAAATTAATGATGTTATCATTGGCTTAGTTACAGTAAGAGTTTTACAGTATTTACAAATACAACAAAGACACATTTTTTTTATAATTTATTATTTAAAACAAGTTCATTGAACTTAGAAAATAATATTCATCATGTTATTTGTTATCTGGTTGGCATTGTATGTCATTTCGCAGAACCCACTGGATATTTCGAATTGACAGGTTTCTGACAGATCTTGAAAATTTCGAACTTTCACACCAGTTTCCCACTAGTTTTCCGTTCTACTTCCCTATTTTCTCCACAATGAACCGTGTAGTTAGCCTTGTGCTTTATCACAAAACCGCATATTTCCATCCTCCACGTTCTCAACGCAGTAATTACAGGAAGACATGAGTCAAAAAGCCTCACGTCGTGGCCGTCGTCACACCAGCGAGGAGGAGACGTCGTCATTCAAATCACCAACACCGAAACCGAACGGAATTGAAGAAACGCCTCCCGAACTTACACCTCCGACAGAAGAACCAGTGGTTGATGCTCATCCGCCACCACCCTCGCCACTAGAAGAATCTCCCAAAGAACCGACGCCAAAAGAAGTGACAGAAAATGAAAACAGTATCGTGACCAGAAGCCGCTCGGCGACGCCACAAGTAAAGAAAGTAAACGGACATGAAGAAGAAGAGCAAAAGACCGACGGGGGAGATGTTTCGGAGGCAGATTTGGAGCCGGACCCGTCAATCGCAACTGATGAACAGCACCCGGAGTTGATGTTTGAGGAAAACTCGGATTTGGAATCCGGGAAAGGCTCGCCGGTGCTTAGTCGGTGCAAGACTCGAAGGTCGATCTCGCGGAATATTCCAACGCCGAAAACTCCCAAATCAGTGGAGAGCGAAGTCGCCGTTGAAGATGAGATGAATGCGACGTTTGAGTCGTGCTCTGAGGACACCTCCACGAAAGTGCAAGTCGGGGGAGACTCCACCCGTCTGGATTACACGGACCGCGAAGAAGGCAATAGTTTTTTTCTTCAGGAAGCAAAGAATAAATCCTTTGGAGAGACCTTGAGACGCCTATCGACGAGGAGAACTATCAGACCGATCAGTGAAGATTACAGAAAAAGACTGCTTCAGAATAATGTAGGGAAGAATGAGTATCCGAGTCGGAATAGTGTGGAGAGAATATCGGCAGTGGGGATCAAGAGGAAAAGCTGCAGCCGCGAGGCGGAAGAGTGCACCAAAAGGTTCAAAGGTGACTCGCCAGGATTCTTTGCCAGGTTAACGAGTCCCTTGGCGAGTTTCAGGAATCCATTTCGCGCCGATATTCCGTCTAGTACGCCGAAATTGACGGGGTACAAGGATGAGAAGTGTCTCATCGAAGACGATTGTGTTAATTCGCAAATGTGTGAAGTTAAAGATGGAGAAAGGCGCTGGTGCTCGATTATGTAAAGTTTTTTGATTACGAAGATTAAATACTCTGTATTTGTGGTACAAGTACAAAATGTTTTATGTGTTTGACCAATCATAAGCGACATTTAGAAAACTGATTTTTATTTACTGATCTTACTGGATTTTAGGATAGGAGTCATATGTAATAGTGATTTGGCGTAACAATGTTTTCTTTAAATATGTTGGTTACTCTTTATAATAAAATTATACAATAAAATACAGTTTTTAAAAATTTTTATTGTTACATTCCAACATTTAAAGTGCAGTTTATAGTTGACTAGTGCTACATTCGATCATTTTTGTTTTTATCCTTTAGAAACAATTTACAATCAACGTTTATTTCAATAAAAGCCTTTTAAAAGGAAATACATATCTGAGTTTCCTAAAAATAGCTACATTCATTAGGAAACACCAGTTTTATAAATATGATATCAAACATTAACTACAATCATTAAGCTTTAGTACATATTTTTTTGAATACTGATCTATTGTATAATTAGCTCTTTATTTAATTTTAGGAAGCAATCATTGGTTTTTTAGAAATCTCCAAGCTAATTTTGGGTGCATAATACTATTCTTTAATATCAATCTAATTCGTTAAAATGTAAAAGTTCCAAGAATTATTGGCAAGAGTTAGTTGTAGATGGACAAAAAATATAATGACCAGTCTTAACGTTTTTTTTAGTTTTTAATTGCCAATAGTTCATGGGTGAAGCATTCGTTATGAAACCGCAGATTCATAACGAATTTGATCATATTTAAATTCTATAATTAGCCTATTCTATTGACCATAAGGCGGTATTATTGTCGTAAGTTTCACTAATTTATTGTTTTCTTAAATCTGAAAACTGCAACCTCTTTGGGTATAAGAATGAACAAAAATCACAGTGAAAATGAACATAATGTACTTGAAAAATTAAATTAACTACAAAAATATGTTACGATGAATATGACAAACTTAACGGAAGATAAATCAGTCTTAAAGAAATAGGAATTATATAAAAACTATACAGAGTGGATTCGAACTTTTCCATTCTGTACAGGCCAACTTTCGATGTGAAATTACAATAATAGTGGTAGGAAGATGACGACCCTTAGCATTATTTTGTTTTTCATAAGTTTGTTGTACAGTCTGTGCCAAATTAAAAGAAATCAGCACACTTATAGATACTATTGACTTAACATTAATTGAACAGCTATGGAAGCTTTTTCTCAACATTTATATAAGAAAAAGCTAAATTTGTATGTCTACGAATTATATACTCTAAATGTAATCATGTATTATTAAGGTTTTTTTTAAAATACACTGTTCAGTTTTTATACAAACAAAAATAATTGAACTTTAGGACGGCTACTAACAATGCTAATAAACAACTATAAACATCTTAGTCACATTTTTGGGTAACATTTGAAAACGTTTAACACTTTCATATAATTTAGTTTTGAGCATTATAAGTAACATAAAAAACGTGATTAATAGTCACTGGAACATTCAGGTGGATTGAGGTAACCGAAAACATTCAATTCGTACATGCTGGCAAACGTTATAAAAATTAAATACCAAGCCATCAAGATGATACCGTATTTGCGATCTAATTTCCAACCGTTGAGGTGGGTTGCGGCGACTAGGAACACCACCGTGGATAAAAGAGAAAGGGTTGAATATGTTAAGCCTAAAAACGGCGATGTACACTTGATTTTTTCTACAACCAAACATACCTTTACTGATCACAGGGACGTCTGATCCCGGTTTAATTATCGCCGTTTTGATGAACCAAGGAAGACCTAAACATATCAAAATATCGAAAACGTTCGATCCGACAGCATTGGAGACTGCCATGTCCCCATAACTGTAAATAATTTTTATTAAAATAAGTAAAAAACTGATTTACAAAAATTACCCTTCCTTTATTACTGCTATACTTGACAAAGCGTCCGGTACTGACACCCCAGCTGCGACAAAAGTCAGCCCCATCACCGTGTCAGGGATTCCAAGTGTTGTCCCGATTATGGTAATCATCCACACCATGAAATAAGAGTAGAACGAAATCCATAACATTGACATAAAAAATGTAAAAGGATACCAGTTCTTGTACTGCTCTGAACGACAATCCGGCATTGTTTTCCTACACAAGTAGTGAATGGGGAAAACTATACCCCACGTGATCTGTTTGTATAACCCACCATCTACAAGAAGTGGGACACTTTATTGGGCAAATGAATTGGGATATTGTACCAGTGGGCTTGACCAAAGGGTCTACAGTGTTTGCAGGGTCGTACTCCTTAGGTCGATAATAATCGCGTTGGATGGGGGCTGGAGCGGGGGCCACACCGCCACTAGCCTGGTTTAAAGCGGGACCGCTGAGCTGATTGTTATCAAAGCCTAGAGGATGGAAAATGAGCACTAGCAAACTAAATACCGATAAAATATTCTCTCTAAGAAATGTTTCAAAAATTATGGTAATGGTAACTTGCCTTGTTCGAAACTTTCCTGTGATGGTTTATCAGGGCTGCACCCATAACTCGGATGCTTTCTCTCTTCTTCTAGTGTCTTATAACTCACTAGACCCGATTGCTCATCCGGTGCAATTTTCTTGCAAGGAACCGGTAGTTTTTGCGCCCATTGTTCCAGATAATTATTGTAATGAAGAGCAATACAGTATACAACATACATCAGAATCATAAACAATGATTCTATCCATGAAATCATTTTATCTTGAATAGTAACAAGCATGACTAGAATCGAGACAGCGTAGAAGAAACAATCGCGAATCAGCGGCCACCAATTTAGGTATATGACCGTTGTGGTACATAACGCGCAAACAGAAATCACAAACATTATATTAAAAACTGCCGATCCGATCACACCAGAAATTCCTGAAAATAGAACACTGCCACTTGTGTTTCCACTTTCGTTTTAAATTCTCACCTATGTCGTCTTTCGCGAAGAAAACCCCGATGATCACCGTCGCCAATTCCGGAGCGGAACTTCCGGCAGCCATGAAAGTGGCTCCGGCAACATCCGGTGACATTTTTAGTTCTGGAATGATTGAATTGTATTTGCTTGAGATAAGGCTCTACGAGGGATACCTTCGCAAATGCGGTCCAGGGACGCGACAAAATACTCGTCGCAAACTATCGCCAAACCTAAGAAGGTGTAAACCGCAACGATTATGTGGACTATTATACCCCCATGTTTACGTGAAGTTGGACCTATTAGAGGCCGAGGAAACTGCAAAAATAATTTGTTTAAAAAAGTGTTTGTGGTAACGTGGAGCGTGAAGACTTGGAAAAAGTAATCTAATTCAAGTTGGCGGTTCTTTGTAATCTTTGAAATTGTTGTTGGGGGAGGATAGTCGAAGGTCGATTGGGTACTCGTAACGCAATTAGAAATTTATCCGGGATCGATCCTGAATGGAATCAAGAGGATTAGGTAGGTACCTAATTAAAATGTACTTATACAACGAATATGGACAGTGAATATTCATAGGAGTTGTTTTTTATACTCGTACCATATGATCGAGAAAATGTATCGTCTAGAGCTAAACGGATGTGAAATATTTTTTACCAATGTAAATTGCGATTCATTTACGTAATTAAATTTTAATTCGCTTTATGTAAATCGGTCCTAAATGTTGGAGTTATTGTATAAAATTGAGCTTTCTTGTTTTTTTTTTTGAAGTGTTTACCTACTAGTCATAATAGGTAATTTCATAACTTTTGAAGAAGTAATGATACTCGTATTAATATTTATTTAGTAGGAAAATTAATGTGCGGTACCTATGGTAGGAATTTTCTTTAATTAAGTATTCAATTTTAATATTCTTTATCTAATCTACATTTTTAGCGCTGCTTCCGGAACAAAGTTAAATTATTATTATTCAGATTTATTAAAAAATTCTACCCAGTAGTTAAAAAAAATGAAAAAATTTTGAACGTTTACCCTAATAATAAACAATGGTTTTTATTCACAATCATAAAGTAATGATCAAATTACCTTGCATGTGAAAAGTTGGAAAGTATGGCATTTCAACTTCATTAAACAATTGATATGAAATATCAGGTTCAAGTTGGTATATGTATAATGTAATGATAATGTAATGACAGTTGATTGACAAGGAAGTGATCTAGGGGCCGTTAAGTTGAAAAAAATGTGTACAACTAATTCCAATTCCTCCGAAATTCCAGTAATTCCAAAAAATTCCACCAAAATGCCAGTAATTCCAAAAAAAATTCAGTAATTCCAATAATCCATCGTAATTTCAATTTTTTCAGAGTAATTTCTATAAGTTCAAATTAATTCCTGTAATTCCAAATTGATTCCTCTAATTCCAAATTAATGCCCGTATAATACCAAAATAATTCCTATAACTCCAAATTAAATAGTTCCAAAAAATTCAACTTAATTTTGAAAGGAAATTAAACATACAGGCTGATTCTTAAATAGACGGACAAAATTTTAACACAGCTTCCCAAGGATAAATGGAGACAAACTGTACCCTTTTTACGTTTATATCTTTTACGGGCAAAACGCCTTTGATTCGTGCCACTTACGGAATTGTTGCAATGATCAAATACATTTTCATCAAGTTAATACCATGGTTTCCACTACCTGTGCTAATACTATTTACGAACACATCAGTGGCGTACGCTTTACGCTCGACAATAACTTTAATAAATTTTATTTGGAGAACGTTTAAACAATGAATTTTTTAAATATTTTTTCCAGCATGTTCTCATTTGATACTACCAAAAGGATAAAATTTTGTCGGTATATTTAAGAATCACCCTGAATAAGTGTCCTTGAAGTGCCAAGCGCTCAAGAACAATTGGTATCAATATGGTAATTCACATTTAATTCCAGTAATTCACAAGTAATTCCGGTAATTCCAAACAATCCAAAGATAATTTCAATAATTCCAAATACTTCCAAGCAATTTCCGCTTAAATTCAAAAAATTTGTACAACTAATTCCAGAGTGAACGACCCCTTGGAAGTGACCCAACCTGAACTGTTATATGACTCATATGTCATGTTTTTTTAAAATTTGATAAATTCTTTATTGCTTTTCTGGTCTTTAAGGAGGATGATAGTGAATAAAATAGTATACAAACTTTGCCGGTCGTTGTTTCATCTAGCTCGGCTTATTGCTTTGCGCCTTGGTGGTGACACACTTTCTGGCTCGGTGTGTAAGCTACTATATTATATTATTATGTCCGATTATTTAAATTTGTCAAAAAAATTGATTTTATGAACGAGCAATTACATATTAGACATAAAAGAAAAAAATCCTTTGATCGTTTCCCTTGTAGGCGTACAACTTTTATCAATTACGACATCAAAAGACATTTTCCATGTTTATCTTTGAGCTTTGTTCAAACATAACTTGTGACGTATACAGTTCCTCATCGAGTCATTTATTTTTGCATTTGTTTGATAACTTACCTGTTGTAGAGCAGGAGGAATACAAAAAGTGGCATTTGTAGTAGATTCTGTTTCGTTAGATGGAGGTGTTGGAAGTGTAGTTGTCGTCTTGTTTCTGTTTTCAGGAATTTTTGTCTCGTTTAGTTTTTTGTGTGGGGTTTGTGTTAGTTTTCGAGTGATGGGTTTTGTTGTCGTTGTTGTTGTGGTGGTTGTGGTTTTGGTTTTGTTATTAGGAGCCAAGAGATGGTGTGTCCAATCAATTAACCGACGGTGTCTAGTGTGGCGACGTGAACGAATCAAATTCTATGAACAATAGTGTCAAACCGGAAATGATGATTCAATCAGTACAGGGGACGTTGTTCAAATTAAAAAAAAAATCTTTACCTGTTGAATAGCTGGAGGTGTGCAATCCTCAGTTCCGCTGGCGTTTCTTTTCTTCGCTAGCAACAATACTCTGGAAGTTGTCGTTTTCGGCGTTGTTTCGGTCGGGCTAGTTAGTAATTTGATAACGGTTGTTGAAATTTCAGTGGTTGTGTCGGTCGCATTTTTTTCGTTTGTTTGGGTCGAATTTTCGGACAAGACGTGAATTATTGAATAAATCAAAAAGAAAACCGAAATCTGGAGGAATTTGTGGCGACGTGTGCGTCTCATGACCTGTAGAATAAATTCTGTTTGTTAAAATTTCCTTCCTTATAAACTGACAAACACTTTTTTATTGGTGCGAATATGAGCGTCACTGTGACGCCCACAAGACAAAATCACGATTTGTGGTTATTATGTGCTCGGAAAATTCATCAAATCAATACTATTTGTTGTGGAACGAGTATCGGGAAATCTGACGACAGTCAGATGTTACAGTCAGATGTTAATTACCGCCGGGAGGTGAAAGTAATTCCAGATTTGTTGATAAATATCAGAACCGTACTTTGTAATAATGAATTGGGTTTGCGAATTTTGTGAATGGGGTTGAGCGGGTACGTCTCTGCTTGCTGCATTCACTTTGATCAATAAACCAAGTGTATATAGAAAACGAGCCGACAATGTGGAAACATTATATACTAATACTTTAATGGAACTCTGTTTGCGGTACAAGGACCGGATTTGAATCGATCCAGATTTGGTGAAAAATACACATTTTTGCTTGAAAATCTCATCGCATCTCCGCCAACGTTTTCTTAAATTTCTTGATTAAATTTCGTTTTGTTGGCGTCCCAGGATTTGCTAATTAAAACTGTTATCAAAGTTAAATAAACTCACCTGATGAGAATTGTATGAAAATTTTCTTTTCATCACATTCAGAGAAATGAGCAAGGCTGTCTTCGTGAAATTCAATTAAAATTTTACGAGATTAAAAGGATTTTGATTGATTAATATTTAAACGGATATCTATTTTACGAGCGAAACTGACGGCTTACGATGTCCCTTTCAGGATTTTTCAGTGATTTGAAGACGTAAATAATGAGTAAATAAACGGCGAAATTTGATAGCGTTACATAACGAAGGTTGTTAGATGTTTCATTTGAAACGTGATTCTCATTCTGAAAAATATCCTGGGGCGATGAGAAAAAGTCTTAGAAACCAATTATACCAAGTCATAGATTAAATATTACAATTGAATTTTTTGTATCGGAAAACGGGTAAAACTTGGAGAATTTCCAGGAAAAATAAAAATAGAATTCGCTCTAGGGTGGCATTATTACAAATGCTGTTTTGACATGAAAAAGACGGGTCAATATGACGTTGGAAAGTCTCTTAGTGTCATCTTTAAAGTTT
Source organism: Tribolium madens (assembly GCF_015345945.1). Lineage (NCBI taxonomy): Eukaryota > Metazoa > Arthropoda > Insecta > Coleoptera > Tenebrionidae > Tribolium > Tribolium madens. Next base: position 8,458,397 of record NW_025400983.1, read on the forward strand.
GATTGCCGATTTTATCGCACATCCAATATTCACCCTTCACCTTTTTCAAGAGTTTCAATAAAAAAAATATATCTGAAAAATAATTCCATTTTAATTTCAGAATTGTAGTCTCCTAATCAATGCGAAATGAATTCATTATTCGTCTGTTATAGGGCAATAAATTTCAGAGTGTTCTTTTGACCTAGACAACAAGGGTGGTTGCTGGGACCACTTCGAAATTGTCTCTCAAAATACTCCTTGGAAAATGACATTAAAATCGAGTGGGTGTTAATTTCGCTCCGGATATTTTTCCGGAAAAACTGTCAATTGGTAATACCTGACGCTGATTGTGATGTGGCACTGGAAAACTCGTCACTACACGAACAATTTCACTGGAACGTCGCCGTCGAGACGCTTTTATGCCAAACTAGCGAACGTTTCCAATATTTTCCCGACGGTGGAACAGTGGCGGCGCGCATGCGACATTTTATTATACGCTTTTCATACACTGTTACGGACAAACCGTTCGGGAAAACAATCCGAATTGAATTTTTTTGTGAATGAAAGCACAAAAGCGACGACGATAATGCTTTCTTTATTATTACCCTAATTCAGTTATTTTCACCCTACCCCAAGTCAATAAAAGAAAACTCGGTCAGAATCGAACGCTTTTATTACAAATAATTATCGATTAAAAATTACAAACTAAATCCTATCTAAAGCCTCCAACATGACGATACTATTTCCCCGAATCACCTGCAATAAACATAACCTATAATTTTTATTTCAAATAATCTCTAAAAAACGTACCACCATTCCTATATTATTTTTCTTTCCATCTCTACATTCTTCCACACTTTCATCCACCACCAGATTCATAAATGGATCGAAGCCACGCAAAATGCCCACGACCTGTCGGCCCCCATTCAATTTTAAACACAATTTTTTATCCATAAATCTGCAATATAAAACCAATAATATATTCTAAACCAAAGCAAATAGTTACTTTTTCAATTCTGGAGGATGTGCCTTCGACATTTTGTATTATTTTTAAGTTTTTTAAATTCAAAACGTTTTTTGGACGCTTGATGTAGTGACAAATGACAAATTTGACATTTGACAACCGCTAAATACAGGACAAGATTACAACACGATTAGTTGTCTTAATTTTTTTACATTTCTAATACAAGTAATTAAAAAAGGAAAGAAAAAAATGTTTTCATGAAAACTGTAAAAAAAGTGTTAAGTGAAAAAAATCAAATTATTATTGTTTTAATGATCATGTCCTGGTTAATCAGCCAACGTCACGGGTCGAAAATCCCTATGTCGGTTTAGTGATATTTTGGTGCATCTTCGGTTTGACGTTACTTTTTTTATCAACAAATTTATTCCAATTGTTGAAATAATCGCTGGAAAAAGGTTCAGTAAAGGTAAAAACAGTACCAGTACCGCCAGATGTTAACATTTGCTCCTCCGTTCTCTTTAGTAGTGCAACCTCTAGCCACTACTCTTTACACCTTTTCTAGTCTAGTATCGCCCCCATGGAAGAGGCGGAAGTGACACCACCCCCTCCGCCGTCGATGAAAAGTTCATCGGCGTCGAACGAGGGCGATTGGACGTGTCCAGACTGCGGTAATGTGAATTTCGCTCGTCGCAACAACTGTAACCGTTGTTACAAAAGTCGGGGGCCGGTATCGGCGAAAAAACGCAAATTGGGGCACGAAATCGGTAAAGCGGCGGCTGAGAAAAGTAGAGGGTTGTTTAGTGCCGACGATTGGCAGTGTAACAAATGCGGTAACGTGAATTGGGCGCGGAGGCAGCAGTGTAATGTTTGTAACGCCCCCAAATTTGGTGAGGTGGAAGAGAGGACGGGGTTCGGTGGGGGATATAACGATAGGGGGGTGGTTGAATATAAAGAACACGAGTCTGACGATGAATATGACGAATTCGGAAGGAGGAAAAAGAAGAAAAATGAGGATATTGAGAAAAATAGTGTAGATAAGGTGGAGAAGAAGGTTGCCGTTGAGGAGGAAGGGGAGGAACAGGAAGAAGACGAGGAGGAGGATGACGACGATGGAGACTTATCAAAATATGATTTGTCAGATTGGGGTGATTCTGGGGAATCGAATAGTAAACAAAGTAACTCACGATCTAAGTCGAGGTCGCGGTCTCCACATGAGAAAAAAAGTCATTAGTTAAATCGAAAAATTTTATAGACATTTAGGTGAATAAATTTGCTTTGTATGGTGGTAAATTCGAGTTAGGTATACATAATAAACCATTACTTTTATTAGTGCCTAATTTACATTCTTCTTCACTTGAAAATCGAATAGATTTTAGCACCGTCTAAGTGATTAACCAAAAAGTGTTAGTTTTTTTTTTTGTAGTTGTTACACTGTAAAATATTTATCGTACACAAATAACTCGTAATAATTGTAAAATTACAAGTGACAACTATGAATTTTTTAAATGAAGATTAAAAATAATCTTGATTCGAATAAATCGACAAATGTTAAACTTGAGTCCTTTAGGGGGATTTTAATCTCATTTTCTTGTTTCAGTGACTTCCTAAAGTTTTTATTATGCCAACCTAGGAGTTTCTTTAATAATTCCTATAAGCAATTATGTATGTTTACAATAATTAAAATAAAGATACAAAAACTTTATTGTATTTTATTCTTTTTTAATGGTGTTGTCAAATTGGTGGATGCGCCGGGTTAAATTTTTTAGGACAAATATTTGTTTAATATTTAACTTTAATTGCTTTTTGCATAATAATTTTTGATGATTAAATTGTTTTTTCTTTTTGTAAAAGAAGAATTTTATATTTAAAAACATGTGGGATTTAAGTATACTATATGTATATCTAGGTCCTTTAGTTTTTATAAAGCGAGACTTACTATTTATTTAAATCAGTGAATCAGTTTCTTATTTGTACCTGTCGTTTATATTGGGCAATGATGTTGCACCAGGCGCCGCGACGCCGTTCAATTTGGTTCTTAAATCATTCAACTTTGTTGGCCCAACTCAGACATTTTAATCATAACGGACCACCAAATCGCCTGTTATTATAATAAGAATGGAAAGAGCGTCGGTCTGCGTGTGTTCTCGACGAATTCAACGTCAGAAAGCGTCGCGGTGCCAATTCTAAAATTAAAAGCCGGTTTTAAGAAGGGGGTAACGTACACGTACAGCTTTGGCTAGTCGATGTCTAGATTTTGCAGTTTTTGGTGTTGCCCACAAGGGGACACATCCGCGATCATCGAATTCAACCGCCAGCGATTTTTTTACGGTAAATTTCGTTTTCTTTAGGTGCGATCGGGGTGAGTGTGGCAGTTTAGAGTAACCATCACGATTATTTATAATTTTGCTAAAGTAACTGAAATAACGAACGCCGGCTAAAAATATGGTTACATCTTCGAAAATAATTTTTGCGATAGAGTGGGCGAATGTCTACAATATTTCACCACTAGAAAGACATACCTTCTGATTTTAATTGTAAAAGTTCTCGTTTTTTGATTGTTGCTTATTAATTACAAATTAAAAATATTTTGTTTCCTCTAGGACCGGAAATGACGTTCAGAAGTAAAATAAACATGTGCAATATAACTATTTAAATCTGTCCAAGTGTGGGACATGATGTAAGAAAAAATTTCGGTACACCTGGACGTTTAATAAATTTCTGTTACATTTTTGACACAATTTTTATGTTTGTGTGCCTTGGCGTTTAAATTATTGTTGATAAATGTGATCATATAGACGTGGGAAAATTGAAAACATTCCAGAATAACCGAGGCAACAAAATCTCTCAAAGTGATGTAAAGTTTCTATAAGCGAATTTTCTGGAACTATGACAGTCTCACTGAAATAAAAAACAAATCGGGCTGTAAAAAAGTAATTTTTAGAAAATTTCACTAGATCCGCCTCCGCGAATCGTTCCGAATAGTATAGATAAATTTAAGTTTAATTGCGATTTGTCGTAAATCCACAAAGAGCTGTCCGACTTTCATCCACCAGCCTTTTATCCTGAAAATCATTTACTATGACCCATTGCCTCTTATAAATATCCAGTCCGAAAAAACAAACCTCACTCCCAAATATTTACCTCCAGTGGTCGGACCTCCCCCCAACCCCATTCCTCGACAATCGCTCTATTTTTACTCCATTTGCCACTCAGCGAATCCTAAAAATAGGACGTCTCTGACCTTAATTCCACAACACGGCCTCAGGGACAAGACAATTCTTCCGATCGCACCTGCGACTCCGAGAATTCGTAAAAAACCGTTACGTTTCGTAGATCCGATGACCGATCCTCGTTCGTGAAAGTGCGTGATGTCTGGGCAAGGGGGCCGCGGAGGCGGCGGCAGGTCGCCGCACCATTTCCGACCGCCGTCTCCCTACACCCAATCGCCGCCCCCAAGACTGGGAAGTCCCGGAATGAACATGTTCGGCAATCGGTTGCCTTACATGGCGTGCCCGAGGCCGAGATGGCCGACAGCGATGTCGCCTGTGCCCCCCGGATTTTCGCCACCTCCAGGACCGAGGCCGTTTAGGATGCCCATGCATCCAGTAAGTAGCAAGGAGTGTCTGGGAGGAATTTATTTTTAGAAAGTTGTGAGATATGCAAGGAAAAGGGTGAACAGGAAGGAGGGATGAGTGGGTGACGCACTGTTTCGTTTTTGTTGAGTGTTGCGTTTGCTTCTTTTACTTTTGATGTTTGGGAAGAAGGACCCTGAAACGGAAGAAATGGGGGATTTACTGATACGGAATAGAAAATGGGTGGAGTAGGACAAGGTTGGTCCGATTTAAGAGCAAAGTCGCTCTAGGAAAATTTTTAATGATAATTAAGACTTGGCCTTCAGATTGATGTCTAATAAAGTGTTATTAAGTATACTAACACAATTATTTTGTTAGTGAATTTTTGGCATTGAATGTTAAGAGTTGGATTGTTTAAAATTAGTTTAAAATAAATACATTTCTTATATCAATTTTTACAATATAGCACAAGACGAACAAGCAAATTTGATTGTTTAAAATCAGAGTTTTTGGAAATTTTAGGATTTCATTAGAACACATTTTAGCAGGCAAAAATAGTCAAGCTTTATGAGAAATTATACGAAAAGGCTGTTGTGATTTTATGCAAAAATTTAAATTTTTAAGAATTAATAATCATAATAATAATAGGCCTTTATTAGAAATTGATTTRAATTTTAAGTTGAAGATAAGTAGGTACTTTTAAAATTTAATTTAATTCAAAAATTTTAGCAAGAGTAAAATTTTAAGTTTTTTTAAATAATTTTAATTAAGAAGTGACCAAACAAAGTCGAAGATTCTCCTAAGAATTTCCATTGTTTTACTAAATAACCAAATACTTTGTACAAACATCCAAAAAATTATAAAAACGTGAAAAAAGTTGAGTATAATAAGAATAACTGAAAACGAATAGATAACTTGAAGAAGGAAAAAATTTGAATCAAAATAATGTTTAATAATAAGATTATTTTATTTGCAGTACCTATTTGCCCACATTACCCACATTAATATTTTAAATTGTCCAACTTTAAAAAAATAAAAAATTAATCCATAAAGACTTAAGCACATGCAATCATAATAAATAATTTGCAAACTGTGAAGCTTTAAGACATCAAACAATGAATCCCTCACAAGTCTCGTTAAATCTTTACGACGCCATTAAAAACCCATTTTTCCAGAAATACAATAAATAGTGTTATTTCTTACCTCCGTAATTCTCGGTTAACATATTTTTTATAGCGTAGGGCACATCGTAAAGTTGTTCTGAAACTGCGATTCCACTACATTTTGGAGGACCTCTGGTATAAACAGGAATCGTGAACTCTTGGTTATTATTATTTTCACCAGCGGGACACTGTCCTGTAAGGACAATAAGGGTGCTTTGTGGATCAGTATTCTCCACAATGTGTTTAACACTTTGCATTAGAGGTGAATAGATGTCTGAAATGTCTTTCAAGCACCCTCCTATTACTATCATGAGAAAACCATTTTGACAATCCTGGACGTTATTCAGTGTTTCTTTGACTAAATCAAAGAGGGAATTTTCTGAGACTTTCCCTATTTGATTCATGACATTATTCTGTAGCTGTGCTATCGGTTTTTGGTTAGCGGGTTTCTCTTGATCGAATAGTTTTCCAAAGAAGGTTAACTTAATATTGGCCATAATTCCAAAAATGTCAAAGTTTGGGTCATTTTCATCCACTGGTGTCATTCCTTGATTGTTGTTATCAATATGAAACTCTCGTTTGGATCGAATTCTGAAAACTTCTGTATGTTCCGGTTGGGTTATTAAGTGTGAATCCGGTTGGATTTTTTGATTAGAGGAGACACCAAAGCGACTTCGGATGTTTCTAGGGTGGTGATATCGTATTTCTAAATCTTCAGAAGTTGATTTTCTGAATCTCAGACCATCACTGAATGTATCATTGTCCACCGAAGCTACTGCTGTAGTCATACCCATCGTGTTTCGACAAAAACTAATTAAGGAATAAATTCCGGTTTTGAGCAACTCTTCACAGTCATTTCCCTGTGATGTGCAGGTTTCCACCGGCTGATTTTCGGTAATACTGGTGGCACAGTGCTAAAATTAACTTGAAAAAAAACTCATTTAAAAGTTAAAAACAGTATTTACTTTAACTCTTTTAGTTTCAGTAAATTGTAAAAATCGAATTCCACTGTCTTGACTGTAAGTCTCACAGGTATTAGTTTTGGCCAAAAATAGAACAACATTGAACTTGTTGTTATTGTTGCCATTTCCTTCATTCACTGCAAAACATGCTTGAATAAAAATTTGATTGATAATAAAACGTACAATCTTCTGCTTTTCCTAAAATAATCAAAATTAACAACAAAAAAACTTGAACTTGACAAGCTGTCATTTTTTTCCAGCCTTCTCCGGCTCCTCGCGGTGCTTCCCCTGAATATTTCCGGGGTGTCCACCCTTACTCTCCCACTCCGGAATATTTTCGCCCGCATACGTTTTCCCCGGATTTTGGCCCCCCATCCCGCGAATTCGAATACGTCGGGGTACCAATTCAACCGCCACCTCTGCCCCAAAATTATGAACCCGATGAAGAAGAAAGTGGGCCTTCGACGGCAGAAATTATTGCGAATCAATCTCAGGACTACATCGATGAGAAACTTGCAGAATATCAAGCCACCATTTACCAGTTGCAAGGTAAGAAAAAATTAGGCTATTCTAGTCGATTATGTAAATAGCAAAATTGGATGATTGTTGCTCGCCTTGAATACGTAATTGCACACTAAAATCGGGTTTTGATGTAAAGGAGGTTGTTAACCGAATATTTTTGAAATTGGCACGGATTTTGGTCTAATTTTGGGTGTATACGTTCATTTGCGTAAATATTTTTGGGGAATGGTGTTAGTAGAGTAGCCGCGTTTGATAATTAATCATAATAATTGTTTTATTTGTATTTTATTATTTTTTGGAAGCCACATTCTAGGCATTAATTCAATTTTTATTTAATTAATAATTTTTTGATTAGCAATTTTTACGTAACGAGGACAATTCAAGTCGTTATACCTGGTCATTATCAAGGTAAATACTCGGTTCATGGAGCAAAGATAATACAAAGTACACTAATATCTCTCTCTCCCTCCTTGTATCTAATCGTTCACGTCCGTTTTTTTAATAAACCAATCATAAATCCAATGTTAGTGCAAGTGTGACGATGGCCGAGCAAGTATTTGACGACTGGCGCGAATTGTCTCAAGATTTTAAACAATTAGAAGCCGTCAATAAAATTTATCAAGAGAAACTCACCGAGGTCACCAAGTACCAAAAGGAGTGCCAAAAACACATCCAGCATCAAAAATATCGCATCGGTATCATCAATAACACCATCAAACGCTCAAAAGATGACCGATACGAAGATCTCAAAGAAGAAATTCTCAAGCGTGAGGCGCAACTACACGAGATTCAGCAGACGTTGCCGAAGGAAAATGGAAGATACTTGAAAGTGATTTTGGGTAACGTCAATGTCTCTATTTTGAATAAAGAAGACAAGCTCAAGTATAAGAGCGAGTATGAAAAGTTCAAGTTGATTGTGAGTGCGTTGGCGTTTGTTTTTTCGATCGTCAATTTGCTTTTTATAAGTCGGAGATTGGAACGTCTGTATTTGTTTATACTGGTTTGGTATTATTCCACTCTCACTATCAGAGAAAGCATTTTAAGGGTCAACGGATCAAAAATTAAGGGATGGTGGATGGTGCATCACTACATCTCGGCGATAACAGCTGCAATTCTTTTAATTTGGCCAGAAAGCGAGTCTTGGAACCAATTCAGGACGCAATTTATGATATTCAATGCTTATATCAGTGTGGTGCAGTATCTGCAATTTCGGTACCAACAAGGAGTACTTTATCGACTTAAAGCCTTGGGAGTGAGGGACAATATGGATATTACAATTGAAGGGTTCCATTATTGGATGTGGAGGGGACTTAGTTTTCTATTTCCGTTTTTGTTTGTTGTGTACTTCTTTCAACTCTATTTAGCCTATTCACTGTACAATTTAAGTTACTTAAAGGATGCCACTTGGCATGTAAGTACGTTATCAAAGTTGTTTTTCACTTTATCTGTTGGAAATATCACGACCATGATGATGATCATTCCTGATAAGTTTAAGCAAAATGTAAGGCTAAAGTACAGAGTACTTAGTCAGAAATTGTTCAGCGATAGCGAAAGTAAAAATAAGAAAAATAAAAAACAATAGAGATATTTTTATAATACATGTGTTTTTATTTATTATCCACCTCAGGTACATCATTATTACGTTCAGCGTTAAAATTATCATTGTCACAACCATCATTATTTTCATTTTCTTTATGATCATTATTACATTCAGCATTATTATCTTCATTGTCGTCAATGTTTTCATTTTTATTTTGTTCATCACTTGTTTCAATCATTTCACAATCGATCGTCTCACATTCGGAGACATTTTCTTCACTTGGTTTGGAATTTATTTCGTCTTCTATTTTCTTGAAATCTTCTTCGTTTAGTAGTTTGAGAGCTTCTTGTACCCAACTTTCGTCCGCTTCTTGTTTCACTTTTGTACAAAAACGTTTGACAAGTGTCAGAGTTTGTTTAGCACGATCTTGGACATTCTGCGTAGAATCCTCAAGTAATTCCTTGATAACGTTGATAAAACTTTGATCAAGCATTTGAAGAATACCTTCCAAATAACAATTGTCGACTTCTTCAAGTTCGATCAAATAAATTTCAAACTTTTGCTCCTTTTTTAAATTTTCTAAAGTATCCTCGGCATAAAAATTCAAATTGTCTTGAGAGTTGAAATTTTCGGTAAAGTCTAACGAATTGAGTTTTCCACACAGTTTTTCATTTAGCTTGACTATTTTTGCCAAAGTCTTAATTGATTTGTCCGACTGTTGGATTATTTCTTTAAAATCGGTCAAATATTTCCCGTCTTTGACACTGGTTTCTTTTACACAATCTAGAGTTGGTTCCAACAATTCTTCTATGGCGAAAAGCGCATTGAATCGAAACAAATATCGAGGGTCTGATGAAAACGGTTCAAAAATCGGAAAAAGTGACTCTTTAGCCCAATTCATTCCAAATTGTTTTACTAACAAGGGAAGAATCAACGGTGCGGTTCGTCTAATTGAATAAATTGGATCATTTAGAAGGTATTGGTAGAAGAATTTCAAATTTTTGTCAAAAAATTCGCTTGTTGCGGTTTTGGAAATGTGCATAAATGCCACGAGGAGGTTTCTTCGGGTCCTCCAATGCATTTGTGAGTTTTCGATTAAATTCTGAATGACGCTTCTTATGGATTTGAGGGATTTGGTTATATCAACGTTTGTCGGAAGTGAATTTAAATTTTTGAGCATGTTTTCTTTAAATGGCATGAATTCTTCGTTTTCTAAAGCGTCGATCACTAAGGGCAAAATATTGGTGTTGAAGCAATCGTCGCGTAGGATAGCACTCAAAGAAAGAATGTTAGTGGAAAGAGCCAATCGGACGTCGTCGTTTGGATCTCTTAACATTAAATGGATTTCACGTGTGATATTCTCCTCAAAATATTTTTCAAAATTGTCCTCCCAGTTTTCCTCTTTTTTGAAAGTTTCCAAGAGGTTGAGGGTGAAATTGTACATGTTTTTCCCAGCATAAACTCGAACTTCTGATTCTTCATCGCTGACACATTTTGAGTAAATTTTAGTGATTTCCTCACGGTTTTTTTCTGAATTACTGATTTCATGGATCGTGAAAGCTATTCTTTGACGGACTCTCCACGATTCGTCTTCGGATAATTGTTTAAACGTTGCCATTAAGTACTCGTAAACTTCAAAATCTTTAAGTTTTTTGGAAATGGCTACTCCAACATCCACAGCTAAGGTTCTAACAGAATCCTAAAATTTTTAGTCACGAAAACTGATATTTTATTACTGAAAACTCACTTGTTCGTCTTGTGCCAAATTATCAAAAACTGGTACGAATTCAGATTTGATCACTTCCACATCAAGTACTGAAATTAAGTCGATAAGACTGGTGCCACTAGAACGTCTTACCATCGGTGATTCATCTTGGATTAAATTGCGGAAAAAGTTCCTCAATTCTGTTTGTTTTTCCTGCGACATTTTCTCATAGCTCATCTGCAAAAACGTAATGTGTAACTGATTTGTTTTGAATTTTTTCTCACGTACAGCTATTAAACACCCCGCCGAACATTTTGTCGTGAACCAATCACTACTAATCATGCCCTCAATTAACGGAAAAAACGACTTTTCGCATTGCTCTTTATCCAGACTTTTACAGATGTTTTTCATCGATTCCACTGCTCTTTCCCTCACTATTAACTCATCTTCGCAAGCTAATTTAACTAATATATTCAAAAGGATCCCCACATGATCCTTCCCCCCTACAAACGGAACTAAGCGTTCCAATTGTTCTGCTAGATTGAAACTCGGCTCATCCGTTAATGCATCGACGCAATTTGCCAAACACGGTATTAGTTCTTCGCGGGTACGCTCGACGTCGATGGTGGCAGCCAGAGCTGGAAGTCTTTTGATGGCATCCACTTGAATCTGAAAACTACAAGCTTAAAACTAATGCTATTTGGAGGACCTTTTACCAAAACGTTATCGTCCATGATGGCATCTTTGAATACGTTAATTTCATTGGAAATGGTAGGAATTTCGTCCATTTCGGTGTTTTTTCATTAACACTCTGACTTTGAAGGTGGTGTTACGCTGATGATTTATTTATTATTATCTTATCACGGATAAGATATGACGTTGCGTTAGTTTGATTAGAGTGATTGGTAATTTGGGAGTAGACGGTTGAGAAATAAGCGTTTTTTTGTATAATTTTATTGTTTTATTAAAAAAAAAATATTTACAGAAGTTGTAGACTTAACATGATCACGAGGCAAAAGTTGATTTGTGTGTTCTATTATCACTAACCTAATTTTTACAGTCTTTTTGTTACTTTTTAACAATCTGGGATACAGAATAGTAACAGTAGTGGCGATTCTATTTTATATCATAAATTTTGAGAAATCAGTAGAAGAGTTTTGTTTCTTAAAAAAGTTGATTAGTTATTTTACTGCAATATTTTCGTATAAAAATAAACCTAAAAAAATCGTCGATGTTATAATTACTTAATTCAAAGTGAAAAAAAAACAACAATTTAAAACTTGGACAAATATTCTTCTATTAGAAAAAATCACCTAGGAATTTTTCTATAGTTTTAATTTAATTAGAATGATGTGTGATGTCAAGCAAACATTCTAATTCAGAAGATAAAACTTTGCTCAGATTCTAGAAGTGTACCTACCTACGTATCAGGGAATTTTAGAAAGAAAATTTGTGGTCGAGGAAATTACAGGACAATCTCTTATAAATTTAATCAATGCTTTATTAAAATTTCAATGATTTTCTTTGAGCGGAACTCGCTTTGCATTTCGAGTGCTTCAGTGACATTTGAGACAAAGCAATATAGCAAATTTGCGTCATAAAATCATTTGCAATGGGAAATACCAAGTTACACTATTTGTTTTTTTTATTTTTATTGTCCCCATTGCTGCTATTTTAAGCCCGATGAATAAGATGGTCCTGTTTATTGAAAATGTTGCATAATCGTTTCTACTGCAACATAATTATGTAAATATCGTATTTTCAGCTGTTGAAACTTGTCTTGTGTCAAACGAGATGCGATCTATTTTGGGTCCGATACGGCCGAATAATTTGATTCTTTCTACAGTTAGTATTTAAAAAGCAATGATAGTTTTCAAAGTCAGTGATAGCGTTTGGTGGTAGATGGCGTGCAAATGATCTTATCGTGTTACCAACTCGTAAACCGCGATACTAATCTTCTAGGAGCAACGAATCGGAAAAAGCGGTTTATTTTCAAACGAATTAAACTGGATATTAATAAATACAAATCCACTGATGAATCAGACGTAGCAGACTGTTTTCATGGCTAAATCGGTCAGTTTTTAACAAACATTTTTTAGAAAACAATTCAAATTGACTGCTGACTCGTAATATCCGAAAATAAATCGGGTGTGGGGCAAGACAACCGGAATTGTATCGATTTTCGAGACGGTTCCCGTCGTCGGCCAATTGAAACACCATAAGATGAATTTTTAATTGGTTAATCGCTCGGGAACTCGCATAAACGCGTCAACGAATAAGTAGTTGCAGACGTCCTCGCGTTGAAAAATTATAGTCTAGTCTATCGCCTCATCCGAAACATGTTCAGCCTTGACACCGTTCCGTCCAGCCGAGGTCTCGACTTTCACTGATTTTTTCGTTAATTTATACGAAAAATCCGACGTCATCGTTTGCATGTTCGCATGTTACGATGCGCTTTCTGAGCGAGTGTCACCGTCGGTCGTTAACCGCGCTCCGAAAAAATCGGCTATCGATTACATGGGGCTACCACTCGATAGCTGGTCTCGCTTATTTTCATTTTTTCATGACTGGCTGCTTGATATAATGACTACTGACCTACTTCACACACACTACATGTGCGCTTCCGGTTATTTGCATAAATTCGGTAAAACAGGGGGACGCCGACGCTCCTGAGGGAGACGTCGGACTTAGTGGGTCAGTAATTATTTAGGGGATCGATTTCTGCGTTTAATTTAGTGGATGATGCAAATACACGCCTACGTTATGTTTTTGTGATTTTATTGTAGTTGATGACTGCTGTTAAATAATCCTATTTGAAAACTGGTTCTCGGCTAAATCATTAATCAAAGTAATTGTGTTAATAGTAAATACACATAAAGTGCACTTTGTTGGGTGCTGAATTGGACGACCTTGGTGTATCAAGGTGACGCTTTCTGAATGCTAAACAGATGCAATATAAATGTGTTGTGAAATTTTGGGCGTTTTTGACATTTTGTTTAGGGGATTGAATTGATTTTTTTGGGCAAGAATTGACCCGAATAACGTCAATTTGCATTGGATAGTGAAACAATCCGGATTTTTAGGAATGTCAGCGTATTTAAAATAGATATTTTAATTAATTAATTAATTGATTTTAAGATATAGTTATTTCCAGGAAAAAGCTATTGGAATAAGTTAAACATTTTTTGAAATATTGTGTACGTATACTTTACGATTTATATAAGTAAATTGTTCTAATTTCGAATTGAAAGTTAATTTAAAAGATAGTAGGGTAGTATGGTAGGTATTATACAGGAGTTAAAAATACACAGATTTTTTTTACAAAGAATAGATTTTGTTTAAATGTTGATGTTTTTTAAATTCTTTTGATGTAATCTTATAGTTGCGTGATTTTTCCTTTTTTGAATTTAAAATTATCGAACGATTTTAAACTGTTGGTGGTTGGGGTTATATGAACGATAAGGTCTTACGCTGATGCTCCAGGAACCCTTGAAGACCACGATCTCTAAGCTGCTATTGATTAAATAAGGCCTAAATGTTTCTTCTTTTTGGAGAGATTTTAAGCGTTCATAACTTTCAAATTTTGGTAGCATTACAATAATTCTATAATACATTATTTTAAAACATTGTGTTTGTGGTCATGTATTTACAATAAATTTTACTTTCTTAAGTGCAAATGGATTTTTAAATTAATTTTAATAGTTATAAGAATGATGAATTATTGTGCTTTTTTCACAGTCATTGCAGTTTTGGGAACGAGTTTCATAAGATTTAAAAATGAATAATTTGGATTATAATTATATTCATCTAGCGAATATCATTTGTATATGACCTCTACAATATTTTTTAATTAATAGTTGTAATTTTGATGAAGATAATTTCAAAGGTGATTCACATTTAGACTTTACAGTTTTCAAATTTGAATTTAACACGTTTTAAAATTTGTAATTTACTTTGTGTGTGTGAACAAAAAGTGACAATTTTTATTTAAACGTATATTAAAATTATGTATTCAACAAAATATACTCAAATAAAATTCGATAACAAAAATTAAGTGAATCCTGAGAGCAATAATATTTTGGTACGTGTCAATATTTTGACTTTGATTTAAGTGACTGTTTTATTTAAATATGATGTAAAGATTTTTTTGAAATACTTTTTATGTAATTTGATAGGTACTTACTAATTTATAAGGAAAATAGTTCACAAACTAAAAAATATTTTTTTTTTGTAAGGCAGGAGGAGCCCGCTTAAGCGAGTTGTGCACTGAGACATCTCAACTCAAAAATAATACTTACTACAAAAACAACATTACTTACGAAGATTGTAACACATTTTTCGCATATTACTTTTTTAAATTTTATAATAAATTACCATGGTTTAGACCTTTTTAAAAATCTTGTATTTTTTTCCCAAGAGTTCTACAAACCTACCGACTATTGGTTATGTATTTCTTTATATTTTTACTTGAAATGTTATATTTATCTGAATCTGAAACAAATGTCTTAAGAACTTTAAAATATTAAAATTATTGTTGCTTAATCTTGATGTTTTAAGTTTTACATTTTAGTTGCTATTTCACTACTTTTTAAACCATAAGTCTAGAAAAACAGAATATATCATTTATATTACAAGTGATTACAAGTGCAGAAATTGGGCTAATTTTTAATTAAGCTTTAAGTTAAATGAAAAGCTTAATTTTTTTTAAAGATGAATTTGCGTCAGTGATATTGGTAATAATCCGAGAAGCAATTACACTTTTAAGATAAATTTGCTTTTGTATTGTTGTTAGTTTAGGACCACGAACTGATATTAATAATTATAAATCTCCAAAAATATTAAAATTCTACGAGCTCTACTTTAACTCAGGTATTGCGTCGGTAAAATCACTTTTTATTTATCTAACTGATTGTGAATTAAGTAAACATGTGATTTAAAAAAATTAAACTTTCATGTTATAAGTTTTTTGATAACACCGGCAGATATGTTATCGTTTTTTCTTTTATAAAAGTAAACACAACTATACCTAAGTGTTTCGCAAATATTGTAAAAACTTTAGCAATTGCATACCTTACCTAGCTTTTATTATACATAAATGTGGAAAGTCTAATTTGATTTAAGAAAATTTTGATTTAAATAAATTGAAACATGTTAGTGGCGGTCCCCGCCATCGACGTCTCGACTCCGTCCGACGAAGTCCATTCGCTCCGTGTACCCGGAGTCTCGTCCTTCCACTCATGTTCACTTCAGTATCGAACGGTCTCGCGACTCGCGACAACGCAAACTCCAAACGAATTAAAAAGCCAATTTCACAATCCACCGATGACAGATGCTTGGAAAAACAAACCGCCACCATGAGTGCACCCGACAAAGACCCCACCGAGGGGCCCAAGCGGCCTCCGGACAGTCCGACTACTCCGACCGGCAAACGGCTCCGAGACCGCGTTAGCTTTTTCGAAAAAGTGTGGTCCGGGGGCAAGTCCGGCGTCGTCGGGGCGGTGAGCAGCGTCGACGTCGAGGAGTTCGAGCGGCGCTTGGCCGAGGAGAGGGTGCGGAACGTGGAGAGGAGCCGCCTGGAGCAGGTCACCCTTCGGCACACACCTAGACATGTGCACACCCACGAAGTGCATCCGGACGGCAGCATCCAGGCAGGTTTTCGATTTTTCAAATTCGCGATGGGAGGGGCCGGATCTTGATTGGCGGTGAAACGTCAATGGGGGTCTGGCCGGCTAATCGGGACGCAGGCCCTTTTTGACGTCATACTCACCTGTTGGCCCTTTTGACAGGAGACGATCACTACCACCACTGAAGAAGGGGATTTAGGGTCCGGCGTGAAGACCGTCAAATTCGAAAAAGTAACCGTCCGAAAGTCGGTCCGAACAATCAGCAGCAGGACTCCCTCCGAAGAACTGCTGCTGGAGGATTCGGCCTATTTGACCCAATCGAACGGAAATTTGGCGACAAGTTCGAAAACTTCGAGTATTTCGAGTCTGACGGGGCGTATTCCTTCAGAGGAGAGTCTGAGGAGGACGCCCTCCAGAGAACGATTAAATCGAGACGAATGGGACAATGCCAGCAATAGCAGCAAAGTGACTAGTTCTAGTTCGGAATGGTACAGCGAGTATAGGACTCAGAGTTTTCAAAGTGGTTCCAATAAACTAGAGTACGTCCGGAGCAAGAGTCAGTACGACGAGCACATCGCTAGTATTAGAGGTCAGGGTTTGAAATTTTTCTATTGACTGTTTACTGCAACGCGAGTACCCCTGTAAAAATCTTAATTAATGCTAATTCAATTCGTTCTATTTATAAAACGCAACGTAATACTCAAGTTATCTACCAATAGGCGACAAATTGTTAATAAGTATACAAACATTTTTTTGGGAGAATATTGTGTAATAGGTCTATTATGGCATCGAGTGTTAGATGCATTTAGACCCCCCATTTTCCTAGACAGAGGAATGGAATGCCGGTGGCAAATAATAATAATCAATTATATAGAAGGTGTAATTTATTGTTTATTGAATTAATTAGAGGCAGAGGCGCCGGTGAATACTTTGCCATTTGTTATTAAAAACAGCGTCGGTGAATGTTTGTGTTTTTTTTTAAAATGAAGGTTGAGGTCACTTCCTCCTGAATCAATATTTTCATCATTTCTAAAATTAGACAATTTTAGCCACTTCGTTTGCATAATTGTTGCAAATTAATTCGCTGATTTAAGAATTTTCACAATTTTTTTTTTAAATACTTATCTACATATTTATTTATTTTATAATGAGTTAATGGAATCTTCAATGTAATGTAATTATGTTAGTAAAACCATCCGCAATATCAGGTACAAAGTATACTGCAATTAGGGAATAATAGTGCAATTTTTATAGTCGTTTATTGCTTTTTATCCTTTTGCGATACCTACCAACTATTTTTATTGTCTCTTATGATATGACAGTGACAATTTAGTTATGCCAAACTACAAAAATAGCTTGTTTGCGAACAAGTGCGTGGGTACTTATATGGTTTTATATATGGACAAAAAGGTCTTTTTCTTAAATACCATTTTATTTAAGGATAATACATAAAGCAAAATCTTCTAAACTAAATGCTTGCACAAGAAATTGTTTGCTTGCAAAATTTATGTTTTATCTTATCAGCAACCTCCGACTTTAAATTTTAGGGAGTTAGTTTAATAACTTTAGGAAAATTGGAAAAAACATATCGCATATCGGCGACAACAGTGTCATAAGTACTAAAATCTGAATTTCGAGATACCTAATGCCTTATTTTTTGCATAATAAAGTTCCTAGATATTTATCAATTTATTTTCACCATTTTGGGACCAATTTTAAAAATATTTTTATATCAGTGTTCTAGCATAGGTAAACTATGAGTAATTTTACACTTATTGCATTAAAGATCTTGAAAATCAGTTTTTGTGACTTATGGCACTGTTGTCGCCCATGTGCGATATGTTAATTTAAAAATATATCTTTGAATTCTTATTTAAAGATGTTTATAAATTTAAAATCCCTTTTGGGAAACGCTATATTATTTTATACTCAATTTCAATTTTTCTTGTTATTTTCTTTTGTTTTGTTCAAAAATTTTAATAGAATTATGTTGTGTATATTCCCTCCTTTCTGTATGACCTGTGTGGCAAGAAATAATTTATGGTTATTAAAAAGTACAAATGTCGGTAAATTTAAAAATAATATTATTCTATAATGTCACATAAAATTTATGACTATTCTTTTTTATTAAATAACGAATAGATCCAAATATGATGTGTGTGGTAAGCACCTTAAAATAACAACAGTGTGAAAAATCGCCGCCACTGCTTAACACATCCATTGTTACACCTATTGTTGTGTTTAAGTATGTGCTGTCAATTTATTTATATGGTTATTTTCTGAAAGCACTTAAGTGTCTATTATTTTACAACTTTTTTCCAAGTTTTACATTCGCCATATGTTTTCTGTCATGTCCTAGTGTTTATACATTGTGCACTTAACGCAATGCCATTTATTACAACTCTACTGGCACTAAGTCAAAAAATAGTAGATTCCAAAATCATCGTGAATCCAATTAACTCACTTTCAGTATGATTACATGTTATACTTCCTGTTTCCACACCTTGAATGGCTCGCCTGGTGCACCGTCACGTGCCGCAAGTGTCTTCTCGCGGGAGATTTCCGCGATGGGTGCCACTTGTCGCGTAACTAAACAAACAGCACATGACGCCATCGGTGCGAATTAAAAACCGCATCATGATTATTTTTACGAATTATTTTAGTTTACGATATCGCGTGCATAATCAATTTGCCTTTATGGAACGATGATGACATTTTTATTGCATTGCTATTATTGATGGTATTTGTCCACATGTCTTCGGTTTTCGTCACGCAATTTTTGACCCTATTTCCGCGGGGAGATATCTGTGTCATCAACAGTTGCCACTGACGACAAAATAATGATCGATTAAGATGCGAAATGTGCTGAAGAATTTAGAACATCTTGGGTGTTTGTTATCAAACAACGCTATCTTAATTGCCGGCGCTTGATACTGATCTCGGGTGTCGCTTGTTATAATTAAATCGCGTAGTTAAAGTTGGATTGTTTACGGAGGGCCAGGAGAAAAATCTTGGTAAGGTCATAGTCGAGGTTATGCAAAAACAAATATAACTTTGTTTAAATTTATCAGCAAACAAATTAAATTGGAACTCAAATCCGGGTCTTTAGTTAATTTGTTAAGTACCTAACTACACACTCTGTTTTAATATCTGCGTGCAAAATACCAGTTAACTGTGTTGTAACAACTAAAAAATAATTGATAACGCACATATTGCATTTTTACCACTAAATTTGAACTCATTGGTACTAATTTAGCTAAAACCAGTAAATTGGTTAATGGATAAGAAAAAATGTGTATTTAGCACAGCTATTTTTATCTTGTAATAGAAACAATGTGTATTGTGACCAAGTTGTGAACTGAAAGTAAAGATAAAATATTGTTAATATACAAATTAGTTTAATTTTTTTCCGTTAGTTTTAACATTATGGAAGACAAAATATTTACATTGAGATCATTCTTATCTTTTGAGTTGCAAGAAATTGCAAAGTTGCTGTCATAACAGTTACGAGTTATAAATAAGACAAAAAATAAAAACGTAGTTTAAAAATATATTTTTATATACCGAAAAAATTTATTTTCTAAAAGAATAATAGAAAAAGAAAACTTTAAGCGCTTTTCCCAAGTTTGGCAGTTCTTACTCATAATTTGTAGTTTCTTTTTCAAATCGAAGGTTTTGGTTCTGATTTTCTTTATTTTCGTAGATAGTGGTTTTCTGAAGATGAAACTTGATAATGCATACTTTGTATTTGGTTTCTCTACTGTTGACAAAAATTTTCATGACAACGTTTTTGTGAGCAAATTTAATAGAACATTTTTTGGATCTGGAAATGAAAAAAAGGTTTTTCAAAAATTTTCTTACGTGTTTTAATTTTTAAAATTTTGTTGATAATTTTTCAAACTTCATTAAGAAAATTTTTGAAAGAAAAAATTGCGAAATTACAGTTTCGTTTGTCGATTTATGAATTCAAAAAAAAGGCAGTCAAATAGGATAATGGCTTATTATATTTAATTTTTCAAACTTCATTAAGAAAATTTTTGAAAGAAAAAATAACGAAATTACAGTTTCGTTTGTCGATTTATGAATTCAAAAAAAAGGCAGTCAAATAGGATAATGGCTTATTATATTTAAAGTGTGGTCCTTATAAAGACCTAACGACTTAAATGCTTTAATTAATTACATATCAATTCCGAAATCAATAATTTGGTTAATTCAACCGCAAAGACACGCACGTAAATGTGTTATCGATTTAGTAAACACACATTGTTTCCAATTCCAATTATCTTTGTTATTTTAGGTTATATAACAAACAACATAATAATTTAAACATGATAGGTGGAAGTAATTTCTGAATCTGTATGCTTAATAAATTGTTCACTCCCATTGATATAAAAAGGTCAGTTAAGTCTGTAATGCAACTTAAAACTGTTGCTATTATTGGCTGACTTTATTTACTCGTAGGCGACATGTTTAGGTCATGATATAACTGCACTATTCAGCACTGATCTTTGTAAATACACAAGATAATAATTATGTTACTTTCTGAATCATCTCGTAATGAATAAAAATAGCAATTGTCACATTTTCAAAAATAGGGATCTACAGTGAAAAATTATAACAACAAAGTTTGAGAAGGTCACTCTGCTGACCATCACAAGGTTTTGTTGTGGCTTTTACGATCATTTGACCTTTGCATAAGATGTATCCATTCAGCTTTGTAGAATTTTTTTTCAGTTCGGATCAATTGACACTAATAAACTCTTATTATGCAATTGGCTATATAAAAAAATGGCCTCAAAATTAAAAAAAAGAGAAAGAAAATATTTGAAGTTCTTTTTGTGATTAACTGATTAAATATAATTCTTTGAATTTCAAAACACTCTGTATTGATATATACAGAGAAATGCAGCCGCAACACGCAGAAATGTCAAAGCCGTAGGCCAGGAAAAGTTCATAGGTCGCGACCGCGCTAAAATCTAAAGGGATCATTGATGAAATCAATTCCGAGAAACAAAATCTAAAATTAACCGCTGATAAGTGTTACGAGTCAAGGCTGCAACAAAATAATGCCAAGTCCATTGTAGCAACTTTTTCAAATTCGATAATAGACATTACCATTCATTGTCGGCTCTTATTGTTACAGATGAACAGGAACGAGTTCAAAAGAAAACATTCGTCAATTGGATCAACTCTTATCTATCCAAGGTAAATGTCCCGCTTTACACGTAAACAAATCTGCCCAGATTGATGGGAGTACAACTTTTGTAATTAGTGAATGAAGGGTCGGTGCTTGGTACAGAACTGTAGCTCATGCAACCAAATCTGACGTCATTATTTCATTTTTCCAGCGAGTTCCACCGCTTCGGGTAGACGATCTGATTGACGATCTAAAAGACGGAACGAAATTGCTCGCATTGCTCGAAGTTCTTTCGGGAGAGAAACTGGTAATACAATTTTCCTCCCTTAAAAGTATTCTTTTGATCGATTTTTTCAGCCTGTGGAGAGAGGCAGAATCTTGCGAAGACCCCACTTTCTGAGTAACGCTAATACAGCCCTAGAGTTCCTCACCAGGAAACGCATCAAATTGGTCAACATCAACGCCAGCGACTTGGTGGACGGGAGACCTCCAGTCGTCCTCGGTCTTATTTGGACCATCATTTTATACTTCCAGGTAACTGTCTATTTTTGGTGGTTGTATTTCGTGTAGTGGCTTCGTTGAGTAGACTTAGTCCGGTAAAAGCTCGCATTTTTTCAATTTTTCTTCTCAAAGCTTCGCAAGGAGTGGGCATTTAGATGGGTAAGTAGCGCTTTATTTTTTCCAATTTTTGTTTCCTCCTCTCACACTTGATTTTTTCCGACTAGATTGAAGAAAACACTCGAGCTTTGCAATATTTGGCCCATTGGGATAGCTCCAGCAGTCTTGAAAGTGCTGGAACTTCATCTTCTAAGGACAAATGGAAGTTAGGAGCGCGCAAAACTCTCCTCCATTGGGTTTCCAACGCACTTCCCAACGATTCCGGGATTGAAATCAAAGATTTTGGCGCTAGTTGGCGTGATGGCATCGCTTTTCTTGCTATTATAGACGCAATTAAGAAGAATTTGGTTAATATAGCCGAACTGAAGAAAGCTTCAAATAGGACTAGACTTGAAACAGCTTTTGACGTTGCTGAAAATGAGTTAGGAATTACCAGGTTGCTAGATCCTGAAGACGTAGACGTGCCGAAACCTGACGAAAGATCGATCATGACGTACGTGGCGCAATTTTTGCACAAATATCCCGAACCCAAGAGTACAGGACCGGACGCTATAGCAGCAGTTCAGGAGGAATACAGCCAACTGTTGTCTTGGTTAATGAAGAAAACACAATACTTGGAACATCTGCAACAAACAAATTCATTACCTAATGACTACTCCGAATATCAAGCTTTTAAAAGTGAAGTAGATGACAAGGAGAAAGTTTTTCTTAAATTGAAACGTCTGATTGAGAGTCAGAGTTTGATTTCCATAACGAAAGAATCCTGGTACGACATTACGAAACTATGGGACAAACTTCAAAACCAGTTGTTGTACTGGTTGTGGATGTTGGATTCACGCCTACCGGGCGATTTGAAATACGTGGGTGAATGGTTAGCACAAGCCGAGAAATTACTTTATTGTGACGAAATCCCGACGATTATGAACGAAGAGACTGCATCTATTATTAGTAGGAAGTTAGAGGAACATAAAGCTTTCTTTGCCGACTTGCCTACGGTACAAGAAAAATTTGCTCAGGCTTGTAAAGCTCCTCTAAGTGAAGTGCCTTCAGAACAGTTACAAAATATGGCTGTTAGACTGAACGAAGTTGGACCTAAAGCTGCTCAAAGACGAGTTAAACTTAAGTTCCTTGAACATAAGGTAACAAACTTATTATTTTTAAATTGAGTGAGTAACGTTTTTCTTTTAGTGTTGCCTTATTGCATTCTTGCAACTCACAGAGACCAAACTGAAAGCTTGGAGTGGTAAATACGGCCGGCTGGAAAGAGTCGTCCAGATTTTAGAACAGTATAGGAATTTTGTTTCGAAGAATCATATTTTTCAAGAGTTTAATAAAGCTTTTATTGACATGCAAGCCGTTGTTGAGGAGTATAAGCGAGACGGGGGCATTGGTAAATCTGCTCTTTGTGTGGCTCGTCAGGGAATTAAGTTTATATTTTTAGATAAGCGTGAAATGGCCGATATTGATCGTTTTCTGAGAGACACCGCCGATAGGTGGAAAAACGTCTCGATGGAGCTCCGCTGCGTTCAAAGCATGATTGAAGAAGTTGTCGCGTATTGGCGCCGCTGGGATTCCCTCTCTGGTGAGTTTGACGACTGGCTCAACAAAGCAGAAAAGGCAATCAATTTACCCGAAGAAGAAAAGATGGAGTTTTTCCAAGATATTAGTGTCTGGAGAGACAATTACCAGTTGTTGGGGGACACCGTGAGTTTTCTTATTGCGACTTGTGAAGACAAAATCGCTTTAGAATTGAAGATACGTTACCAAAACATGACTGATCGTTGGGAAAAACTTTATCCGTTAGTCAACAAGTATAGCCAAGCTGGTGATTTGCTACGCAATCGTAAAGATTTCCGTGCTGGAGTTGATATTCTCTCAGAATGGTTGAGGAAAGCTGAAAGCGTTTTAAATTCCCCTCAACTGGGTTCGACTGAACGCATCAAAAAACATATAGAGAATTTGATGAAACTTCAAGGCGAAGTTGAAGAAATTGAAAATCTTTTCAAAAATGTCAGCAAAACGTTTCAGACTTTGATCCAAGATTTGACTAGAGAGGAGGTCGACAAAATGATGTTGATTCTCAAGCACGAGAAGGAAAGTCTTGTCAAAGTCCGCGCTTTGCTTCCGGCCCAGATACACATGTACAACCAACTTTTGGTCCAGCAGGAGTCACTTGAATTCGGTCAGAAAGAAATCAGTAACTGGTTAGATAACGCCGAAAGTTTACTCAGTAGTCTAAGCCTTGAAGCTGAGAAAGATACCCTCAAAGACCAATTAGATAAATTAAAACAATTCTTTACTCGAACCTTGTATTACAAATCAATGTTAGATAGTAAAAACAAAGTTTTGACCAACATTGTCAAGTCGGTGGACCAAAGTGATAACGTAGATGTTGCCCAAATGAGTGCAAACATGGAACAATTGAACGACCGGTTCCTTTACGTCACACAAAACGCCCAATTGTGGGAACAGAGACTCCAAGAAGCCATCCGGTGTTGGTTTAACTTCTCTGAATGCGAACGTGTCATTTCCAATTGGCTAAACAACGCCGAAAAATTAATCGGCGAAAAACGAATCGACAACAAAGAAACAGTCGAAGAACACAAAAACTTTTTCCAAAGCGTGAACGAGCGCTGGATCCACGACCTCTCTCAAAGCGCTCAAGACTTATGCAACTGTCTTCCGAAAGAGCAACACAAACCAATTCTAGCCTCAGTGCACCAACTCCAAAACAAATGGAGAGAAATTCTTTCATTTGCACCACTTCATTTGATGCGACTCGAGTTTAGATTGGACGAATCGGCTTTCAATTATTACGTTAGAGAGATAGAGAAAGAAATTACAACCGAGTATATCGCGTTCAGCAAACAGGAAAATATCGAATCGATTATGAGCAGAAACAAAGAATTTTTTGGGGCTCAAGGGCCCATGGCTGAGACCTCCAGGTGTCTTGAAAATTTGAGGAAAATCGCAGCGACGTATACGCAACATCATCCGGGTGATAAAACGGTTGCTGATTCAGTGGCCAAAGCAGAAGAACAGTGGAGGAGTCTTAACAGCAAGGTTGAGACTTTGAGGCAACAGTTGGATCAAATTCCGGAAAAGTGGGAACATTACAATACGAAATTTGATGTTATGGTGAAGTGGATGGATGAGGTTGACAACACGTTGAGGAACATCTTCAACGATGTAAATGCCATGGAGGAATTCGAGCGGGAAAAGGCCATCTTCCAGGTAAGTGACTTGACTTGACTTGACTTAAACTGCTGTAATAACGTTAGCTTTATTTCTGTTTTGCTATCAGTTGAAAAGGCTTATGGTAATTCATAAAAAATCAATTTGTGTCTCGTTTTGCAATTCCGCTGTTTTTTTTTTAGAATATTTGCAAAGAAGCCGATTCAAAGCGCGAAGACATGAAATGGTTAGTCCAAACTTTGGATTCTCTATCATCACATTGTCCCGAAAACCAAGCAGTTGACGAGCAGAAGAAACTAGAAGCTTTAATCACGCGATATAAAAATCTTATACCGTCTCTTGAGGTCACTATGGTCAAAACCGATACTCTCTCGAAATGTTATACTTATCGAAGAGACGTTAAAGAAGTCTGCAGTTTACTGAAACGTGTCCGCGACCAGTCGAAACGTGAGGCACAGCCTCAGAGTCTCGAATCTGTCAATGAGCTTATCAAACACCAAGAAATTGCAATTTCACAGTTGGACCAACAGAGACCACATATCATGTCAATGTTACAAAAGGGTAAAGAGTTAGTTAAGGACACGAATGCGCCCTCTTTTGTACAGGAAGAAGTAAAAGGGCTTGAAAGTGGATGGACGGAAACGTACGATGAGACAGTTGAGAGATATCACAAATTGCTCGGGACGCAGCACTTGTGGCTCAATTACTCGGAACAAAAACAAGAGATTTTAGATCTTTTGCACAGAGCTGAGCAAGAGTTGAAGAGGATTTCTCCGAGTCAATACAACTCGAGTAATCTTCCGGCCGAATTGTTGGCCAAGCAAGAAATGGCAGTACGTTTGAGGGAAGCCACCGAAGAGATGTTACGCCGGTTGAGAGACCTTTCGCGAAATCTTGGTATACAAGATCAAAAGATTGAGAAAGAAGTGACAGAAATTGAGCAACGACTCAACACCACTCTGGAAAATGTTCAAGAAAAAGTCGTTTTCTTAGAACAATACAACACGAAATGGTCCGATTTCCAAAACAAACTTGGAGAGTTGCAAAACTGGTCGGTACAAAATGCCCCTCAGTTGTTGTCAGCTGTACAAGAAGACAATCTTCCACCGGAGGAACGAGTCACAAAAACGACTCTTCTTCAGTCGGAGCTCTGCCACAAGATAAATCTTTTAGACCAATTGAATGCCGAAGCTTCAAACTTGATGATTGGGGACAATCCCGATGTGAAAAAACTCCAAGCTCAAGTAGTCGAATTGCAAGAACGCGTTGTCACGATTAACCGAAACGTCGAAAGTCAAGCCGCTTCAATTAACAAAGATTTGAAAAACTGGCAAGTGTACCAGGCTAGCATCCAGGATATTAAACCATGGATCGAAAAATCCGAACATCGGATCCAGGTGGGAGCCCCAAAACCGGCAAGTCTTGAAGAAGCATTAATTCTTCAAAGAGAGAACAATAATTTTACCAAAGAATGTGATTTGCAGTTTGGTAAAATTCAAAACGTCGCTGGTTTGAGCCAACAAATCACGTCGAAAACAAACGCACCGGATGAAATCGACTCGATTCACTCTCGGTGGACTATAATCAATGAGACCACACACCAGTGGGGACAAAAACTCGAAAAATTAGTCCTCACATGGGATGATTTTGACAAAAATTCGAAAAATTTAGAGAAATGGATTGAAAAAAGTGAGAAAACTTTGAATGAGCGATCGATAAATCTTAACACGCCACATGTCGAGAAGTTGGAAAAGGAGTTGGCAAAGTTGAAGGCGTTTAATAATGAGATTTCCGAACAGCAAGCTAAAGTGATAGCTTTGACACAAAGTGCAGACTCGATTAGTCATCATGTGAATCCTGAAGGTGCCACTTTAGTGAAAGGAAAAGTGCAAGAGCTTAAAACTCAAGTGGGACAATTGGCCGAAGCAGTGAGAGCCAAAATAAATCAAGTTTCAGATGCGATTTTAAATAAACATGACTTCCAAACGAAAATGATTGATTTTTCAAATTGGGTCGACCAATTGAAGAGTCACGTGGGAGAAATTGATCAAATCCCGGCTGATAAAGTGGAAAGCGCACTTATCAACGTCCATGATTTGATGCAACAACATTCGGAAAAACAACCGGTATTTAACAGCATATACGACGAAATCAAGGAAATCACCCTAAAAGCGTCGCCAGATGAGGCACAGGGTCTCAACCACGAATACAGCACTTTAGTCGAAAGTTACCAAGAAGTTGACGATAAATTAAAAAATAAGAAACTTGCTTTGGAAAAATGGGGCGATTTGATCAACTGGCATGGCGAAACCATTAACCAATTGTCTCATATTAAGTACCAAATAGACAGTGGAAAAGTTCCACCTGAAAATCTTCAAAAACTTCTTCAAGAAAGCGAGGAAATTATTTCCAAGATTACAACTTGGAAGAAAGTAGCTCCAGATATTGACAATATGGATGTGATTATTTTGGATCGGCAGACCGGTTTGCCCAGAAGTGCTGACCATATGGTCCGAGAAGTAGAAATTCGGGCTACTAATATTAAACAACAGTTGGCCGATAAGTTGGATAATGTAGAAAAAGTTAAAGCGCATTGGAGACAATTTGAGGAACTTCAAACTCGTGTCAAAGACAGTCTTGGGCAGACTGAAGCAAAACTGGGCGAAATTTTGAGAAGTGTCAAGACTTCACACGATTTACCTCTAGTAGTAGACCAGTTGAATCAACTACTCGAAGTTCAGATTGAAAAGTCGCCAATTAAGGAAGAGTTGCGCAAGGAAGCCCTACAATTGATGAAAGAGGACATTCAGAACGTTTCAGTGATTCAAAGTGTTATTTCCGAGATTGAGACCAGTTGGAATCGTGTTAATGAGGATATCAAAGAACAGAAATTAAAATTATCTGACACTATTTTTGCTTGGACTGACTTCAAAGAGGCCAAAGAGCGAGTAATTAAAGATATCGAGCGAATCGAGCAAACCGTTGAAGGTCTGGAAGTACCAAACGACTTAATGCAAGCCAACTTGAATAGTGAAAAAGCTCGCAAAGCTCTCGATTCGTTAAAAAAGTCCAAAATAAATCTCGATAGAGTTGACCTTAAAGGCCAAGCGATTGTTAAAAAAGCTGATTTACTTCCAGGAACGGAATCTGAAGTTCGGAGCGAAGTGCAAGAAGTCCACCAGATCTGGTCACGCGTTTACGAAAAATTGATGAAAATCAACCAAACGACTGAATCTCAAGCGACCATTTGGAAACATATTGAGGACACGAAGAATAGCCTTCTCCAGTGGTTGGGTGAGCAGAATATGATTTTGGCATTGGCTGTTGAAAAACCGAACGAAGTTGAGGCTGCAAAAGCCAAACTTGCGCGATATCGAGAGGAGTTGCCAGCCCAGCAGAGACTAAGTCAAAGTGTTCCAACTAAATATGCGCAACTCGTCAAACTTACCGATGGTAGAGATATTCCAACTCTTCAGTCTTTGATGCAGTTATTGGAAGATCAGTTTAGAGATGTGGAAGCAAACGCTCAAAAACTCGAATTGGTTGCTTCCAAATACGGAGATAAGGAAAGCCAGATTAGGGAGAATATAAAGAGTGTTGGAGCAACAGTTACAAATTTGAGAGAAGGAATTATTAAATGTGAAGATTTAACAGGTGACAATGAAAAGATATTGGACCGGCTTTTGACGGTACGAAAATTGAAGAGCCAAGTTTTGGCTTCTGAGCCTGATATTAAGAAAATCGATGGGAAGATTGCACAAATGAAAGCGACTTATCCGAGTTTCAGCGAGAGTAATTTGCCAAAAGAGCAACAATTGTTGAGAAAGAGATTTGAGAGTGTCATTGTCCATGGGAGTAAAATTGAAAACAGTCTTATGAGTTTCCTGAAGAAGTTTCATAATGAGAAATACGGGGCGTTACAGAGGATTATAGCAACACACAAAGAAAAGATTCAGTGGTGTCTCCCTGAACCTGCAAGTGATAAATACAATTTAGAAGTCAAATTGAAGTCATTGGTACCGATCCAAAACGCTTTGGAAGATTGTGAAGCGAGGAGAAAGGAATTGGAAGAGTCTTTGACATTATTAGAGAAAGTCGAGTCTCCTGAAACTATAAAATTACTCACAGCTGAAAAGGACCACTTATTTTTGGACTTAGATGACCTTAAAGAGAGTTACAATAAGACTAAAACTTTGCTTGAACGAAACATAATTTTGCACGAACAGTACGAAAAGTTGAGTGACTCACTCTCGAATTGGTTGAAAGAAATTGAAAATAGAGTCAAAACAGAAAGTACTACTCAAATCGACTTGAATACAGTCGATGCCAAAATTGGTGAAATTGAAAACCTGAAATCTGAAGTGCTTAGATATGAGAGTGAGATTGGAAAATTGATACCACTGAGCGAGCAATTAGTTAAAGAAGTGCCCGAATCTCGTGTGGGACAATACGCCCACCATTTGACAACTCGATATCAAACTGTTTCCAAATTCCTTACCAATTACCTTGACAAATTAAATGAGTTAAACCGATACAAAGATTTGTACAGAAAGAGTATTCAAGATGTCGAAAATTGGTTGGTCCAAGCCGAAGAGAAAGTCAAAACATTTTCAGATTTTACAACACGTCCAAACCAAGCCACGCTTCAAGAATTGAAGAGTTTTGCAAACGAAAAAGAACTCGGTCAAGTCTTACTTGCCAAAGCTGTGGAACACGGAGAGGCACTTTTTTCAGGTATCACTCCTGAAAATAGAGATGCTATTCGGGTCGAACTGAGGAATTTGAGAGACAAGTCCGAAGGACTGATCGATAAAGTCAATAATATTTACAAGCAAGTTGAGGGAATTTTAATACAGAGGCACTCATTTGACGACAATCTCCAACAAGTAAGGATCTGGATCGAAGATGCTGAAACTAAATTAGGGCCTGAAATGAAATTGGATGCTACTTTAGCCGAAAAGAAGCAAACTTTGCACAACTATAAGACACTAGCTCAGGATGTTAATCTTCATAAAAAAATTTTGAAGCAACTGCAAGAAAAAATCGGTCAGTTAGCAGACGCCGATGCCGAGAACAGTCTTGAAGAGAATTTAGATAAGTACAATCGTCTTGCTGAAGAAGTCAACAGCAGAATTGGGCTGGTAGAAGACTTCGTTGCCAATCACGAAGCTTACAATCAAGCGATTGAAAAATGCCACGATTGGTTGAGTGCGTTGACATCTGAAGCTGCTCTTTTAGTAGATGAGTCTTCGACTGAATCCCCTGAAGCTAAATTAGCAATGGTTGAGAATCTACTAGCCCAGAAGCCTGAAGGTGATAAGATAATCGAGTCGTGCAAGCAACAATTGGAGGTTGTTTTGAAACAAACTTCAACCCCCGGTCATCCCCATTTAATTCATTGTTTTGAAGAACAAGAAAAGTCGTGGAAACACTTCTTAGAATTGTGTTCTGACGCTCAAGAGAAATTACAAAGTATTCATTCCAAGTACGCTGAAGTCGAAAAATTGATTCAAAATCTTGATAGTTGGTTGAAACAAAAAGAAGGACAAGGTAAAGATCAAAGTTTGAAGAGCACGGAAGAAACAAAAAGAGGTCACTTAGAGAAGTTATTAAATTTAGAAAAGGAGGTTTTAGTGAGGGAGAAAGATTTCGGTGAGGTGGCCGAACTGGCGAAGAATTTGGAAGGTGATGTGAAAGTTTCTCAACTGTTGACTCGCTATCAGGCTTTGAAAAATCTTCTCAAGGAAGTGATTGGAAGATATAGAGGTTTTGTCAACGAACATCAAAGTTTCAATGAAGAATATGCAACTTTCCTTCATTGGTTAACAGAAAAAGGGGAGGAATTATCGGATTTGAGTCACATTGTCGGCGATTTGGATGTCTTGCAAACACGGCAAAAAGACATCAAGAATTTGATTGAAGCCAGAAATATGAAAAGCGAACAATTTGAGAATTTGATAGATAATGGGGAAAAATTGTACGCACATACTTCACCCGATGGTAGAGAAATAATCAGACAACAATTACGAAATTTGAGAACAATTTGGGATAGTTTTACTGATGATTTACAAAATGCAACAAATAAACTGGATCAGTGTTTGATTCAATTTTCTGATTTTTCCTCCACACAAGAACAACTGACCAAATGGTTGAAGGATGTTGAAAAAGCTATGCAGCAACATACCGAATTGAAAACGACTCTTCAAGAAAAAAGAGCACAATTGCAAAATCATAAAATTATGCATCAGGAAATTATGTCCCATCAACAGTTGGTCGAATCGGTTTGTGACAAAGCACAACAATTGGTCGATCAAACCCAAGATAGGTCTTTAAATGTTTACCTACAATCTATTAAACAACTATTTTTGAGTATCGTAAGCAAATCTGAGGAATTACTTACTAATTTGGAGGATTGTGTTGAGAAACATAATCAGTACAGTCAGCAAGTTGCTGCTTTCAAAGACTGGCTGAATGAACAGGCAGAAAAATTGCAAGAATATAATGTGGTCAATGGAGAAAAATCTGAGCTTTTGAAGAGAATCTCAAGCGTTAAAAATCTCAAAGAACGTAACGAGGACGAAGGTTCGAAACTCCTGGAAAGTCTCAAACAAAACTTTATCATTGTTGCTAAAAGCACAGCTCCGAAAGGAGTGGAACTGTTGAAGAAAGAACTGGAGGAGCTTTATGGACTGTTAAGCCAACATTTGGAGGATATGGACGCCATTGTTGAGAAACAAGAAAACGCCATTAAGCAATGGCAACAGTTTGAAATAGAGTTGGAAACACTCAACCAATGGTTCAAAAACGCTGAAGTTAAATTCAGGGACCAGTCACTTCGTGCAACTCTTCAAGAGAAAGAGGACCAACTTAAAACTTGTCTAAATGATCGAGAACAAGTCGCTGTTAAGGAAAAAGAAATAGATCATTTTGTCGACAAGAGTCACTCGCTTCTACACATGAGTGGTGTTCAAAGAATTAAACCTTTAGTGTTTCAAATAAGCACTCGTTATCAAAATTTGCACGCCTCGACGAAAGATGTGATCAACCGTTGGCAAAGTGTAGTCGACGACCATCAGAAATATCAGAAGAAATTAGAAGAAACCTCAAACTGGTTGAAACATCTCGAGGATAATTTAGCAGTGTTGCAAAAAGGCGAATTAGCCACAAATTTGGAAGCTATTACAAATCGACTTCAAGTGTTATTGGGAGAAAAAGATCAAGGTGACCACAAAATCAACTCTTTGACACTTTTGGGTGAGAGAATTCTACCGGATACTGCAACCCAAGGTCGCGAGATTATTCGAAATGAGTTGAGAGAAATTCGGGAGCGTTGGGATCGACTTGCTGAAGGAATTAAAGAACAACAGAAGTTACAAGATGCTCAGAGTTTGCAGTTGTCAAGTTATCAGGATATGCTACAGCAGACTTTAGCATGGTTGGATACCATGGAGAAGCAGATTCAAGTCGATCCATCCACATGGGTGTCCATCCAAGAAGTTAGGTCCAAACTGCTCAAACACCGGACAATCCATCAGGAGATTGTGTCGCATAAGAGAATTATAGATGGTGTTACAGAGAAAGCTCAAACTCTTGTACAGTTGACAAACAATAAAGACAAAACTGCTGAAGTTGAAGAGAGTATCAAGTCGATTAATGAACGGTATAAAAAATTGCTGCAAGCCGTGCAAAATAACCTCAAACAACTCGAAAATTGTTTGGAGGTTTACCAACAATTCTACGACTTGCAGAAAGCACACCAAGATAACCAGAAACAACTGTGGGACAAATTGAACAGTTATTCAGATTTAACTGGCAATAAGCAGGCTTTGCAAGAACGGCTTGATAATGTTATCGACATACAAGAACACCTCCCCGAGAGTAGTATTAAACTGAAAGAATTGCAAGACCACGTTGATTCAAAAATATCAATTTTGTCTGGAAGAGCACAAGAAAATATGCACCGAGACGTCGCTAATTTGAAATTTGATCAAGAGAAATTTATCGCTGCTTTGGTCGATATTAAGTCAGGTTTGGAAGGTCGATTGAAACTCTGGAGTGACTACGAGGAGTCTCTCGAACGACTTTTATCATGGTTGGCTGATGCCGAACTAGCTTTGAAGAACTACACCCTCAAGAACACACTGGAAGAGAAACAAGAGCAGTTGGAAAAATATCAGGTGAGTGTTGGTGGTTTTGGTTGAGCTTTGTTTGATTGAAGTCTTTAGGATCTAACTAGGTTGGTGGAATCTCGAGGGAGAGACGTGAAGGATTTCGTGGTCATTACTGATCATTTAGAACAAGTAAGATTTTTGTTGTCGTAGCGGTGTCTCTATTTGGTGGTGGTCTTCCTATGTTTCTTGCTGTTTTATCTAAATCGTTTCGCGATTTGTACTAATTATAATTTCTTCGCAGGCACTTATCCTGAATCTCAGACAAAACGAATCCGAATTTGACAAAATGTCCGATGATTCAACCGAACTGCTTCAGAGTAGTGGCGATAGCCGAATTTCTGTCAACGTCCAACAAATTTCTTCACGTTTCCAATCAGTCCAAGCCACTGCAAAGGAAGTTGTGAAAAAATGCGAGCAAAATGTCGCCGACCACAAACTCTACAACGACAAGTACCGCCAGTGTTCCGACTGGATTGCCGTAGCTCAAGGCCGATTCGACACCTGCAAGGAAAACATTAAGAAAGGAGCGCGCAATATTCTCACCGAACAATACAAAATCCTCGAGGAGTTGCTTTCGCAACAAACCAGTGCTACACTCCTCCTCAACAACACCATCGAACTAGGAGAGAAACTTTATCTTAGCACAGGCCCCGATGGCCGCGAAGTTATAAGTAACCAACTTCAGGAGTTGCAACAAGCCTTTGAGGCTCTATTTGACGGGATTAATAGCACTGACCGCGAGTTGAAAGCGAAACTGACAAGGTAAGTTCAATTCTGTGTGAAACAGAGGTAAGTCAGAATTTTTTACAGATGGACCGGATTCGAAGAATGCGCCAAAAACATCCGCGCTTGGCTGAAGGAAGCCGATCTGGGACAAGAACTCGAGCTCAAAGCTACCCTCGATGAGAAAAGAACTCAGCTTCAAATTTATCGCACCTTGTTGCATGACGCTTTGGCGCATCAACAAGACGTTGTTGATTTGAGGGACAAAGTTGAGAGTCTTCCTGAACGGAATGAAAGTATTGACCAACAGTTGGCCACGATAATAGAACATCATGATAAGTTGTTAAAACGAGCGCAGAATTTTGTAGAACGGTACGAAAGTATTGTTAATGACCATCAAGAATTTAACAAAGTGGTTACGGACACGAAAGAGTGGACAGCGGCTACGTTAAACACTGTTAATACTTTGGGCGATTTGGATTTAGAAAGAATTTCATTACATTCGAATCTTGAAAGATTGAAGAGTTTGAAGAGTAGTCTCTCGGAAGAAGAAAACAGGATTGAAAACATCAAGAGTTTAGGAAGTAAAGTTATTCCGGGAACCATTGATTACGGTCAAACCGCAATAAGGACACAAATTGATAATTTGCAACAAGAATGGGCCGGTTTGGTCTCGGCAATAGACCAGACTATAATCCAGTTGGAAAGTAAACTTGAACATTGGTCCGAGTATGAAATTCTCAAAGACCAGTGCTTAGTCTGGATCAGAGAAATAGACAACAAATTACACTCTATTGACTTAAAAGCAACAGCATCCCAAAAGAAAGCTCAGTTAGAAGTTTTGAAAACTCTCCAGGGTGAGATTAGAGCAAAAGAATTTGAGATTGATGCAGTGACTGAAAAGGCTCAACAAGTGAACAAAGGTTTGTGTGGCCGCAATTCACAAATATCTGAATTAGGGGTCAAATACCAACAAGTTTGTCATAAAGTGAAAGATTTGACAGGTCGGTGGCAACAGTTTGTTAACAGTCATCAAGATTTCGACTCTAAGATTAGTTCTTGTGAGCAATGGTTGGGTGAAATCAACAATAAACTTACGTACTGCTCCGATATTGGCTCTTCTAATCAAAAAGAATTAGAAGCGAAGTTAGAAACAGTTCAAGAGTTGATTTTATCGAAGGAAGAAGGTTTTGCCAAGATACAAAATTTGGTGGAACTTGCTCAAACCGTTCTCGCGAATACTTCTCCTAATGGCCACAATGCTATAAATGAATCTCTTGCAAATATTCAAGAGCTTTGGTCTAATCTGGCTTCGAGGATGATTGAAACTAAAGCTATAATAGACGATGCTTTGACAAAATGGGCCGGTCTTCTGGAACAAATCCGCGATTTTGATAAAACAGTCGAGTGGATGGAAGGACAATTGAAGGAATTGTCAGTACTCCAAGGAACAGCAGCTGAGAAGAAAACTCAATTAGATCAAATAAAAAATCTTGAAGAAAAAGTCAGATGTGAGAAAATCGAAATTGATAATCTCAAAGCTATGGCCTCTCAAGTGTTTAGGAGTAAGAAAGCTGCTCAAGTTGATGCTCAAGAAGTATTTAAAAGGTTTGATGAATGTGCTCAAAAAATTACCAAACTGTTACAAGATAGAGAAAATCAGTATCGTGACCATAAAACGTATAAAGAATCCTACGATGAAGTGCAAAGATGGATGACTCGAGCTCAGGAGAAAGTGCCCCAATTGAAGCAAAGACCACTTGGTGACAAATTAACAATTGAGAATTTCTCTGGACCTTTGGACCATCTTTTGAACAAGCAAGCCCAAGGAGAAGTACTCTTGGAAAATTTAGAACATGCAGCTCAAGTAGTGTTGCCTAATACCAACAGTCAAGGCCAGGAATTGATCAAGAAAGATATCAAAGCGTTGAGAGAAAGTTTCGAACGACTTTTTAAAGACCTTCAGCAACAACGTGACCAATTGGAAGTTGTTCTACAGTATTGGAGGGATTATAAGGATGACTATGAGCGTATTTCTGATTGGTTGCAACAAATCACAATTTTGATCAAGAATCAAAAAATTGCACTTTTTGCTACGTTGCCTGAAAAAATCAAGCAAGTTAACGACGTGAAAGACATACTTAAAAAACTCGACGATGGGAAAATACAAATTGATCAACTAAATGATTCTGCGAAAATTTTACTCAAATCGCCGCTCGAAATTCATGTTAATAATCAGTTGCAACAGTTGAATTCTCGATATCAAGTCGAACTTAACTTGGCCAAAGATGTTTTGAAGAAAGTTGAGACGAATCGTGACCAACATCAGGAATACTCGGATAATTTGGAGAAGAGTCGAAAATGGATCGATGAGGCGCGTGAGTTGATTAGAAACTGTTCAGAAGCAGCTTCACACAGCAGCAAAGACGTACTACAATCACACTTGAACAAAATCCAAGAGCTAATCCAAAGACGAGAAGAAGGCCAGAATTTGATTCATGCGACTGTCAATTGTGGCGAAAAAGTTTTACGGAGTACAAGATCAGATGGTCGGGAAGCTATCAATAACGAACTTAAAGAAATTCAAGGTGATTGGGATAGAATCGTTAAGAAAATGTCCACTGTTAAGGTGCACCTTGAAACGGCTTTGTTACAATGGGCTGATTATGACAGCTCCTACAGTCAGTTGCAACAATGGATAACCGATCGTGAAGCTAAACTCCAACAAGTTTCCGAACAAAAAGTTGTTAAAACGAAGAAAAGTCAAACAGGACTCAGCTCTTTACCGATCGGTGAAAGAAAAGCGACTCTTCGGGAGACTGGAAGCATAGTCCAAGATATCGTTTCCTTTGAACCCATGATCCAGTCAGTAACTTCCAAAGCCGAGGATTTGAAACAAGCAGCTCCAGCATCTGAAATTTCCACAAAATACGAAACGTTGTCAAAACATGCAAAAGAACTCTACGAGAAACAGAAAGAAACTGTAGAGCAACATCAAGCATTTGTTGATGCTGACAATGATTTTGTCCAATGGATTCGTTTGGCAAAAGAAAGACTGAGCAAATGTTCAGAACCGACCGGGGATAAAGAGAGCCTCGGAAGCAAATTATCACAACTGAAAGCTTTGCAGAATGAGCTCCCCGAAGGCGAGAAGAAACTA
This sequence comes from Tribolium madens, assembly GCF_015345945.1. NCBI lineage: Eukaryota > Metazoa > Arthropoda > Insecta > Coleoptera > Tenebrionidae > Tribolium > Tribolium madens. The sequence goes on from NW_025400983.1 coordinate 8,495,432, forward strand.
GAAACGGCTTTGGAACAAGGAGATAAGGCTTGCCAGTACGCCGATGAGGAAGATCGCGAGATAATTGAAGAGGAGGTTGGGTTGTTGCAAGAGGAGTTTGATAATTACGTCGACTCGCTTAACAACGCGAAAAATTTGTTGGAGATTGGAATTGTCAAATGGACAGAATATGAAGAACAGTACCAGGAAGCTCTAGATTGGTTGGCTCAGACTGAGAACTTAGTACAGTCGTATAACAAACTACAAGATAGCTTGGAGGAAAAGCGAGCGGTTTTGGAGCAGTTCCAGTTGCAACTCCAAACACTTTTTGACTGGCAATCCGAACTTGATCGTCTCAATATGAAAGCTCAAGTTTTGTTGGAAACTTGCGCCGATACAAGGATTAGTAATGCCGTGACGCAACTTTCGACCAAATATAACGCAATTTTGTCACTTGCGAAGGAAGTTATGCGTCGTTTGGAGTTACACTATCAAGAACACCAACAACACAGTACTCTTTATCAAGAGTGCCAAGACTGGATCGACCGTACCAGAGATAAACTCCATACATGTCAAGAAATTCCAAATACGCTTCCCGAAGTTAACAGTAAACTCCAAGCTGTCAAAAACATTCGCACATCTTTAGAACAAGGTCAGAATAAATTGCGATACATTTCTGAACTGAAGGAGCGTGTCATTATGAACACGGAGCAGTCTGGTGCTGCCAAAATTCAAGAAGACACTGAAAATTTGAAACAAGACATGGAGAAATTACTGAATGATGTTCAAGAAGCCCGTAATCGCTTGACAAATCGGGCAAGCCAACTCGAAGAGATTGCAAAACTTCACATGATGTTGTTAGATTGGCTCCAAGATATCGAACACCAAATCCAGTCAGATGACGAGTTTTTGAACGATTTGAGTGAGAAGAAGGCCAAATTGGAAAAGTTTAAAGCGGTACAGAAGGAAATCAAGACGCACACTGACTTAATCGAGAAACTCAAGGCCAAATTGGCCGAGGATACGAATCTGAAAGCTGACGAGTATGCAAACTCGTTTAAGAAATATGAAGAATTAAAACAGTCGGTGGACAAGTCTATTGCCGATTTGGAAAAACAAGTCGGTGATCATGAACAGTACAAAAACTCGTACAATGTTGCAATGGAATTAATTCGAAAATCTTGCGTCGAAGCCCAAACTTGTTCCGACTTACATGATGAGCTCGACAAAATTTTGGAAAAAGAAGCTAAGATCAGTGAAATCTCAAACTCACTTCCCGAATGTGACAATTTAGTTCATAAGACAATCGAGTTGAGTATTTTAGTCATGAAGACAACCGGCGAGGAAGGCAAAGACACAATCAAACAAGAAATCGAACAACTAAACATGGATTGGGAAGGCCTTCACCTAATTTGCAACGAAACGCAAAAGTCCATCACGAAGTGTAAAGACGCCTGGAAAGAGTTTAAGACCAATTTTGACAAAATGAAAAAATCTATCGACAACTTCAGGAAACGTGTCGATGCAGAAAATGAGAAAGACAAGAAAACACCCGAAGATTTAGACAGGTGTAAGCAACTCCTCGTTGAGATTGTTGCAGAGAAGCCGAATCTTGAGATCTTGACTGACTGTTGTGAGGCTCTTATGGAACTGAGTGCAGTCGGGTGGGTTCGGGACAAAACCGTCCAATTGCAAACCGCCTACACTAATTTGCTAACAAGCTGTCAAACTCTTGTTTCAAAAATTGAAAAGAATCTATCGGACCACACCGAGTTCCTTAAAGTTCAGAAAGAACTGGAAACTTGGTTGCATGCAGCACATAAAAATGTGCAAGACTGTATCGGAGTCGGCGATGAAGACAATATCAGGGAAAAATTGGAAACAATTAGAGTAATTTCGGCCAAGACTTCTGAAGGTCAAGTACTGCTAACTAAGCTTCAAGAAGCGTTTTCCAAAGCTATTAATACAACACCGGCCGACAAACAGGACAGTCTTCGTGAGGATATGACAAGTTTAAGAAACAGTTGGGACCAACTCAGTATGGATTTGACTTCGATTCAAGCACAATTGAAGGCTGCTTTGGCTCGCTGGGACGATTATAATGAGACAAAGAGGCGTTTGCAGGATTGGTTGTCTCAGACTGAAAGAATTTTAAAAGAGAAACCACACACCAAGGGAGAATTGAGCGAAATGAAGACACTGTTGGAACGCTACAAGAACCTACAAGCTGAAATTAAGAACAAACAAGGTGATTTGAACCGTCTCAAAGACGAAGCTGTCGAATTAAGCTCTTGGGCTAAGCAACCAAAAGTTTTGGAAGAGGTCAAACAATTACAAACCTTCTATGACAATCTGAGCACGCTGTGTGATGGACAGAAGGAGAGGATTGAAGCTGAAATGTTAGAATATAACAACTACCATCAAAGTCTCCAAGAAACTGAAAAATGGTTACTTCAGATAAGCTTCCAATTGATGGCTCACAACTCTTTGTATATTACCAATAGAGAACAAACCGAAGAACAGCTCACTCAACACGAAATTTTATTGAAGGAAATCCAAAATTATCAAAAAACTTTGGATGATGTTAAGGCCAAAGGACATGGACAAATCGAACGATATGTTAAAGAAGCACCCATCATTAAGGACACTATAGAAAAACAATTGAGCAACGTCCAGGATAGTTATAACTCGTTGTTACAAACCGCCGTTCAGATTAAAAACCGTTTGGTTGACTCTTTGGCTAAATTCAAAGAATATGAAAACACTTTGGAGAGTATCATGAGGAATTTGGACGAGTACGAACCTATCGTTAACGAAGAAGTGGAAAAAGAAGCTGAGTCGCTTGAAGAAGCTTTGAGTCAATTAGAAACAGCCAAGGTAAGCCATTGTTGTAATCATTGTTTTATTATAATAGAAAAAAAATTGCAGTCATTACATAATAAACTGCAAAACGAGAAATCTCGGCTCGCTCTTGCTGTCCAAGCTTGTGAAGCTGCCACAGCCTCCATTAGCCGCCCCAGCAGTCCCCGAGACACTCTCCCACCCCCAGTTCCGATCAAAGAACTTGAATGTCGAGCCCGTCTCGAGGACCTTATCGATCAGGTAATTATTTGTGTAGCTTTGTTTATGTGTTGTTTGCACCTTGCTTTGCACTTAGACGCACCAGGAGTCGTCATCAGCACTGCAAATGCTTGTGGATGAACTTAATGCGCGTGGTTTTACTAAAAAAATGCATGACCAAATCGATAAGGTAGGTGGTTGTGTGGAAATCTTGGTTTTTGGATCGGCTTGTGGTCATTTTCTGGTTTGTCAACAGGTGCAGTCTCATCTCAGCAACTTGACAACTTCAGTTGCCGAGTTTGAAGAGAAGAAAAAGCATAGAGACGCTCTGAAAGATTGGATTGTTAATCAGAAGAATGTTGTGGTTGAGTGGAAGAATCGGCCGACGAAATTACGAGCAGATGCTGCCAAGCAAGAGTTGAATAATATGAATGACTTGATGGCAGCGATTGACCAAAGAAGGACTCAATTAGTGACGGAGTTTGCAAGTCCGGATAATGCTTCATTGGAAAAAATGTTAGATGATTTGGAGAATGAGTTGTCGGCGGCGATTGCGGCCAAAAGTGCCAATCAAGAAATCCTAGATGAATACAGACAAAACGTCCAAGTTATCAACAACTGGTTTGATAATTTGGTCAAGAGGATTGATGCTATTGACCGAGGCTCCGGTCTAAATTGTCAGCAAAAACAAGTCGCAATTGAAGAACTTAAGGCCGAATTTGAGGATCAAGGACCTAAACGAATGAACGAAGTTAAAAGGTTTGCAAGCCAAGTCTTGGAATTTGTCAATAATCTTGATGCCCAGCAAGTCGAAGAGCAAATGAAATCGATTGAGCGCAGAAACAACGATATTGGGAAGCGTCTCCAGAGAAAACTCCAAATCCTTGAGATGACTCGCAAAGGAATCGAGGATACTCGAAGTGAGATTGAACAAGCCAGAGATTGGGTCAAAGAGCGCCTCATTGAATTACAAAAACCCCCACTTCTTGGATTTGAGAGTCGCAAGGCTGAAGACAGGCTTAACACACTCAAAGGGTTGCTCAAGGAAGCTGATAATAAGTTGATATTGAAGGAAACTCTGATGAAACGGGTGAGTAATATGACGAATGAGTTGGAGCCACCGGAACGGGAACAACTGGAGTCGGCTTTGAAAAGTCTGGGAGTTGAGCAAGAACAATTAGTTGAGAAGATAAAAGCTGCGATTGAACGAGTAAATGGGGCTGCAAACACTAGACGCAACTTGGAGAGTAATCTTGAAAAGGCTAAAGCGTGGTTAAAGGCCAAAAACGCCGACATTCACAAATTGAGTGGATATCTTCCCTTGAAATCAAGACAAGTCGAGGAGGAAATTACCCAGCATAAAACTTACGAAAGTGACATTAAAACATTTAGTGAAGGCGACCTTAATGACTTACTCAAACTTGGCAATAGTGTCTTGAAAGAGTGCGACGAGAGTGACCGCGAACGACTTCAGGCACTTTTAGACGAAGTCAAGGATGAGTATGAGACACTCAAAACCGACTCACAACAAAAAATAAATGCATTGAGTGACTTATTCCAAGGTCGCAAACAATTCGAGAGTGACATTGATAAGTGTATTGACTGGTTAAAACAAGCCGAAGTTGCCACTGCTTCCGATATCCGGGCCCCAAATATTGAAGTTCTTGAAGAACAACTAGCAAAATATGAAACTTTGGGCAATGAAGCGAAACGAGTCCAGGGAGATATTGACAAAATTTTTGAACAAGCGAAAGCCATCATTCCTACAATTAGTGAATCTGATAAAATCTACCTGAATGAGATGTTGAATAATATGAGGGATCGTCACAACCGCATTTCAGCTTTAATTCAGGACAGGACTAACGCTTTGAAAGGAAATATCCAACAGTTGAGAGACGCGCAATTCAGAATCGCCGAAAGTGTACAATTTGTCAACGAAATTCAAAACCAACTCAAAGAGTTGAACAAACCCATCGGAAGTAAAGTGGAAGATGTTCAGAACGTTTTGTCTAGTTATGAAAGGATTTTGGGCGATCTTAAGGCCAATAAAGCCCGGCTTGGAGACGTCCCAGTGTCCCACTCGAGTGAGCTACAATCGGTTTTGGCCACTCAAGACGATTTAATCAAATCGATTGAAGACCAAATCGCTCGCTTGCGCCAATTGTTGCTCCTCCGCGAACAATTCATTGCTCTTATCACCGAAATTATGACTTTTATAACAAAATACACCGAAATTGTCCGCGATATTGAACGTTCAGGGGGCACGATCGAAGAGAAGATCAAAAAATACGACGATGTTATTGTCAAAATCCAAGAATGTGAAGCAATGCTCGCATCTGCCGCCGATAAAGGCCAACAAATCGCCGCCGATTGCTCGGTTCAAGATAGAAACAGCATAACCGAGCAAATCCAATCCTTGAAACAATCTTTGCAAAACTTGAGACGTGCAGTTGAGAAACAACGACAAGAGCATGAAAATACAGCCGCTGAGCACCGGAAATTGGCCGCTGAGCTTGAGGAAATTCTCGACTGGTTGCATGCGAACGAAGGGGCTGTCCGATCTCGTCCGTTGCTCAGTCGAGATGTGAAAAGTGTGGACAAGGAATTGGAGAATCATGACCGGCTTGCGAAGATCGTTGGGGAGTATTTGGACAAGATCAGGAAGATTCAAGAGGCGACAAGACACGACGACAGCATGCCAGGGTCTCTTTTGGAGCAGCTTTCAGAAGGAAACTCCCTTCTTGCGAGTTTGCCTCGCGAATTGGACGAGCGTGAGAAATACCTGAAAAGTAACAAACATCTCCGGGAAGAGTACGCAAAGTTGAAGGAACGTCTGAATGATTGGGTTAGAGAAGCCGAAATTCGGCTCGCGACTCACAAAGATGGAGTTGATTTCGAGAATATTTTGACCGATTTGGAGGAACATAAAATTTTCTTTAGTACCGAAGGGAATATGAAGGAGTTGGTATCGGTGAATACGCAACAGGTGGCCGATAAGATATGGCCAAGTTTGACGCCGTACGAGCAGGAGGAGTTGAGTCGGGAGCAGCAGTATAATACCCAGCTGTTGAAAAATACGTTGAATTCGGCCAAGTCTCAAAGGGCTCAGTTGGAGCAAGATGCGGAGATTTGGAAGGATTATTGTCAGACCTTGGATAAAGTCAAGGCGGTGATTGCGAGGACGAAGTTTACGGACGAGCCGGTAACGACGTTGGCGGGACTGCATTTTAATATTCAGAAGATATCTCACGCTTTGAACGATATACAGGTGAGTTTTTATTTTGATTTTTTTTTTAATTTTAAAAAATTCTTGCATGCTAATAGATTGCAACATTTAATTAACGTTTTCTTATATTTGATTATAATCCTTAGTTTACGATGTAATAAATATTGTTAGTGTTTATAAAGCAAAAGGACTTATTATCAATATCAAAATTTTGTTGTCAATAAATTAAAATTTGCCTTAATTTTTACTTTAATTACAAACAAACAATCTACAAGAAAAAAAACTTTTAATAAGATCAAAAATTTTTTTCCTAATATTTTTTTAGATCTCATTTTCATCACAAAAAGTTTTAACGGATGCTCTGTTTTAAAATTGTGCTATTTTTTTTGTAATGAAGTTCTGTGTGGTACTTTTATGACTTCTACGAGTAATTAACAATGAGTACTGCAGAGCAGTTATACATATAAAACTTTATTGCCTATTTGTCAAATACAAAACTTGTAAATTTATGTAAATTAAAATACTAGTCGTGATAATATGTGAATTGTTTTTTCTTTTTGTTTTTTGGTATTCATAAAGTTTCGTATTTTGTTGCATATTTTGTATATGTAGGTAGGTACACGTGAAAACGTCACATTGTTGTTTTTATAATTTTATATATATATATTTTTTATAATTAGTAACTAACTTAATTTTCGTCTTAAAAATATTGATTTCTGACGAGGTTTAATGCAATTTATCAAATATATTTACTTATTGTGAGTTATTTGATAATATAGTTATTAACGTCAAAACGTCATAAAGCCGATATGTAGCAAATTACAAACAAGATTTTACTATTAGGTAATCGTTACTATAAATAAATCTCTGATGAGTTTCAATTCTAAAATCACAACTCAAACTATTTTTTGGCAAAAAAGGTACAAATTATTATTTTTTGAGATGGTTTTTAGGTCGTTTTTAAACCGTTAAAATAATTAATTTTTACAGTTTTTTTCTTTTGGTTTTCCTCTTTTGGCAAAAGTATTTCATTATTACTCAAAACTATTTCTTTTGATATATTAATATCAAAGCAATGTAGGTGGAAAATAGTTTTGAGAAATAGTGAAATACATTTAACAAAAGAGGAAAATCAAAAGAAAAAAACTGTACTGTTAAGTGTGCTAAAATTATTAAAACTGAAATAAAGTGTAAGCAGATGTTTTGTGTCTTTGAATGCGTGACCTTTTCAAAGTCAAAGTAAACTAATTCGAGTATTTTAAGAAAGTTCAGTAGGAATTCCCAAAGCTCTATGTTTCAGAAAATTGAAAAAATCAAGAAATTATAATCCAAAATTTAATTTAATCTTTGATGTTTTTTCAATGCCACTATAGACGTTTGCAAAACACGTACCTAAAAAACACAATTTATTGCATATAAATCTCGTTCGAATAGGTAGTCTACATGTCAGATTTAAAATTATCAACATCGAACCAACAGTCCTATTTTTAATTCAATTGATCTAACAGGAAATGAGATAATTTCTTTTTCTTACTTGTTTTTCATAATATTTCCCAAAATTCTTATCAGTAATACTAGAAAGATAATAAACATTCTTTTACAATTACGAAATTAATTGTACCTATTTACTATTTACTTTTTTATCAAATTGTTTCATGGGAAAAGTGAAAGTATTGATCATTTCAATCGTTCAAATGAATGAGCTTCGGTGGTAGGCAACCAAGAATCAAAGGTAAACAGCATTTGGTATGAAAATGATGTCATGCTATTTTTAAACCTATGATATCACTTTTCTTACATCACTGATACTGGAATATATGCATTTCATATGTGTGTAATAAATTCAAGGTTACTTTCTCACTAAATATCTTCGAAAATAGTAATAATATGCGTCAAGTGTGGCACCGAACGTTTTTTAAGGTGTCTGCTCAATTACGAATTTTCCTCAAGATAATCAATCTATCAATCAAAATAATTGACGAACTTATCAATACTAACCTACTACAGGTTTTTATTAATACTGTGTTGGTTAATAATACCGGGTAAACATAAACCGAGATAAGGTAATCGAGTAAACTGTTCGCAATTTATTTTTAGGCAAGTAACTCGATAAAGTAGAAAAGTGCAAGTATCGCATAACGAATTCTTTTTCAGAACCAACAACTGGAACTAGACCTGCTTCTTGAACGCTCCAACGAAATAATAAAACAAGCAGACGACCGGAACAGAGTCAAAACGCAAGAACAAACAAGCGAAGTGTCCGACGAGTGGACTTCTTTAATCTCTAATTTGGAAAATCGGAGGGATACTTTGACCAAATTGGCGCAAGTTTGGGAGACATTCGAGGGCCGGTGGCAACATTTCGAGAGTCTCCTCTCCGGAATCGAGGAAAGGGTGAAACATGTGGACAACATCGTCAGAAGCAAGGAGCATGTGATCGCGACTAATAACAGCATTTTGGTGAGTAGTTTTAGTGTGCGATTTTGTTAATAAAAAGAATGTTTTAATAGGAACTGCAATCGGAAGCAGAGTCCTTGAAAAAATTCCGAGACGAGGTGTTCGAATTGTCCGAAAACGTCCTGATTTTCTTAAAGGAGTGCTCCCAAACCAGTGCTACAGCCCTTAACGAAAAACTCAAACAGTTGAGAGAGACTTATCAAAGGTATGTTTGACCCAAATGAAGTGACATTTCGTGGTGCCATAAATGAGTCATAACTAATAAAATAAAATTGTTCAAGTATAAACAAAAAATGTTGTTTCCGATCTATGTTTAATCTCTGGTCCCGAGCCAAGTGGGTACTCGACAAGCGCCGTTTTATTACACCATAAACGGTTTTAATTGCGCTATTTCGATCGCGCCTCTATTAATACTCCCCAATCGATGCTCAAAAAAACTGCATCTGTACAGATTCCTCTTCCGTCTGATTTTTTTTCTATGACTCGAGCTCGTGCATGCGCGTCGCGACGCCGCTTCGTTTCCTAAATTCAAATTAACGCATAACGTACGACAAAGTCGAACTGGATGGCTGGATAGTCCCTCCGCTCGGGTATTTTCTCCGCCTGGTACCGCATCTGACGCACCCCAAACCGAATAAATAATCGTAGGAAGAATCTCGAGGGTGAATTTAGTGTCTTGTGTGTTCGTAAGCCGGAATTTTGAGGTAAAGATCGAAATAGTTACAGCTTTCACGTGTTATTTTGGCGCACCCGAATATGTACCAGGAGGTCACGAATTAAAAATAGTCCGGTGCAAAAATAAAATACGGTTCACGTTTTTCAGGCTTCTGGACAGTTTGGACGCGAAATTGAAGAAGACCGAAGACGATCTTAGGGAAATCGTCGAAGCTCTCGACTGTATCGCTAAAGAGAAGATCGAATTGAATAAAGTTAAACTTGAAGTTGAAAACTTTTACGTTTTTGACGCAAATCTTGATCGGACTGAAGGACAATTGAAGCAACTTCGAAACAAAGTTGATTCTTGTATCAGAGGTGCTAAAGATTTGTCTTCAAGACTCAAAGATAAGTATTTGAAGAGTCAGCAGTTGGTTCCATCGGACGTTGCTCAAGAATTGAACCAATTAGAACTTTTGACTGAAGCTCTTGCAAGTGCCATGGAAGAAAAAGATCGTGAATTTAAGAAAGCCAAAACTGTTCGTTCTGATTATCTCAACGACGTTGAAGAAGTCCAAAGTTGGATCAAAGATGCCGAATTAAAAGTGCAAGATCGGTCGATTGAACCTCAGTTGTTACAACAACATCTCCAGACTATACAGTCCGAAATTGGGGGAATCACAGATCGGTTGGAAAAACTCATCAAGAACGGAAAACTTATAATTGAAAAGACAAAAGACGATGATGAGAAACAATTGATTCAATCAACAATAAACAATTTAACTGATCAATTGCAACAGGTGCGATCGTGGCTTGAAGAAAAACGACAACAAGTTGGGGAAACTCTCGACGCTTGGCAACGTTTCTTGTCTTTGTATCAAACAGTGATGACGTGGGTGCAAGAAAAGAGAGTCTTCTTGAAGGAACCTCTTTATATAACAACTCTGACTGAAGCCCGTCAAAAGCTCCACGACTATTCTGTAAGTATTAGTAAAATTTTTATTCCAGACTAATTTTTTCTGGGTTTAAAGAACGCCGTGAAGAGTTGTAAGACTGCCAGCAAAAATCTGAGTGAAATGGCGAAAGAATTGGAACATATCGGAAACGTAACTAGTGTTGGAGACCTCCCGACGAAGATGGAGGAAGCTGAAGAAGCCAAAACCGAAGTTGAAGCTTCGATTTTGGAACGCAATGCTTTACTCCAGGAAACGTCCGAAGAGTGGGAACAATGCGAGAAAAAGATGAAGGACGTCCGCAGTTGGATCGAGAAAACGACAACCACTTTGGAGTCTCAACAGAATAAGAAAAAGCCACTGCGCGACCAACATGCGCTTTGCGAAAAAATGTTGGCTGATATACAAATTCAAAAAACTAAAATTTCTCTTTCTGTTGAGAAGCTTCAGGTATTTGGGAAGGTTTGAGAAGTGGTTTGAGTTTATTTGGGTCTTTGTAGCTCCATTTCCGGTCCGGCGTCGGTGGTGACACTCGTGTGACTCAATCCGCTCAGGATCTCCTCAAGGAATTGGACGATTTGAATGGGAATATTAAAGAGCAGAGTTCGAGACTCGAAACTGCGATCGCTCAAGTCGAGCAATACCAATTGGAGGTGCAACAACTTCGGCAGCAGATCGTTCAGGTGGAGCAGCAATTGAGGGCCGCTATGGCTCCCACGCATCTGCCTCACGATCGTGATCAAGCTGTTCGAGACCAACAGGTAGGTGTTTTTGTGTTTTGATGAGTTATGGATGGAAGTGGCATGTATTGTGACGTCACCAACACCATCACGGATCGTGGTGTGTTCTTGTGACTACAGAACTAACATAGCCACCTTCATCTCGTATATGCTCAAGCCGCACCGCAGCCGTAGTCAAGCCAAAATTTTTGAGCGAATTTCAAAACGATTCCCGAACGGTTCCCGAAAATTATTGGAAACAGTTGATGGAAGAGGTGATTGATGCGCCATCAAGGTGTTTCCACTCCCCTCTCCTCGAGGCAGCTGGGGATTGTGTTTGTTTTGGTTTCGGGCTCTTTTTCTTGATTATTATACATATTATGCTTCGTTTACTGCTTTTACCGCTTCTTTACCATCCGCTTAGTTAAGCTTGAGTTTCACCACCATTTTATTTAGTTCGTATTGTATATTTTGTGTTCACTATCTTTCTCATGCCACGGTTGGGTATCAGTACATCACTCATTAGCATCCACACTGTAGCTTGTCATTTCATTTATCTGGGGTGAGCCAGAAAGCGAACACAATCTTAATTTATGTTTCGATTGTTTCTCACGGTGCGTTTTTGTTTTGTTCTTTTTTTGATCATTATCGCTGCACTCCTTCTTCCTCTGAGTGTAGGCGTGTCGAGATCGCGTGCGTGCCTTACAGAACAAGATGGCCGCTCGAAACGAGCGAATCAAATTGATTCTGCAGAGGGGCGTGCCGGACTCGGAACCGCTCGACACTTAACCGAACCCAAATCCAGTCATTCCCCCGATCACGTCCCAGCCCGATCTTGACCCTAAACACCTAAAACGACGTGCGTTTCAGCCACCATCTTGCATCGCGCGATACTATACTCTTATTGAGACGCGTTATACTGATTTCTTGAATTGTTGCTGCGTAAACAGGCGCGGAATGAGGCCTACCGGCAAAGGATCGATGATCTCATCGGCAAGATCCGACTCGTGGATCCCTTTTACGTCCAACCCACATCCCTACTCGGGGTTACGTACGCGGACATTACCGCCGGACGGTCCAAATCGCAAGAACGCAGATCCGAAACACGCGAACTGGAGACGACCGAAACAAAAGCCGTTGAGACTTATAACGAACCGGTTATGACCGAGACGAAAACGAAAACGCCGGTTGTAACCGAACCCAAAGCGCCGAGAAGGAGCCGATCACCAAAGAGGCGCGACAACAAACCCAAACCGGAACCCAAACTGCAACAAGTCAAGGAAACACCTATCGTTCAAGTAACAGAAGAAAAACAACAAGAAATACTTAAACCAATAGAAGAAAAAGCCTTTTTGAAGCCACAACAAACGAGACCAAGGGGCCGATCACCCAGTCCTATGTGGGGACCCGGGTCAACGACCTATGCCGAAATTTTGCGAGGTCAATACAATCAGTCCGAAATTGAACCATCTGAAGAAAAGAAACCACTGCCGAAATCAGAACCTGAACCTGAATCTGAACCGGAACCAATCACGGGTCCTCCAGTTCAACCTCAATACAGTTTTGTCCCTCAACAAAACTGGTCTCACTACCAGTATCAAATGCCTACGAATCAACATTACTACCCTCCCCAACAGGGTATTTTCGATTACATTCAACCCATTCCAGACATGGTCAGTTTTATAGCTTCTCGACAACAGTTGATGGGTTCCGGTTTAGGTACTTACTTGTATCCAGAACAGTACAACCAAACTTATCAACCTGCTGTGATCACTCAGTACGATAGTTATCAGGCTCCTCAGACTCCGATGCCTGTCGAAAATCCTGCCCCAGTTCAAGAAAAAGTTGAGGAAAGTTTACCGAAAACAGAACCGGAGCAAGTAGTGACAGATTCCGGGAGTCAATTCTCATACGCTCAGATTTTGTCTCAAGGCCTTGCTTTAAAGCCTTTCCAGCCATCCAGTGTATCGGCAACGACGAATCGGCCAAAGTCTCCGATGCATGGACGCGAGTCCAAGCAAATGGACGAAACGAGGTCGACAATACGCCAAAAAGAATCGCCTTCTGATAAAAAGACACAGAAACGATACGGACGCATCGAAACTAAAGAAGTTGCATCAGATAGTCATCGTGGAGAGCTCGTCCCTACGATGAGTGATGACAATGCTGATGAATCTCCTAATGTACAAGACTTGAAATCGTTTAGTGATGTAGATGTTAATGTTCCCCAAAATACATATAAGCGAAAAGACAACGAAAACAAAAAGGATAAGTCGCATGTGAAACAAATTACTGTTGTTAAAACAATTACAGAATGTGTCGTCGATGATTTCAAACCCAAACAGAAAATTATCGAAGAGACTAAAGTTAAAACTGTCACGAAACAGAAAAATGTTGATAATGAGGAAGTGCCGAAGAAGAAAAAAGCTCACAAAAAATCTGATACTGTGATTGAGATGACTGATGAATATGACGTGCCAACGAAACCAAAGAAAACGAAGTCAACACCGAAGGCTAGTCTTGAAGCATCACTTTCTAGTGATAATGCAGAAAATGAGACTGTTAGTCAAGAAAAGAAAAAATCGAAGAAACTAAAGAAAACTAAACCGAAAGTTGCTGAACAGCAATCAGAATTGTCAAGTGCAGAGAAAACCGAAGATGTTTATGTCACTCCATTGACATCTGAAAAACCGCAGATTTGTAACACAGCAGAAGAGGAAATTAAAACCAAAACAAAGAAGAAGTCGAAGAAAGAAAAGAAGCCGGATGTGGAACCTACGGAAATAGTCGAAGATATCACAAGTAAATCTAAAAAGAAGACAAAGAAATCTAAATTAAAAGATGTTGATAATGTAACACTGGAAGATACTTTTGATAAAACAGAAAAACTTCTATTTTCTGAAACTGTAACAGAAGAAGCTACAGAATGTCTTTCAGAAAAATTAATTACAAGTGAAAAGGTAGAAATTCAAGAGCCCATTTCTAAACCGAAAAGAAAATCTAAGAAATCAAAAGCTCAAGAAGCTCCTGTGGATGAGGCTGAGAAAAATGTTAACGAGGTATTTATTAATGCTGAAAAATCTACTGAAGTGTTGGTTGAGCCCAAAGTTGAACAAGGAGAAACAATTGTTAAGAATAAAAAGAAAGTTAAAAAGTCTAAATTAAAAGATAATGAAAAAGAGGAAGCTTCTTTGCTTCCTAACCTACCAGTTCAACAACCAGTTCAAGACACTGCGGAAACATTTGTTGAAAAATTTGATGAACCAATCACAATCAAATCCGATGAAGCGAGCAAAATCGTGTTCATTGAAGAATCAAATGTTAAGAAAACTGAAGAAACAAATATTATTGGAACAACAGAGATCGCAGAGATTCCTCAAGTTGAAACAGTTTCCAAAAAAAGTAAAAAGAAATCTAAAAAACCCAAAGAGGAAGCAATACCAACGACTCAGTGTTCAGAAATACTGCCTGAAGAGAAAATTGATAAATTAGTTGATGTTATCGATGTACCTAGACTTGAAGAAATTGTGGAAGTGAAAATGGCTAAGCCGTCCCCTGAAAATGTCGTTGAAACATTTATTACTAATGAAAGAACAGTTTTAGCTGAAACACGAACCCAAAAAGATCTTGAAATTATAAAAACTGAGGAAACTGCTATCAAAAACAAGGAGAAAAAATCTAAGAAGAAAAAGGGGAAAAAGGAAGAAACAGACGACTCTAATGACGTGAAAAAATCAAAGATAACGGCCACTATAACCACTGTTACAAGTATGACTAAAACACCTCTTGTTACTGAAACTATTAGTTTATCAAAACCGGCTGTTTCTCCGAGGGAAGTTACGAGTACGGCAACTGAAGAGAACAAAGAAAACATTGAAACGACTGAAGAAATAAGAGAAGAAAGTTCTAAGCTGAATCAGTCAAACACTAAAGCTTCTTCAACTCAAAAAATTGTGCTAATAACACATGAAGAAGTGCGCATGAAACCAGTAGTTTCTTTGAAAATGGAATTTACGGAAACTCCAATTCACACAACTCATTTTATTGAACAAAGGGTGACTGAAACTTCGGAAACTGATGAAGAAAAATTGAAAGTTAAAGAGATTCAAAGTAGCACAACCGATGACCAGAAACTTGGTCAAAATTTTGCGGGAATTGTATCTGAAGAGCAAATAAAATCCGATTCTGCAATTGATTTACTGTCTGAAAGTTGTGCTACTGAAACAGAATTTTCAGAAGCACTAGATGTTTCAGAAATTAAAGACGTTAAAGTTCAAACACCTGATGGTGTTACACCTTTGGACGAAGATACTGTTACTTCTGATGCATCTTTGACTGTTGTAACAAATGCAACTGAAACACTAACTACGGAAAAAGTTTTAACTGAAGCTGCTCCTATTGAAGCAACTACTTTAGCAACTGAAATACTACCAGTTGAAATAACATCGACTGAAATGCCAAAAAAAGAGGATTTCTCAGTAGAAATGGAACAAGTCATTTTTGGTTCTGTCCAAGAACGACCCAGTCAAAAAGCCGCTAGAAAGAAGAAAGAAAAGAGCAAGTCTGAACTTCACTCACTTGCAACTGAAGAATTGGAAGCTTCCAAACATTTTGAAGATAAAATGAAGAAAAAGAAGAAGAGGCAAGGAATACCTTTGGAATTTTTATTAGAATCTCAGCAAACTTCTGAAGTTGGGGACGATATCAAGTTAACTTCTGACGTCCAAACGTCACTGACACGACTTGAGTCTGTCGATTTTGAAGTTAGTAATATCGAAGACGTCATGAATGTTTTGTCGGGCAAAGGAGATGTGAAAATTCCAAGTGAGGTACAACGTGATAATTGTGAAAAGGAAACTTTGCCCATTGATAAATCAGAGAAAAAACTTAGCACTAGTATGGAAGAAAAACCGGTTTATAAAGGTTTGCCCTTGGATGAAAGTACGAATATCATCGACATATTAGACGAACCAATTGTTCTTTCAGATAGTGAAACAGAGGACGTTAAAGAGAAACATAAGAAAAAAAAGAAGAAATCTAAATCTGCAAAAGTTGAAGAACCACATATTTTGGAAACTAAAAATGTTGTGACTGAAGGAAAAACTAGTATTGACAATGTTGAGGATAAATCATCGACGTCTTGGGCAAGTGTTGTAGGCATGAAAACAGTGGAAACAAAAATTCAAGATAAACCTAGTGAAAAAGTTGCTGTTACTGCAAAAAATGAGCCCGTTGTCAAAGAAATTATTGATAGTAATGCCGACTCTGAGAAGAAATCTAAAAAGAAAAGACATAAGAAGAAGCAAGTTGAAAGCAAGGAACCATTCGCGGAATCTCCTGAAGACTTTCAGTTTCTTGCAGAGGATAAACCTGAAGAACAGAAAGTAGAGGAGGCTCAAGTAGAGCCAGAGCTAGAGAAAGTTCCTAGTGAAGATGTGCCAAAATCAAAAAAGAAGAAGAATAAAAAACATAAGCAAAAACAAGATGATGTTGATAAGGGTCCAACTGAAGAGATTGTTTCAGAACGAAAAGATGAGAAGAATAATATTGAACCACCTGAACCTGTTGAAATTGAAAGTGTTGTGCATACAACAGAAGAGAAAAATATAGAGGAGTCTCATCCTATTGTTGAAGAGCCTTCTCAACTTAAGAAAGATAAAAAGAAGAAACGCAAGGAGAAGGTTTCGATAAAAGAACCAGAAGTGGCTGAAGATGACAAACCTAAACGGAAGGTCAGCAAAAAAGAGAAATCTGTGTCATTTGAGGAAACACCGCAAATTATCAGTTTCCAAGAAGAAATACCAGTTGATGAAACTTTGGATGCAGCTTCTGAAATTGCTAAGTTGGATAATAGCTCCGAAATTGTTGCGACTGAAGAATTTATTTTTGTACCAATTGCTACAGCTGGCAAACTTGTTGATATTACATCATCAGATAAATTAATTGAGGAGGAAAAGAAAGCAGGAGAACTATTAGTAAATGTTGAAGAACCGAAGGAAGTTAAAAAGGAGTACAAGGGCCTACCAGTTGATAAAACAACAGATCTTTGGCTAGATATGTTAGATGATACTACAATTACGTTAGATGATGAGGAGGAAAAGAAATTTATCGGAGAATCGGTGGAAATAACTGAAGGAGTTAAGATTATCGAAGAACCAACCAAATCATCAGACAATTCGGAAGAAAAACCACTGCCAACGACGGAAAAGTCAACGAAAATTTCGGAAAAACCAGCAAAAGAATCAGATAAGCCTGCTTATAAAGGATTACCGTTAGATAAAAGCAGCGAACTTTGGATCGATATTCTTGATGAACCTATGGTGCTTTCCGATGAAGAGGAAAAATCTCCGATAGAGGTGCTAACTAAACAGTCCGACGAAAAAGATAAGTCAAGCCATCAAGAAACATTACATTTTATCCAACAAGAAAAATCGGCTGTCACTATTGAAACAGAGCAAAAACCTGAAGAAAAAGTAGCATATAAAGGTTTGCCAATTGACGCTACTACAGACCTATGGATCGACGTTTTGGATGAACCAATGCAGTTTTCAGATGAAGAACCAGAAAATATTGAAGAAAAGTCAGTTGAACCTCATGATTTCATTGTGGAATTTATAGAAAATGAGAAATCTGATGAAACTGCATTGGCTAAAACTATTGAGGAAACAAAGGACAGTAATGATATTAAACTGCCAGAAGTACCATCCGATGAAATACAAGTGCGAAAACCTGCAGCTATCAAACTATTATCAGATTTGCCACTTGATAAAGCTTCCGAAATAATTCACAAATTAGAAGATGAATTATGTGAAACTGAACGAACTGTAAAAGAAATATCTCCAATTTCGGAACCAGATTTAATCAAATATGATTTTACTGATGGGCAATCTTCTACAATTAAGGAACTTCCACAAAGTGAACAACCGGAAAAAAGCTTTTTGTGTGCGTTGATGGACGAGACTTTTGCTCGATATGACATTTGGGGTATGATGAGAGCAGAAACTGAATACCATATAAATGCTCAAAAAGCCAAGCCCGTAGTAGAAGAAGTCAAAGATGAAAAAAATGAAGAAGTGAACGAAGAAGAGCTCAGCTTAGATAACGTTGAAGAAGTGAAGGAAGAAAGTACAAAATCTCTTGAGTATTTCTACAGTGAGTTTCATAATTATAACATACTGAACTTATTAAACGCGGAAATTGCATGGTACCAAGAAAAAGCACAGGTGGTGGACAAAACAGTAGAGGACCCTGTTGTAGAGAAACAAGACGATATTGTGTCGAATGAGATACCTCTTTTAGTGGAACCAACAGAAATTAAAAGTGAACAAGTTACAGATCTTGACGAACCTGTGACAGATCTTGATGATCCAGCACTTGATTTGCCAAAAGTTTCTGATGAAAAAGTTGCAAAAGACGTGATAACTACAGACTTAGATGAGCCTTATGAGGCACAAAAATTGATAACAATAGCTCACAAAGAAATTAAACCAGAAGAAGTTCCTGTAGTTTCCGAGGAACCACAAATAGGTTTAGTAGAGGTGAAATCAAAAGATGAAAATAAGAGTGAGCCCCAAGTTAAATATAAAGAAAAGAAGGAAGAAAAACCGGAAGCACCAAAAACTGAGGAGATAGTAACAGTTTCAGCAAAACAGATTGAACCCCCTTATCAAATTCCGGATGAAATACCGGAAGTTTCTCTTTTATCACTAGCCGAAGCTGAAGAATTAATAATACCGACTAGAGAAAGCATGAGACCTTCACAATTTGAAGCTATCTTAGCGAAAGCAACAGAATTTGTTCCAAAACTTGAACAGTCTCGTCTTAACCCAAATGCTGCTGAATTTATACCTGGAGGTGAACAAAGAACACATTATGTCGATGTAACATCAGAGTGTAAAGAGCAAGATTCTAAGTTCGACGAGAGTTCGACACAAATCTGGCGTTACGGTGAAAGAATCTACAATGATATCGTCGACAGTCAACATGATTCAGGATTTTCAACTTCTGAACCACAGAGTAGTGTTTGGGCTGAAGAGGTTGCTCCTTCGCAAAATATTGAAAATCTTTTACCTAAAGAACTTGTCAGTGAAGTGAATGAACTTGATGAAGCTACAAAATCGAAGAAAACGCCAAGGAAACGTAAAGGAAAATCACCAAAACCTCCAGTAAAAGAAGAACAACCATCGGTAGAAGAAGAATCAACGGTTACTACACCAGTCAACGTTTGGGATAATTTGATGAAAGGTGATAAAACATACGCAGAAGTAGTTGCCACTAAAATGACCTCGTCAGAATCTGAGGACAATGATACTGGCAAAGAACCATTGCAAATTAAAGAATTGTCACCAAGACCACCAGTTGAGATTAGAGTTATTGAACCAAAAGTAACTAAAGTTGACTACGAGACAGATGAAGATGGTTTTAAGGAGTTTGTATCTAAAAGATCGAGGTCGCGTTCTCGTTCGAAACAAAGAGAAGTTGAGGAGCAACCTAAGGATATCGCTCAAGAAGAAAGCTCAGAAGAGAAGAAATCTAGACGAAAATCTAGAAGACGTCATAGATCACCAAAGGAGGAGCTTCTAGAAACGGAAATAGTGGAAACAGTTTCAGTAAGTGAAACACCGGAGGAAGGTACGGCCGATGAAGAAAAACCAGTTGATGTAAGTAAGAAAGCTAAAAAGAAGAAGAAAAAGTCAAAACCTGCTCAGGAAGAGGTACATGAAGAAAAGGAACCGGAAATTAAATCCGATGAAAAATCTGGGGAATTCATAAATAGGGTAACTGATACAGAAATAGTTCAGGTTGAGAAAGAACCGGAAATAAAACTTACTGCGCAGTCTGATGAAGTTAAAGAGGAGGAAGTAGTTGAAGTTGAAAAAGTTTCTGATATTTCTGATGAAAGTCTACTCTTAAAAACATATGCTGATGTTGTCACTGGACGTAGTCGAGAACCATCTCCGTGTGTTCTTACAAGAGAAAGATTGCAAGAAAAATCTGAAGCAATGAATTTAATCGAACAATCTAAATCTGAAGAAAAGGGTCAATCTATGGAAACACTTGTAAAGCCTGAAGAAGAAACAACTAAAAAATCGAAGAGAAAATCAAGGAAGAGGGAGAAGTCGCCTAAAATGACCGAATCTTCTGAAAGTTTCGTAACTGTTTCATCGGACCCTAATGAAGTCAGTATTCCTGCCGAAGGTCAACAAAAAACCTACGCTACTATTGCTGCTTTACCACGAAGCCGAGAACCTTCCCCAATTTCTGTAGCATCCGAAACACCGAAGCAGAAGCCTTTAGAAATTCACATCCAAGTGGTTGGAGAACCTGAACATATACCAGAACCACCTGTTGTTGACGATGAAGGATTTATGATGTTGTCGACAAAAAAAGAACGCCGGTCGAGATCGAAATCGCGTTCAAGATCCCACCAAGAGGGACCAAAAATTGACAGTCATGATTTCCTCGAAAATGAACGACAACATGAAGCTAAGATGAAGAGTTGGGCTTCAATTGTCAGTAACAATAAAGTAGAAATTGAAGAAGTTGAACCTTCGGTTGAATATGGCAAACTAGACGATGTCAAAATTGAAACTAAACCGTCAAAAACTAAGAAAAAGAAGGATGAAAAACCTGGACGTTTAGGAGGTTTGATCTCATCAGTAAAAAGTGTGTTTTCCGCAACAAAAAATAAACTTGAAGAACAGCCGGAAAAAACTGAAGAAATTGGAGAACACAAAAAGAAGAAGAAGCACAAGAAAGGAAAAGGTAAAAGTGTTCCTGAGGAAAGCAAACCAGAAGAACAACCGGTGGTTGAACCTGATAAATTTACAATTTTGGATAAAGAAGAATGTGTAAAGTTGGACAGTCCGATAGAAGAAAGTGATGTGAAAAGTTCTGCTGTTGAGGATCTTGAAGAAGAAAATTCGTTTGAAACAATTGAAGTACAGGAAGTTAAGGAAAAAATAGAAGTAGGAGATAAGGGGAAAATGGTGGACGTGGCTGATGAAAATCTTGAAATATCACCTAAAATCGAGGATATTAAAAAGCTAAATATTAGCAATTTTGAAATTTCAATTAAATCTGATGATATTAAACAACCAGATATCAGCACTGATAATATTGTTGTTGTTGAATCTGAACCTGAATTTTTAGTTGTTAAGAAAGTTTCAGGTCCTGAAACTATTTTAATTTGTCCCAAAACTCAAGAAAAAGGTTTAGACGAAACGGTTTCTAAAGATCTTATTTCCGAACCTACTCAAGATTTGGCAGAAAAAACGCCAGAAATTGCGGAAATCCTTTCTGAAAGGACTTCAGAGCCATTAGAAAAACAAGTTATCACAGAATTTATCCAACGCGAGCAAACTTTCAGTGTCGAAGAACTGAAACAGCCTGAAATACCAGTTGAAAAACGCGGCAGTTTCCTTAATACTTTAATATCAAAAATGACCAGTCCCAAATCTGAAGAAAAGAAAAAGAAGAAAGAGAAGAAAGAAGAGATGGTTGGGTCTAAACCTGAACTTGACGAAAAAAGCAAGAAAAAACGAAAAGACAAGAAAAAAGAAAAAACTGAATCCAAGGACAATATATCTGTTGATATTAAATCGCTTGATATTAAAAATGATATTGAAGCAACAGACTCAACGTTTGATATTGCGGTGAAAGAAGTAGAAAGTGATAAAAAAGAAAAACTCATTGAACTTTCTCCCAGTGAAGAAATAAAGATGATCCGCGACGAAGAAGCGAAGAGTAAGAAAAAGGATAAGAAACCAAAACAACAAAAATCGACCGATTCTGAACACTCTCCAGACACCGACAAGCAAAGCATGTTTGGTACAATTTGCGTGAAAATATCGGAAGTATTTTCACATAAAAAATCCGACGATTTAATTTTGACCCCCGAAGAAATGCTAGCGATAAATTTGAATCTTGATGGTCCTTTCTGGCTAGACAAAACCTTCTACGATGAAGCTGAAGAAAATTACCAATTATCATTAGCAAAGAAAGTCGTGCAAGCTGAAGATATTGTTAAAGAGAATTACGACGAATCACCAGATAAAGACGGTGATTCTGACAGTTCCAGCGGCCGAGGGTCACCGCGACCCTCGCAACAAAACGGCATAAACGGCAATATTCCGACGAGTGAATACATGATGTATTTTTTACCGGGGGGTGTCGGTGGTTGGAAAGACCGTAGCACGTATTTAGCGCCCGAAACCGCGAAAATCAAAACGGCTGATGACCATTTGCGCGCCGCGAAACACTTGTCCGAAAGTATCGCGGAAGATGTAATCGCGGAATCCTCCCACAATCCTTCTCTAGGGCCTCCAATGCAGCCATCGATAACGCCAGAGGACAATGCCCAGCCACCAGGAGGTGACAACCAACTCAAGAAGGTGAAATATTGTGTGTTTGTTTGAAATAGGGTGTCGTTTTAAGTGCATGGCTGCTTTATTTATTATTTATTTTTGGTATAACAATAAAGATTTAATTGTTGCATTTGATTTGTTGAAATTTGACTTGTTTAAATTTGACGTTTGGCTTATTAATTTTGATGCTGAATGTCACTGTCATGTCGCGACTTTCGCTCATTTTTCAACATTCGCAGGACCTTACCGAGGATGTTGCCAAATTGCAAAAGTTGCTTCAGACCACCGAAATCTCCATCGAGTATTTACCGCGAGAAGGGTTCGACCAGATGATACAGGCTTTAGAAGTAAGTAAAGTGCGTCATGATGATGCATCTGTGACCTCAATTTCTCTACTTTTGTCTTGTTTTGGATGTGTTTGCACCGGCCTTGTCCCTTGCGGTGAACTGTTAATTTGATCTTGACCGGCTTTTTGCTGCTTTATCTGAATTATTCAATTGTATGACATCATTCTTTTAATTTTAACAATGATTATGTTTGAATTTTGGCCGGCCGCGTGACCCAACTATTTATATTCGTTACATTAAATCATTTTAAATGTGATCAGACGCCGGCTATTTTCAAAAGGTGAGCTTTTCTTACATGATTTTTTCATGGCGATGACGTGTGTTTACAAACATTTCGCACCAAAGAAGCAGCATTTTATAGGACAAGGAGCAATTCTTTTATTGACTAACTTAGCAGCCTGACTCATTTGTGGTTTCTTTGAAGGATAATAATGACTTACACCTGTTACAAAACTCGTTTATATTATATAAAATCTCATGTCTTCTGTCATTGCAAAATTTATAGTCAATTCTAAAGACAGCCAGACGCAATTTCTATACTTAGCAAAATTAATTAGCGTTTTAATTGGCAAGGGGACGCAAAATCCGATCACTCTTCAAATAGTTTCAATTAACGGCCATCAATCAGGGCGCTAAACTCTAAAAATAACCACATCTTCATAAATAAACAAAAATCCCACTCTTAAACCGCTGTTTGATCATCTCGTCTGCGTTCAGTGGTCAGTTAGATTCGGTCTCGTTGAGTTCCTCCGGTACGTCACTGTTTACATTATGATAATCTCTTTAAAAATAGCTTTTGGTCATCGCATTTTATAGTGATTACTTCACACATTTGCAGGAAATAACGAGCGAGTTGAAGAAACATGCTGCCCAAGCTATAAGTCTCGAAGGCCAAGTCCTCGAGTTAAAATCCGACCACGAGACGCAAGCACTAGCCTTGCATCTTGCAGGAATCAGGACCAGAATTGCAACGTTGTTATCACAAGCGGAACGCGGCAGGATTGCAGTGACGGTGAGTACTAATTTTAACCCTCGAGTTATGTAACTGTGAACTAATTCCAGAATGCGAGAGAGTCGCATGCGAAGAAGCAGGAAGAGTTGGCCAATTACCAATTATTATTGACTGAAATCGAACAGTGGTTGAGGAATACGAAAACAGTTATTGAAGGTGTTGCTGAAGCAGATACTGAAAGTCAGATTGAAACGTCAATAGAGGATCTAAATCGGCTCAGTCAGGAATTGGACGAAAAAGAGAAAAAATTAGAAGATCTGTCACGTGTTTGTGAGGAATTTAAAAAGTATCCCGATTTGAAACAGTTGGCTGAGACTTTAGTCGAACAGTTGAGGACGTTGACGCTTGTCTTTGCCGACCAAAGAATCGTCATTCGGACCAAAATAGAAACATTACGTATTCACCTGGTCGGATTAAAAGAAACGCCTGATTTATCACTTGAGAATACTCTTGATTCGACGTCTATGCCAGTTGAGGAAAGTCCAGTGGTTGGGGTGCATATAGAGACACAAACAGGGCGAAGTCTTGCATCACCACAACAACGTGATTTTACGGTTACGTATAACGAACCAGTGGACGTGCAAATTCAGACACAATTATCCGAAAGTCGGTCAGAAACTGAGCCTAATCCAGTCAAGGAAACTATAACTATTTCTAAAACATTTGCCGATGGTGAAGAGACTATACAAATAGCGACTAAACCAATGGCGGAGTCACAACCGATAGTTGAAGAGCCTGACGATCTCCTCGTTGAGGCCAACTACCGGAAACAGACCCTAAATGAGGGGAAATCAACCGAGTTGAGTATCACTAACGCCAAACCAAATCAACCGTTCGAAACCGTTTTTGTCGAACCTGATGAGACTACAACTGAAGTCATCGTAGATGCCGACGGCACAAAACGAATCATTGTCAAAAAGTTACACAGAACGGTTGTGAGACACCAACAAACCGTTCAACAGAAACAATTGACAAGTACTAGTACTCTCACGGAGAACAACCAACCTGTCAGTCAGTCGTTCTCTCAAGTTATGCTGAAAGAACAACAAAGTAGTACCACTTTGGCTCGTGGTGATGGCAGCCGACAAACTGTCACTAGTAAACAATACGGCGGAAAGATAATTTCGGGCGTTCCTGGTGGTGATGTTGACGTCCAAGAGTTTGAAACCGAACCGGAGACTGAATATCACGTAGTCGAAGCCGACAAACCGTCAGAAGTTGAAATTGAAGGAATCAAACTACATGAGGGTGACGTGACTTTCGTGGATCAAGAAAATAAGTTGGTACCACCGTTTGGTGAAATACACACGTCGAGTTCGAGTGTCCGTGCTGTCGTTCAGCAAGTTACTCGACGAGTGATACGAAAGACTCGTCGAATAATTCGAAGGATTGTCATTGTTGATGGTAAAGAACAAGTGATTGAGGAAGTAGTAGAAGAGCCGGAAGAAGTGGAAGTGACTGAAGAAGGTATTCCGAGGGTTAGTATCAATGTGACCCGAACTGAAGATGGAAAAGTCGTGCAAGAAGAACAGTTTGGTGAACCGATTGTCATTGTCGAAGAACCGGGAAGTGATGTTACTCAGACTGTCACTGTTGCGGAATTTGAAGGGAAACCGGAAGCCGTGACTGACGTGACACAAGAAGCTGAGAGGTATGTCGTAGAACAAACTGCACGCCTGACGCCTGAGACAAGTGCTAGTAAAGATTTCCTAGAGAACGAAAGACTTGCACTTAGTAGTAATGTTGAAGCAGCACCTAGAGTTGACGATGCACCTGGAGACAAGTCTAGTCCGATTGATGCTGTTGTTGTTGAAACAGTAACCGAGAAGATGGCGGAGGAAGTCCCGACGCCTGAAAAATTAGAAATTCTTCCACCTCAGACTGCGATTGTTGACGTTCTTAAGGAAACTGTCTTTGAAAAACCTTTGACGAAACCAGACGAAATGCCACCGGAAGTGACCCAGACTCTTATCCAAACTTCCTCGACGCCTGTAGTTAGTGTTAAGGAAGTTGAAAAAGTGTCAGATCAACCTGAAATTGGGGAATCTTCAACTAGAATAGAAGTGGTCGAAAAAACTATCATACAACCTGAAAAAATGGACGAGAAAACGGTTCAAGAAAAAATTGATTTGAATCCAAAACCAGTTCAAATTAATGGAGATGTTAAACAAAAAGACATTAATACCATCACTCAAGATTTCATCATGTCAGAACAGTTACACGAACCGGAAATTATAGAAGACTCATCTGATTCATCCAAATCTAAAAAGAAGAAGAAGAAATTCCCGAAATCGAAGAAAGTATCGGGTACACCACGTGTCCAAAGTCCACTCGTCCCAACTGACGAACCCGACAGTAAGGAGTCCCAAAATGTTGAAATTGCTTTGTCGTTGAAAGAAGAAACTCCGATTGTGTCCTGTGAAGAAACGTCAGTTCAGCTAATAGAGAAACCTCAAGAAGTTGAAATCGCTTTGTCATTGGAAGAAAAACAACCTGATTCATCGATTGTTTCCCCTCAAGTATCTATGATTATGACAGTTGAAGAAAGTAAAATTAAGGCAAGTCCTGCTGAACTTATTCAGAAGGATATTCATGTGACTCTTCCTGCGGTGTCCCACACGGCCACAGCTGCGATAAAATCCGTCGCTTTGTCTCCAATGGCGCCCCAAAATGAGAAAGAAATCGTCGAACCTGCGATTACACCTAAACACGAGAGTGATCACGTCGAGTCGCCTACACCTAGCGATATAGATCACGGTGGAAGGCGAAGTAAAAAGAAAAAGAAACATAAAGATGAAACTCCGAGTGAAGAAATTGAAGAAAAAGAAATTTCGATTGCGACTTCTGTCGCTGAATCGACTGAAATCCTCGTCCCTGATGATTCTTTACCCTCTGAAGAAACTCCGAAACCGACTGAGGAAGTTTTCGAAGCTGTGATTACCGAATCTGATGAAGGTGATGGTAAAGATACGGGATATGAAGCTGACAAGACGACCGTTGATGAGAGTTTGGCCGATGATGATAATCACGAGTTGAAAAAGAAAAAGAAGAAAAAGAGGAAGCAGAAGATTAAAGTTAAAGAGTCGGAAGAATCCACTATACCAAAATCGGTTGATGAGTCGTCACCGTTTGGTGAATCTGTACAATTTACTGACGATGAACCGGTCAAAGCTGAAATCAGAACTGAAGAACCGAAAAAATCCAAGAAAAAGAAGAAAGGAAAACGTGGCGAGGCTAAAGTTTCTGAAAGCGAGCCTGAAATCGAGTCCGAAGCTATACTTTCCGAACAACCAAAAATTCTCGAAGCACAAAACGAAGAAATCGCTTCACCTAACGATTCCTATCACACTTTATCAACCCAGTCTGATTTGGGCACTGTGAAAATAATTGAAGAAAGTGTCTTGAGACCTACCAGTGAGTCTCCACAAGAAATAACCGAAAAGATTGTCACAACAGTCCCAGTTTTGGAAGCTGTTTTAACACAAGAATCCTTAGCCCAAACATCACCCGAACCAGATACTAAACAAGCCGTTCAAGAATTTATCGAAAGAGAACAAATTTCGGTACAAACATCACCCGAAGTACCAAAAGAAACCGGCGTTATCTCAATACAAACATCCCCAGAACCGATACCTGAAGTTGTGAAACCTGAAATTCAAGAAACTTCCAGTCAAGTCGAAGTTATAACGTCTGAAACAGTAACTCAGACCGAAACTCCCGAAAAAGTCGAAGTCATAACTTCCGAAACTTCGATTCAGACTGCCACACCCGAAAAAATCGAAGAAGAAGCTCAAACAACGTCACTTGAACCTGCTGAAATACCTCGAAGCGAGTCTGCGATGCAAACACATGTGATTGATAGTCATGAAGAGTCTGCACAAACATCTGTAGTTGACGTTATCGAGAGTGGTGTTCAAGCGCAAGCCACTCCTGCAGATCACTCAATTCAGACATCGCCTGAGCCGTCAGCGCCGCCATTTGAAGAAGTTTTTGCTCAAGATTTGGCTAAAGAGACATCAGAGATTGTTACGCAGACTAGTCCGGTTATTATACAAGATATAAACGAATTAACTCCTCCTAGTAGCATATCAGAACAATACGAAGTCCACGTCGAAGCTTCGGTGACGATGCCATCAGAAAGCACTGAGAGTGTGAGCGAAAAACCAGAAATCGAACCCAGCAAAGGGTCAAGTGAGTCGGCTTCCGATGTAGATGTGGAAGTCTTTGTCGACGGTGAACCTGTTCGTAAACCTCCACGAAAACGACGTCATAAGAAAAAAGCTAAAGATGCAACTCCAGGAATCGAGAAAGACCTTTTCGCATCGTTCAAACGACAAGAAGGTGAGGGAACGTTAGATCCTAAAGAGTTATACTCGGAAGTTGCTAAAAAACACTCAAGATCGAGCTCGCCGGTGCAACAAGAAGAAGAAACTGACTCAGCTGTGGTTGTCGGTAAAGTAATAACTGATTTGGATGAGGACAAAGTAAAAAAATTGAAAAACAAGCCGAAAGATGACGAACAAAAAACGTTCAAAATCTCGGTTGAAGTTAATCCTGATGATTTCGAAGTTGTGTCTGAAGATGTCGTGACGAAACGTCCCGGTGATGAAGAATTTGAAGTTACGTCCACTGTGGCGTTTACAAGTGTTGATGATTTTATCGCCAAAGAAAAAGCAGCTGCTGAAGCTTATCAAAAAACACCTCCAAGTCCAGATAAAGGCAAAAAGAAGAAAAAGAAGAAAGGAAAATTGGAAGAAGAGCCTAAACCTACTCAAGTCGAAGAGACTAAACCCAGTGATGAAACAAAAGAAGATAAAAATAAATTCACTGAAGTAATCCCACCTACTTCTGTGACTCCTCCAACACCATCATCCGAAACATTTGTCGAACCTACCCATACTTCCCCAACACAAATAAAAGAAGTTGAATCGCTCCAAACAACTCCTTCTCCTCCAATAATCGAATCGAAACAATTATCCCCGGAAACAAAAGACCGCAAGTCCAAGTCACCCTCCCCCAAAACGAAACGCAAACCCAAACACGTATCTTCCGTTACAATTGAAGAAGTTGAGTCTGCAATTCCTCCACCAGACTTACCCATCTCACCCCCAGCAGATTATCCCCTTTCACCTGATTACACTCCCCCGAAACCTGTATGGCAAAAACGCCAACAAGCTTCGACTTCACTTATCGAAAGCGAAAGACAACGTAGTCCTGTCACGGCTCAAGACCTAGACATCAGGTGGTCTCATACTCAAGCATTGGAACGTGTCAAGAATTTGCAAAACGCCCGGAAGACGACACATTTAAGTGTTGTTCTGTATTTGGCGACTCTTCATGAAGTAGTAACCGAGGAATCGATTGAACAAAGGAATTCGAACGTTCAGGAGAATTTGAAGGCTCTCAAAGAAGCGGTTGAGAAGAGAGATGTTGAAGAGATTCAACAGACGATTATTACCACTGTTGAAACTATAACCACATGGTTAGAAACAATCGAATATCGTATTTATGTTAACCGCCAACAAACCGCCGATGGTCCTTCGAAAGAAAGAGTTCAGGAGTTCAATGATTTGAAGGAGGAGATTGTTAATATTGAAAGCAAAGTCGAGGAGTTACAATCAGTAATGCGTCAAGCTGATGATATTTATAATGAAGATGACCGAAATCGTATGAAGAGTTACATCGATTCGCTCCAACAGCAGGTAAAAGTGATTGAAGAAGTAACCAGTGAAAATGAACAATTAGCAGCCGGTGATTTGAAGAGGTGGGAAGAATTTATTATTGGTGTTAAGGAATTGACGGAATTGATTGGTAATGTCAGGAAAGAAGTTGACAGTATGAAAGAATCAGATGCGGCGCCTCAAACTAAACTAAACGAACTTGACAAGATCGAACACGCCAACAGAAGCAACATGTTGAAAGCAGTCCAATTAATAGCAACAGCCAAAGGTCTAATGCGCGATTTCCCTACTCGTGAAATTCCGAAAGAAGTTTACAGCAATCATGAAAGTACGAAAATGATCGAGCAACAAATAGTGGTCGAGCGAGAGAAAGCCCTTCAATTCTTGTCACTTGCTGATGAGTACGAACAGACTTTGAAAGAATTCGGACAAATAATTGACGTGGCAGAAGCTCTGGTCGAAAGTGCGATTAATGTGAGTAATTTGGAACATCTGGAAGATGCTATGCAGAACCACCGGAAATTCTTTGTCAATTTGAGTCACTGTCGGGCGATTTTGGAATCCTTAGAGGAGAATCTCGATTCCGAGACAAGGATGCATCATTCTGAGCTTCATAGGAATTTGTATGACCGTGCCAAAGTCATTCTGGACCAAGCAACGGGGCGTTTCCAGCAAATGTCGCTGGCTGCGTCCCGATGGACAGTCTTGGAGCAAGGGATGAGGGAAGAAATGAGGTGGTTGCAAGTGGCCCAACAAAGAGTTCCAGATTTGACCGATGTCACATCTTCGGATTATGACAGATATATCGACTTGTATCAGGCTCTGTCTTTGGATATAGCGCACCACCAAGCTAGAATAGTCCATTTGAATGGTGTTGCTCAGAAATTACAAGAACTAGTCGTTTGTTCGGGTCTAGAAGAGGCTTATATTGAATCATTGGAAATCATTTTGAAGTTACAAGATGACGTTCAAGGGAATTTGAAACGGTTACTAGCGTTCCGCGACATGTGGACCAGTTACAACATGTTGAGTGACAAAGTCGACTATTGGTTGAGAGACGCCGAACAGCAACTCCAAGAGTTGGAATTACCGACAGGTCCTCGAGGACATATGAGACAATTTTGGGAGTTGAAAGCCCAACACGAAGTGTATAATTGCACCCGACAGGAAGCTACGAATAACCTGGAAAAGGCGTTAGAAGTCGTACCGATTTCTGATGAGATGATCCAGAGGAAGTTCCATACGGAAATGCAAGATCAGTGGAATAGAATGTCAAAACGTATAAATGAGTTACAAGACCAAATTATTGGAAGTATTTCAGCACCCGATGTTCCCATTAACGAAAAATTGCTACTCTTGGAGCAAGAACTAAACGACTTGAAGACTGACGTTGACAATCTTCGGGGTATCATCAAAACAGAAGAAGAACTCAATTTGTACATCGAGAGGCTTCAAGTAATGTCAACGCGACTAGAAACAATCCAGAATGAGTTGGGCCGACTCGGTTTGTTATCAGCAACTGAATCTGATAAAGTCGGTTCGCTTCTTGGCCTATCCAAACGTTTAGAATTGTTGATTTCCGAAGAACTGGAAGGTGGGGTTTTGCTTAAAGAACGCCTTCAAAACATTCAAAAGGGCATAGCAAGGGTCCGTCGCAAACACTCTTCTTTGAACGAAACACTGGACCAGTGCGAAAAAAGCGAAAAACTTGGAAGCGAGGCGGTGGAGAAGGCCGTCAATGAATGCTACGAAGTAGGTGAGGAGCT
Organism: Tribolium madens; assembly: GCF_015345945.1. NCBI lineage: Eukaryota > Metazoa > Arthropoda > Insecta > Coleoptera > Tenebrionidae > Tribolium > Tribolium madens. Next base: position 8,526,652 of record NW_025400983.1, read on the forward strand.
CGTTACGCTATGGCAAGACTTGATGGGTCTCCGCCAACTCCTTCATACTCTCCCAATGCGTCTCCGGGTGACCGTTTCTCCTGTCAAGATCGAAAGGGACATTTCACAGCTACAAGACGACCACACCGTTCTCGAGAAGCGTTGTGGCCAACTTTTGGCGCTGTTGAGGAATCGCTTGGCTCTGTGGCAGCGGTTCGAGCACCAGCTCGAGTTGGTGCAGCAGAGCGTCCAAGAGGCCGATTTCATGATGGAACTACTGACGGTGCAGGGAACCGTCGATTACGAGAGATTGAGGAAAGCGACGGAGCGACTCGAGGTGAGTAGTGCGCTGATATTCGCAGAGGTTTTAGTTTGTCGGTTAGCGCGATGCGTGATTGTTGTTAATTGGTCGATGGTGGTTTTGAGGGTTTTATCGTGTCGGATTTACGAATGATGTAATTTTAAAAGTGATAAGGATTGTGGTTTCGCGGAAAATTGGATCGAGTGAGTTTTTAGCAATTTTTTTAGTTTTGTGTGGACTTTGGCTTGTGATAAGACAACAAGTTTAATTGAATTTGATAATGGATAAAGGTTTTCATCGTCGACCAGTTGATAAAAATTAACGCGATGTATTTGGTGGACGGCTATTTATGTATTTAGTACGGTTATAAAGCGGAAACGACAATGCTCTGTGTGCTTAATATTTAATTTTTATTTATCATAATGAATGGAGGAATACAAACAGAGTTAATGTCATTGTTATTATTATACTGGAATTTATAATAGGTACTTTGCGAAGTTTTTAAGTTCAACGTGCAGTTTTTTGAAAAATACACTTAATTCTAATCATGTACAGTTGGAGACAAAATACTTTGGTCGTCACTTTTCTGACAGTTTAATGTAATTCAAGCTTTAACGTTAAAATGAATGACAATTTCAAATTAATGATAGCTATTAGATTTTCCTATCAAAAATATGTATGTACAACGTGTCAACTATGATTGAAAGTAGCTAAAAATAAGGTTAACTGTCCTAAAGAATGCTTTACAATTTAATGTCACTCAAGTCACATTGACGACCAAAGTATCTTACTCCAACTGTACATACATATTTTTAAATATCAATAATGTTTTTTTTTTCTATTTCGGTGTCACAATGAGCATTTTGTGTAACTGAAATTGCATAAAATGGAATTTTGTGAAACTGTTTTTGACTTCATTTTATACAATCACTGGCCAGAGACTGTCGTTTTTAAGTGAGAAATTATTGTAGTTTAACGTATTTCACCGAAACTAATATGATTTAAGCTATTTTCGAGCTATTTGGGTACCGCATACGTCAAATGTAAAAAAATTCATATGTCAAATATAATAAATTCAATTTAAAAAGCGCTCAATAGAAAAAATAGTGTAAAAAACGATTGTTAATTTTTTTTCATTGTGATACTCGTGCATTTGTAACACTCGCCACTGCGTGGCTCGTTTCATAAACTACTCGTATCACAATGAGAGTGTTTGTAAAACTTGTTTTTTAATATACTATTATGTTATTATTATCAAAAATATAATTCTATCTCAAACAATTTATCGAATTATTTATCAATTAAATTCACAAATAAGTTTAATTAACTCTGTTTTTGATGCTTTATTCTACTTTCTACATATTCTGTACATTGTAATTAATTAATTATCTTATTTAATAATTATGTATTACTCGAAATTTGGTCAAATAAATAATTTGAAGACTAATATATCATCTTAAAATTTATATATTATTTTCACTGGTTTAAATTTCTCACATAAAACATAAATAACCTATGAAACAGCAAAAAACTCAGAAACAAAATATGCAAAATATACAAAAACTTGTGTTTACTTCCGGTGAAATCAGCAGTAGGTATCTATTTGCTTCAAGTAAATATTTCTACATTGTAGCGATTGATATATTACTAAAACTATCCTCAATAATATTTTTTTTTTGTAAATTAAACCTGGAGAAAGATGAAGGAAATGTTAATAACTCACAGTGTATTTTCAGAATATTTAAAATTTATCGAGAAAATAGCTGTTTCAGAATCTGTTCTACCGGCATAAATATTATTAACTAATGTATATTATAAACTAATTATTTTAGTTTACATGAGTATAAAGATGATGTTCAAATATAAAAATGTTGTAATAATTCAGAAAAACTTTATCTATTTTTAGTTCATGAAATTATAAAATGTAAACTTTTAAAATGGTTTTATTACATTTGTATAATCGAATTTAAATTTCTAATATGTCGGATTATTACAAAATAAAGGAACTGATAACCGAGCGTCCCTTTAATCTTGGTAATAGTGATGCTGTAGAACTTTTCAAAATTTGTTTTTTTCATTTTGTCTATGTTTTTGTAGAGAAAACTCTGAGTAAATTGTTTATTGTATGTAACTCCCTGCATTTATTTAATTTTAATTGATTATTATTTATTATTCTAGCACAAAAAGGGTAATAAAAAAGGGGTCAATGTTTGTGCCCCCTATTGTTACATACGTAACATAATTTGTTTTAAGATTCTCATTAGATTTTCAAAATAGGCATTAAATTATTTGTGCACTCAGTTGCATAGTAGTGGCATTAACTCTGTCCTATCCAAGCAACTTAAAATTAGAATGACGCATAACTGTGGAATGTTTTTACCTCAATTCCACTATTTTCGCTCTCCCCAATCAAAATATTTATTTACCTAATTAACCCAACTTGTGTTATCTTATCAGCCCATTATTGAGTTCGTGTAAACAAATCATACATCTTGAAGGAAATGCAAATAGCGGCTTTTTGTAGTTTGAAACTTTAAAATAATCCATTTGTAGAGCGTCTCCGTGGACTTGGTGTCACGCGAGACCCTCGTATCGGAGCTGAAAGCGGCCGCTAAGCCGCTTGCCGACAGCTGCACCCCGGAGGTCTCTGCTCGCGTGGAAGCCGCCGTCGAAGAGGCCGTCACCGCCTATTCCACCACTTGCACAAACTTGAAAGACCTCTGCACCAAGTATCAGCACGCATCCGAGCTATGGAAGCGGTACCGTGAGGCCAGCGATCTGGTGAGTGAATGGGTGGACAACCACATGGAGTCGGTCGGAGATTTGGAACCAGAAGAGGCCATCAAAGCGGTTAAGGTATGCTTATCTGCGAGTATTTTTAAACCCTCGTGGGGTCTCTCCCCTCATTCGTAGTGTATCGCTCGACGCAGCCTCTTCGTTCTTACAACGATCGATTTCTTCCGACCAAGTATTTTTAAAATTTAGTGCAAAATTTATAAATAGAGCGCGGGCGGTCGTCCAATAGTAGTTTGTTAGAGTGTGTGTGTGCGGTGGGTTAAGAAAGGAAAAGTTTGACGGGTTTTATTGACATTTTAACGGTTTTTTGGCGTTTTGCAAAGGATAAATGTGTACGCCGGAAGAACTAAAGGTGAGGGATTCGCACCCTAAGTCACCCTAACACTGTTTTGTAAGAAAATTACGCGCAAACGCGTGGTTCATTCAAGTTCTTTTGTGCTATTTTTACGACGCTTTTTATCAACTTCCTACTTGAAATGTGAATGACTTGTGTTGATTGATTTTTAAGTTTTACTCAAGTTTTCGAAATTCGGATTGTTGAAATTCTATTTGTTTACGTCTAGAGCGTGCCAAAAATAGGACACGATTTTTATGAATCGTTGCAGAGATAACACTGTTTCAAAGTTTTAACACAAATATTAGAATTATGACAAGGAAAATGTCATAACATTAATTATGAAGGTTTTTACGGCGGCAATAGAATATTTTATGTGGGAACTTATATTATAAGAAATTAATCATGCTTTTTGTTATCAAAAAAAGATTTATGTTTTCGAGGTCAGAAAAATATGTATATAATTAGTGTATGAAATAAATTAATGCTCTTATCAGCAAACATTTTTGCTAAATGAAATCATATTCGTTTTAAAATTTTAAAAAGTATATTCTAGAAATTGACAAATTTGAAATAACCAAAAACATTTTTAAACTTTGTAATTTAAGCATACAAAAACCCTGATGTGTAAAAAATGTGAAATTATTATTGTTAATTTTGTGAACATTCTAGCCTTGTTCATCATAAATTAGAAATCAATAAAATTTCAAAAATGTTAAAGTTTGTGTTTTGTACAATTTTCATTGTTACATTATGTTTAATTCAGAAGTTTTTACTACTTCAGATGTTACTAGGAGGTTTAAATTGACAAATACCTATTTTTTTATGTATAGGAAAATATAAACTTATATTTGTTCGAAAAAATGTAAGGTCAAAATATGATCTTAGTGGAATCTGATTACAAAAACAAGACATTGAAATATTCTTTCAGTTAATTTGTCTTTAATATCGCCTATTTTGTACATAATGTATTTTTAAAGTAATTTTCAATTTTTGAGTTAACCATTTTTTATAAAATTAAAATTATAATCATTGGGACTGGCGAATGATATATGTTGTCTTAATTTCGAAGTTTTGCTTACTCCTCGAAAAACAAAAGAAAGTATTTTGTCTTAATTTTTGTACATATTTTGAAAAAAAATAATTGAAATAAAAAAAATACAAATAGTTTTCTTTTTTCAATTATTAATGTCTTTTAAAAAGTTAATCATGTTAATCACTGCAAATTTAATTAGTTTCAGTAATAATCCAAACATTTTTGTTTATTGTAGAACATAAATTTAAGAATTTTGTGGTAATAATTTTGAAGCAGTAAGTTTGAAAAATCAAACGTCAGCAACTCTACGTAAAAGCATCTCTCGCAATCAACTTTAGACCACAAAATCTAATACCTCCGCCTCGAATATCTGCATAAATGCAATTGTTATTTTAATTGCGCACGCAAACATTTTTCTTTCAAAACTTTCCCGCAAACGTTTCGGAATTTATAATCGTAGTTTTATTAAACCATGGTGGTGGAGAGAAAAAAAAAAACGTTTCCTCGATTCCGGTGCAACGCGAACTCAAATATTTAAGAAATCAGCTTTCGGGAACTTAATTTCCTCTTGTACCGACTTGATACCCAATCATTATGAATGGAAAGTGATTAGAAATCGCGTGCGAGTGTTAAATTATTACGACTGTGTTTCGATTTAATTGAAATCGCGTTTCTGGTCAAGGTTAATGGGTCGAAATACGATTTTCCAGGTCTGCGAGGAAACTTTATCAGCACATACGGAACGTCTCGCCGAACTTAAACAACTCGTTTCGGGGATAGCGGCCGCTGTAGGATTGGACGCTAGTGCTTTATTGGGAGGCGAAGTCGAAGCTTTAGGTAAACGGTTGGAGGATGTCAGGGAATCACTCACAGCACTCGCGGACGTTGCTGAAGCTAGAGCTGTTACAAAAGAAGAAACCAATAATGAGATTAATGGTACTAGAACCTACCTAGACAGTGTACAAAGATGCGTGGATAGTATTCAGCAAAGTCCCGATACGGACAGTGAAGAGAAATTGGTCACTTTGAGAGAACATTTGTTAGCTTTGGGTAAAGCCGAAGGACAGATTCAGAAAATTAAAGATAAGACGTTGGAAATGACAGAATCGACGAAAACTGAGACTTCGGTTATTGAAATTTTGGAGTTGTGGCAACAGGTGTTCAGAGAAACCTTCCAGCAGTACCACAGGTTGAGTACCAGATTAATCAAAAATGAAGATGGAGCTGCTGCTCTGAAATTATGGCAGGAATATTTATTAAACGTTCAGCAGTTCCTCCAAGGGAGCATTCCCGGTGATTATCATAGTCTTTCCGAGCACCAACATCTATGTCAAGTCCATCAAAATCTCCTAACGACTCAACAGAACGTCCTTAGGCCTTTGGATAAGGAATCTCAGCTTGGTAGTGGTTTAGTTGAGAGTAGTGTGATGGAACAGTTCAATTCTTTAACCAATTTGCACAACGAAACGCTTGCACGAATCATGGACCGGCATAAAGAGGTCCAGACAAGGCTAAACGCTTGGGACGACTATAAACAAGACCAAAACAAACTCTTAAGTTGGCTCAAAAACATTGAAAAAGATCGCGAGAAGATGCAACTTAAGTATATACATATTAGGAGAATCCCGAAGTTGCTATCAAAAATCGAAAACCTTCTCAGTAAGATACCCGAAGGTGACAAACAAGCTGACAATTTACAAAGACAACAAAACTTGTTACTTCAATTCTGCGACGATGCTCTTGCCACTTCCATCCGCATGGAACACGCCGCCATCAAACAAAGAATCTCAAACCTGCAAGCAGGCCTCGAAACCTGGCACCAATTCCTCGAACGCATCGCTCTCCTCCTCAAAACCTACGAAGAGAACGTCCAAAAAGTTCAAACTTTGTACGACGAAATCCAGGATATCGTAACTGAGTCAGCGTCACAACTCCCAAGCTCTCACTCAGCCGTCAGTTATAAATTAGAAACGCTTCAAAGAGCCCGTCTCAGACTAAACAATGCGACTAAAGACCTGGAACAGCTTGGATTGGCTCAAGAACAACTCAAGGAGTGTCTCAGTCCTAGTGATATCAAGACTATCAATCAACGTATGTGGATTTTGTGGCACCAACAGGGCGATCTTGACCACCAATTGGCAGTTTTGTGTCACCAATTTGAGGAGAAATTGGGGTTGAGGTCGATGTTTGAGGCACGTCAAGCCCGGTTTTTGGCTTGGGCTGACGAAATCGAGCGTCGACTTGACGACGGTTCAGTTGTGTCGATCAAAGATCCCCAGGAGATGCTTAGGAAGCTGGAAACAGAGCTCCAGGCTGAAATGTCGCTTAAAGAACGTGAATATAATTGGTTAGTAAGCACAGGCCGTGATTTAGTTGCCAATTGCAGCGATGAATACAGTGATGTGACCGCAAAACAAATCCTTCAAGCCAAAACTGACTACGTGCTTGAACGGTGGGAAAGACTAGAGAATATCGGTAAAAGTCGAAGGAACAAAATCCACGATATGATGCAAACAATGTCACAACTAGAACAGAGAATCGCGGAAATACGGGCATGGCTGACGCAGATTGAGGCGCAATTGGCAAAACCACTAGTGTTTGAAGCGTCCACCAAAGATGTGATTGAACGCAAGTTGCAAGAACACGACAAGTTGAAAAAATCGATTGAGAATGAGAGCGGCAACATCGGAGAGGTTTTGAATTTATGTGAGTTGTTATTGAGCGATGCGGACGTCTGGAAGGCCCATTTCACCACCGAAAATATAACCGCAGCGATACAAAATTTGGAAAAGAGGTGGAAAGCGGTGTGTGGCCAATCGGCCGAAAGAAAACGCAAAATTAACTTTATTTGGAAGTTGCTCCAGGAGGTATTGAGGATTAGTAATGAACAAGAGAGTTGGTTGGGCGAAAAAGAACAAAAAATAAAGGATCTGGATAAACCGGTCAAAAAACTGAATCGGGAGGAAATCCAAGAGTTGATTTATTTGGTCGAAAATCAAGTGAAAGAAATCGAATCTAAAGTCCCCACGTTTGAGATTCTTGAACAAACCTATTCGAAATTAGCTACTGTTGGTGGTGTAGAACCAGAGAATATTCAAGAATTGACATCGAAAGCACGTGTTGTTATAATACGTTGGAAGAATCTTTTACCACGTGCTCAAAGCTTGTTACAGAGATTGCAAAATGAAATTGTACTTTTTAAAGATTTCTCTTTGGCTCATCAAGATGCCGTTATTGGATTGACGGAAGTTGATGCCCGACTGACCGAATTGGAACACTTGACTGGACAAAAAGTACCACCTAATGAGCGTTTAGAGACTTTGGAAAGTCTGGAGAATCAAATGGTTGCCCACAATTCGATTCTAGAGTCGGCTGATAAGCTAGGTCTTGAAATAATGAAGAAAGTCAAAAAAGGTGAGGTTGGCAAGTACCAAGAGATGATTGATGAGTACCAAAACCTCTGGAAGGACATTCAGAAGAGGATTGGTAATCTTAGAACTGAATTGAAGACAGAAGTAAAGAAGCAAAGAAAAGAAATTGACGAAGGTGTCCAAGTCGAGACACTTAAATTCGAACAAGATACAGCTGTCCAGGTTAACACACTTCCACCTTTGCAACGTATGACATCAATCAGTGCAAAAGACGCCTATTTGATGGAGTTGACAAGTGCCATCGGTGAATGTAAGGGTAATATTGAGACTCTCGAAGAGGTACTCGCTAAGGAAATTCCTCAGCAAGGTTCCGCTGAATTACCAACAAGTGCAAAACGTATCGCCCGAATTTCGGCGACTTGTCAATCAAACATTGAACTGGTGAAACACCTCCACGACTTACTTATCAATGAATGTGACGCAACAGAAGAAGAGGCACTAGCCGAAGAAGTATTTTATCTAATCCGACGTTTCGAAACACTTCTAGTGACAGCCAAGGAGAAAGAACAGAAAATCAAAGAGTTGAGGTGAGATTTGTCTATCGTATTATCTTGTTATTAACACAACTAACTTGGTGTTTGTTCTTCTTTTAACTCTACTAGGTCTACAATTTCTGACGCTTATAATCTATCATGCAATCAGTAAGTTTGTCAAGTCTGACGTGGGCCAATTTTTACTGTTTTTTTTTCTCGTGTTTAGTGAAGCGGGCCGGTTGTTGTGTCCGTTGTGTACGAAACGGAATTGGGCACAATTGGATAACGACTTGTGGAGGCTTGAAAAATGGTTACAAGTGGCCGAAGGCACGCAGAAGACCCAACATTCCCCTCCGTCCAACATCGAGCAATTGGAAGATGTGATTCAGGACCATCGCGAGTTCCTCTTGGACTTGGACAGTCACAAGAGTATCGTGAGGTCGTTGAATATCGTCGGTACACACCTCGCGGATCATACTGAAGACACCGAAAGAGCCAACCAATTGCGGTCGCGGCTCAATACCGATAACAAGAGGTGGGAGTTGGTGTGCCAGAATGCTGCTAGTTGGGAAACACTCCTCCAAAGAGCTTTGATGGAGGTAAGTCGTTTGGGATTATTTGGGTGTGTTTGATGAAATTTCTTGCAGAATCAACAATTCCACACAATTATCACCGAGTTGTGTACATGGTTGGAGAAGACGGAACAGAGGATCCGTCTGTCGGAGCCCGTGGACTTGACTGCTGAACGCGATGAGATCGAGCGGAAGTACCAGACGTTCCGGGAGTTGCGGGCCGAGTTGGAACGGTGCGAGCCGCGAGTTATGAGTCTGCAAGAAGCCGCCAATCAGCTGCTGAGGCACGAAGGGGCCCCCGAGGGCTCAAGTCTGACCTGTACGAGACTGACGGAGTTGCGATTGAAGTTGCAGAGTTTGATTAGATTGACGGGAGTTTATATTTTGAAGTTGGGCGCTGTTTTGGGCCGAGATCCGAACGAAATATCTGTTGTCGCTTCATCTAGTGTAAGCGCACCTCTACACACACTCAACTATGACGTAAGTTTAACAAATCGTTGCGTTATTTTGTAATAAAAAAGTAGAAATGTCTAGTCGATTTTTTCTGTACTAGTGTTTAGTGTTTTAATTTTGTAAATATATTTTTGTTGGTAAAAAAGTGTCGTTTGTTAGGGTCAAGGCCCAAAATTAGTTGTAGCGATTTTGATGTTTTGCGTTGAGTAGCACTGTTAGGATAAGATTTGTCAAGGCACTGTTTCACATTTCATTTGCCTGTTTTGGACAGCTTCTGGACCATCCGAGCCAGGACCATCCATCTACCTCTGCACTCGACGATTCTGCTCACAAGTAAATATTTTTTTTTTCTTTAAATATTGAGTCAGATTTGCTTTTGCACTTATTTTTGTTTGAGGTTTGTGAGTTGTGTGCTGATTTCGGATTGTTACTTTTCAGTGGTGGTTCTTCGGATGATTTGCAAATTAACACTTCAGTGCTTCGAAGAGGTTGTCGTTTCTTAGGTAGAGTGGTGCGAGCTTCTTTACCGATTCAAGCCTTAATGCTGCTCATGTTGGGAGCGGCGTCTCTAGTCCCTTATTCAGAAGACGATTATTCATGTTCGCTAGTCAACAGTATTGCCAACAGTCTTACTCCAACGTTACGATACAATGATGGACCGCCTCCTATATAAATGTCATAATACTCCTGGTTTTGTTAACTCTTAGTCTCGTTAAATTCATTCCAATTTAAGTAATTTTAGTTTTGTACGATTTGTTTTTTGTAAATAATACATACATGCGACTTAAGTATATTTACTACTGGCAGCCAGAAATTACGACGGGTCATCAAATGGCCAAATCTCTTATGGAAAATCATATAAATGTAGTGTAGTTTTTATATTCATTACGCAAGAGAAGAATCACTTTATCTGTATATTGGGGAAGACGCACAGGCGTTGATATATTATATATTTTATATCGTTGTTTTATAAATTTTATGTGATGGTTGTGTAAGAAATTAAACATTGGGTACCAAAGGAGTGGAACACTTTGGTTCTCAACACGTTTTAATTTTTTTCTGTGATGTTATCTCGATTCGCCAAATTGTCAACAAAACGTGAACTCTACTCTCCAAGTTTACGTTTTTCAGCAATTTGACTCTCCAAAATTGCCCGTAAAATAAATTTCTCCCGATTTATTTTACACTTGACGATATCGAGATGAGCAAATTTCATAATGCCTTAAAGTTTTTTTATTATTATTTTTAATGTTGCTTTCATGCGTTATTTTGTTCTATTGGTCATGGTGCTATCAACTTTATTTTAACATGTAGTTGATCAATCAAAAATTCCATTGCTTTGACTATTGCTTCGGATGTAAAATGTGTTTAGGAAACGTCTAAACAAAAATAGGATTGTTTCTCCGCTATTATTTAATATTGATTAGTATTTTATTTGGCAACTTACTATATTACGAATAAACGCTGTTTTCATTTATAAAAATATATCATTTCAAAAATATCCTGCCTTTTTATCACCTCACACCACTGACAGTCCCTTCGTCAAATTAGGCGCCAATAAATATTTCATTAGTTAGTTTAAGAGCAAGGGGCGAAACAAAAAATGTTTACCAAGTTTACGTGTACAAAATCTTTTTTCACAACACAATTCTGTCCTTGAAAGGTAACTCAAACGAAAGAACAGACCTTTATCTTTAGTTGAGACCATAGCCGAACCTGGAGCTCCCCTAGTTTGCTTGATTTTCGCAGGACTTCTGAGGTACTGTACACTGCACTCTAAGTTTCTCGACATCGATGTCCTTATACCCAAATATGCTCCGAAAAACGTTTCTATTGTGGTAGATACATAACGATGAGATGCATGATGCATTGTTTAGTATTAAATGTTTGTATCTATAATTTAATTATTTCATGTCACAGCTGATAACAAATGTCAACTGAGAGCCGTGATCAGTGGAAACTAACCCATAGGTGTAAAAAGTTAAAAGAGTAACCATTTACAGTGCTTTAACCACTGATTCTTCTACTAACTTTTTGTAGTTCGAGAGTTTTGAAATAGATGGCAGAATAATGCTAGCTTATCGTAATGGAGAAAGGGGTTGTAAATAGCCAATATAGAAACGAAGTACCCGATTCTTCAAATTATTTTACTACTAAAATAAAAAAAAACATATTCTAAACGACTCTCAATACATAAAAATCATAACTCCTCAATTTAGACACCTGTATCAAATTGTCCCAGAATAACATACAGAGTGTTATTTGTGAGAGGGGTACTTTTGAATTTTTTTGTGACGCAACCAACAATACCAATACCACAGACTGCTAAATTAAATATGTTATTTATTTTGACTGCAATTCAAACAGAAATTGTGTAAGTCCAGATAGGCTGAAACATTTTGACCGCAGTTTCTCACTCTCTAAGAACGGACAGTCATTTGATCACACGGATAAATTTTTGCTCAACATTTGGAAATTGGTAATAAGACATGGAACCTTCCTCAATAATCTGATTCCAAAATAAAGCATAAGAAGTTCAAATTAAAAATTTACTCGCTAAAGTCATCGCAACAGTTTTTTTGGCTACAGAAGGACTTTTGCTTTTACTATCTGAGACGACCATATCAAAAGGAAACTATGCAAAATGTTTTAAAGTTTTGCGTGATTCTATCAACTTGAAAAGGCATGAAATTTACACATCTAATGTACAGCTCTTCCACGAAAACTGACTGGAGCACATATTAGCAAATGTATGTACAGGTCGCCATCTGAATATGTAGTGCCCAGCAGTATAACCATTTACTCTACAGTCCTAATCTATCTTCTTTCAGTTATATTTTGTTATTTTTGTTGGAAACTGTCTTGAATGGCAGGATTTTTTAAGAATGCAGGAGACACCAGTCAAAAATGTAAAAATCAAATAAATTTACTTATTACTTTTAGTTAATGTTATCATAATGTGTGGTACAAATTTGTTAAATTCATAAATAAACAACTTTAAGTCCATTGTATATGCTTCTTTATGTCTTGATGATAACCAAAATATTATTATTAAACATACAGGCCGTTTCAAATAATTTTACGGGGCCTGCGTCTGTAAAATGCAATCAATAATACATATTCCGATACGAACTCGATTACAAATTTTGAAAAATCTTCTCTAGTTTGTTCACCCTTTAAAAAAATTACAACGTTTTTAGTTATTTAGTGATTAAGATAGATAAACTAGAATCATATTTATGCCGTCTCTTGATAGAACAAATGATAATTGTTTCTGAAAAACTGCAGTTTATGATTATTAACGAAATAGTGATTAGTTTGACAACTACTGTCATGGGTTTCCAAAAATTAAATAGTTAGAAGTGTATTTTTTGTATCTAGTGTTTTGTGACTTTTGTATATTTAGATGCGTACATTAGGCGTAAGCCTCGTAAAGTTATGTGAAATACCTGTATATACCTAACTAATTTTATTGAATATTTTGATTATTTGTGTTTAATTAAATTGTAATAAAAAAATTAGAATTAAATGATAAAGCATTTAAATTTGCAGCCAACCTTAGTTCAACATACAAACAAGAGACTCGAAAATTTGACGACCGGAAAATTATGTTACTTGATTTTCTATATTGAGCATATTCTCAAAATTAAAGAAATAAATTAACAAGTTAGTTTAATGTAAAAAGTCTACCATCTTCTACTAAACATGCGGCCAGTCGGTTGGTAAACGATAACGAAACATGTCGTGTTGTTTAAGGGATGATTTTTTGCTTTAATGTCAAAGAAAAAGAAACAAGACTAATAATAGCCATCGTGGATTCAGTTATAACTAGATATTTTCAAAATTTGAAATCAAGAAATTGCTGCAACGTGTATAATGGGTTGCGGCAAATAAAATCAGAATTACGTACAGTTGGAGACAAAATACTTTGGTCGTCACTTTTCTGACACTTTAATGTAATTCAAGCTTTAACGTTAAAATGAATGACAATATTAAATTAATGACAGCTATTATATGTATTTTCCTATCAAAAGTATGTACATACAACTTGTCAACTATGATTGACAGTACCTAAAAATATGGTTAACAGTCCTACAGCATGCTTTACAATTTAATGTCATTCAAGTGACATTGACGACCAAAGTATTTTGTCTCCAACCGTACCCCTCTCATGAACAACCCCGTATTTAATTTAAAATATTTTTATTATTATTGTTTTGACACTTGTTACTAAACTTGTAAAATAAATGGTTAAGTAATCACTAAATAAATAGTGGAATTAATTTTTTTATCATGTAGTTATAAAATGGCAGGTGACAAAAATGACCCTATGCATGCATGTGGTTGAAATAAAAAAATTCTTAGCAACACTGAATTATTGGTAAATTATTATTATTATTATTATTATGTTTCAGGTAAGATTTTGAATTTGATACCAACTTGAAAAGAAAAATCGGTCATTTACCGTCTCTTGGTATTAAAAGAGCAGGTATGTATGTACATACTTTATTTCACAAAAGCGAAAGTAATTACATTGCAGAGTGAAGTTATGATTCCTTTCGTGCTGACCCTTGTTGGGAGAAGTCGCCTTTTGTCCTTAAGTTCATTAAAAATTAATAATTCGTGTATAATTACAGTGGAATCAAGTGGCCGCGCTTTAATTTTCCACGCGATTGTAGCGCCACCAGCGTCGTAATCTCCCGTCAGTCGGTAATGGTGTGTAAAACAATGGTATTTTAGTGTGGTTTTTGTGCCCCATTTCGGCTTGCAGAGCACAGAGGCGTCGACTGCGGGGCCCCCGAACCCCTGTTAGGGCGTTCCAGTGTTGGCGTGATGGTAATCGGGGTGTGCGTCGTCGGCGAAGAACAATCGAAAGTGTTGACAAAGTGGCCGTTGTCGGAGTGTTTTCGTCAATAATTTAATAATAATTGGGGCTGATTGTCGACGGGGGTGTGTTTGTGCATGTTGAAGGGTCAAGCAAACCGGTCGGAGACCCTTACGAAAATGGCGCTTGATTCAAACGTCAATGTAAACAAACCGGTGTGAAAATGGAGCCGATTTTGCAAAGATTCGGAGATGTCACGATACAGAGGCTCGAGAAGCCCAAAGTGGGGCCACCGGCCGACGACAAGAACAAGGATGAAAGCTCGAGTGGTCCCGAGGACGAGAGTAACGATGAGACGATGAGTCTCAAAAGATCGTTCCCGGATTCCCAAATTTCGATAAAAAAGTTTAAGTTTGATCCGAGTTCGGTCACTTTGGAGAAGAAGCATGTGGAGGAAGCGTCCAGTGATGTTAAGAAACCTAGTGACGATGAGAAACTTAATTTTAGTGATAGCGAAATTTCGGATTTTGATAGTGAGTCTGAGTTGGAGTCAGACAGTGAACTTCTTCCTAGTGATAAAAACAGTACCCCCAAAGTCCCCTCCGAAGACGAATTCTCGACGACTTCTTTCCTCGACAAACTAGTCGACGACGCTTCTGAAACGGAAGTATCTAAACCACCTGATAATCCCCCAACCGATTCCGAAGACTACGATTTCGATATCAAAGAGAAACTGAAAGAAATGGGCGAAATCAGTTTTCAGACAGTTAAAAAGGGTGAAATCAAGCCGAAAAAAGTCGAACTTTCGACCGAAAATGAAGTTGTCGTGACACCAGCACGAAAGCCAGGTGATTACATATTATCCTCCATTCTGAATATCAATTTTTCAACACAAATTTCAACTTTCAGGTGTTTCCGAAGACGACCTCTCTGCAGAGCGGAAAGGACTAAACCTCCGTCGTAACATTCGCGAAGTCATGGATGAAACAAAGCTCGACGAATCAACCCTAGCCGCCCAACGCCAGGAAATGGAACGTCTCCAACGAGTCCAAGAACAACAGCGACTTCTTCGCGATTTACAACGACAGGCGGCACAAGAACGAATGCAAAATAAAGTCATTTCGTTACTTCAAGGGAACAATTTTTCAAAACCGGGCACGTCGAGTACGACAAGAATCGGAAATACGGTCTTGGTTAAACTCCCCAATGGACAAACCAAACCCATGACAAGGTTACCGAAACGTCCGTTTGATTTAGTGAGAGTACAAAAAAGTCCAACATCTGCTGGTATTAGTACACCTCCAAAAAGTCTAATTTCGATGAAAAAACCGGGCACGAATCTAACTCCGAGTGTTAGTATAGCACCGGTAACGAAGAAAATTATCCCACCGGTTACTCACGTCGATAGCGAGAGCGAGGAGGACGTTAAGTCGCCTCCAAAGCTCAAAAGTGAGTTACGTGAGTATATTTTTGTTTTTTTTTTTTTTGGGATAAGTGCAATAACAAATTAATTTTTAAATGTAGATAATTTAATTTGTGATTTGTATGTGGATTTTAAGTTTTTCTAGCGGGCGTGCAAGCACGGATTAATATTTTTATAAGTTCTTGATTTATGTAAAATACTGCCTATATCTCAAAATGTAAATAAAACTGTTTTGTTTTTATCAAATTTGAATTTAGTGAAGATATTCTTATACGTACTGGAAATTTTTTCAATAAGAAATAGGGAATACAAGAACATAATAACAAGTGTTACAAACACGAGTGTTACAATGCACGAATCACAATGAAAGGTAACACGTGTAATACCTGTTTTTTTTATACAATTTTCTTTTATTGAGGGCATTTTAAAATTGAATTTATTATTATACATATTTGACAGTTAAAATTGAAGTCATTTGATGTATGCCGTAATTAATAATTACTCTGCACTAATTTTTAGTAATAAATAGGTTCATTAATTGACTTAATAAGTCAAACAAAAAAAAAACAGTTAAATAGCAATTAAAAGGTGTTCGATAAAGTTTTGTATGGCACACGTGTTATTATAAATAAGTTACTTAATAAAATTACTCCACTCGGTCTACGGGCTCTTGGCGTAACTTTTTGTAATATAACACGCTTGTAACGTGAATAACTAATAGATAATTGAAGTTTTATTTCTTAGGACTTTAGTCTAGCTCACAGGTTCATTCTTCGTTTAGTAGATGGCGCTAGATGTTACAAATTTCACACACTAGATATCCTCATTTATGTAAAAGTTGAGGTTAATAAGTTTGAAACTCACTTTGTGTGAAACAATTTTTTTAATTTGTTTTAGTTTCTCTAGAAAGAGGTGGGGGTGTCTGACTTCTGCCTCGTCTAATTTAATTTTAATATCATATCATAATACATTTTTCTCTGTTGTTATGCTATTTTATCAATTTTTTTTTCCGAACTCGTCACTAAAGTAATTCATTATACTACAGGTTTTTGTATTGATTGTTGAACGTTAATATAAAACAGTTGTCAAATTATTGTCTTAACGTAAACATGAGATAAAAACATAATCTTATTGCTAACGTCTGTTTAAGTATTGATTTTTAATTCTACAAATATTTTTTTTCTGTTTCGTGCTTCTACATGGTGCCTCGTTATTTTTTGGTTTATGGACGACATGGTACCATTGAAACGAGAAATGTAACAACACTGGACCCACTGAAGTAAACTGTCAATTATGAACTGTGCCCGAACCGAAGTTTTATTCAAATTTGTGATTTGTGATGTACCTCGGCATTAAAGTCATTTTTCATGTTTTTTAGTACCCCACTCGAATTACGGGCTTTTGAAGTAATCCTCTGGCGTAACTTATTTGTTATATAACACGCTTGTACCATGAAGAATTATAGATAATTGAGATTTTGCGTAGTATAACAATATTCACAAAATGATATTCACAAATATGAGGACTCAAGTGAAGCTTACAGGTTCATTCTTAGTTTACTAGGTGGCGCCATATGTTATGAATTCTACACACTAGATATCCTTATTTATGTAAAAGTTGAGGGTACAGATTATAAAAACTATCTTGTTGTGCGAGACCTTTTTAAGTCAGTTTTTCCAGAAAGAGGTGGAAGTCTCTGACTTTTGCCTCATTAAATTAAATTTGAAATTGAAATCTGAATGTACAAACTACTAAATTATTAATTAATCAAAGTTTTCTGCAATCCGATAAATGTTTTCCCTTTACGTTATTGGTGTTATTATTCTGTCAAAACTTTCTGCAAATATCAAATTGGGCTGATTTTGTTTTGTTTAGCGAAAGAACCAGTTACAACCATTGACATTTCGTCTGACGAAGATTGTATAGTGGTGTCCGAACCAGAGGGCGAACATGAAGAATCTGAAGATGACCCGAGTAACTCTGGGATGCACACAAACGACGAATTCAACCAACCCGATGAACAGGGACGTGTCGTCGTCAATATCGGACATCCGGAGAACGAACCAGATCTTTTTCTCGCTCCTCAGATCGCAAGAGTCATCAAACCGCATCAAATCGGGGGTGTTCGGTTTTTGTACGATAACGTTATTGAGAGTACGGGTCGTTTTGAAAGTTCAACCGGTAAAGTAACTCCTTCCGTTAATAATAATCTTGATTTTATTGATGTTTTTTTATAGGTTTTGGTTGTATCCTCGCTCATTCCATGGGTTTGGGTAAGACGTTACAGGTGGTTTGTTTCTCGGATATTTTCCTGAGGCATACACCTGCCAAGACAATTTTGTGTATTATGCCGATAAACACGTTACAAAATTGGATGGCCGAATTCAATATGTGGTTACCGACGGAGGAAGCCGTCGCTACGAGTCCTTTAACGGTTCATGGTGAAGTTAGACCGAGAAAATTCAATCTACACGTTTTGAATGACAGTCACAAGACGTTAGCGGCGAGGCATAAAGTCATCAAAGCATGGAAGGCTGGCGGTGGGGTACTTCTGATTGGTTACGAACAGTTCCGCTTGTTATCATTACGAAAACATCCGAAATCAAGACGGAAACCACTCGTCGCCGAGCCGGCCGACGATGGTAGTAATAAGCCACTATTCGATGGTAATAATCTTTTACTCATGATTAAGTAACAGTGTTCATTATTTTCTTTGTAGAAATTCATGAAGCATTGGTCAAGCCAGGCCCGGATTTGGTGATTTGTGACGAAGGTCATCGGATTAAAAATTCTCACGCGTCTATATCGCAAGCATTGAAACAAATGCGGACGAAAAGACGTGTTGTCCTAACAGGGTATCCACTTCAGAATAACCTAATGGAATATTGGTGCATGGTGGATTTCGTTAGACCGAATTATTTGGGTTCAAAAACCGAGTTTTGTAACATGTTTGAACGTCCGATTATGAACGGACAATGTATAGACTCCACCGAAGCCGATATTAAATTAATGAGATATCGCGCGCACGTTTTGCACTCACTTTTAGTCGGTTTTGTCCAAAGAAGATCACATGCGGTGCTTCAGACTACTTTACCACAAAAAGAAGAGTACGTTTTGTTGGTTCGAATGTTACCATTTCAACGGAAATTATACGAGACGTTTATGAATGAAGTAGTGAGGTCTCAAGCAGTTCCAAATCCGTTAAAGGCGTTCGCCGTTTGTTGTAAGATTTGGAATCATCCGGATGTGCTTTACAATTTTTTGAAGAAGAGAGCGAGAGGCGATGCTGTCGATATTGACTTAGAGGAGGTTGCAAGTACGACTGGAGTTCCAACTAAAGCGAAAAAACCTCCAACGAGACCGAGGAAAAGTGCAGCGAAAGGAAAACCCGGAGCAAAACCTGCAGCGTCCATTACGCCCTACAATGCCACGGAAAATCCCACGCAACAAATGACCAATGATCAGAATTTCCAAAGAAATAACTTTTTTGAACAGGGTAATTCGACACAGTTTCAAAATTCGAACAGTTTTGAAGGCAGTTCAAGTACAAGTGGTTATAATAGTTTTGGCCAAGAACCATCGAGTAATTTCATGAATACGCAAAATAGTTTTGTTAATAACATATCAGATAATTCACAGTTTGGTCCAAATTATAATAGAAATGACACTAACCAGAATTTTAATTACGATCAAAATTCTTATCAAAACTATTCACAACAAAGTAACTACTGGGGACAGAATGATAACTACGCACAGTATAATTCGAATTTTAGTAATAATAGTACGAATCAGTCATGGGTTCGCAAAGATGAAAAAGTAATGAGTGAAAATAGTAACGAATCGAAACCGAAAATCAATATAATTAGCGATATTAAATTACCGTCAGTTTTTAATAGTCCTGAGAAGAAAATAAAAATTTTGAGTGATATTAAAATCGAACCTAAAGTCGAAGATTTAGACGATAAATCTGAAATAAAACCAGAAATAAAGAAAATGATCAAAGATGAATTGAAAAATGAGTTAAATAGCACAGAAGAAAATCCTGCTGAAACATCAATTGCACCGAAATTGGCACCAAAAGATTTAAAAGAAGATAGTGGAATTCCCTACGATTGGGTAATATAATATATTTTTTTATGAATATTTGTTGTGACTAATAATTTTTATTTCAGGCAATTGAATTATTGAAAGATTACATACCTGGCCGTATCGAAAATTCTGCCAAAATGGAAATACTTTTTTGTATAATTAGAGAAAGTATAGCGTTGGGTGATAGATTATTAGTTTTTAGTCAGTCGCTGATAACCCTAGATCTAATTGAACAATTCCTTCAAATGAACGTTGTTCCTGGCGATACGCAAAAGTGGTGCCGAAATACTAATTACTACCGTAAGTTTTTTCTGTTTTATATATTTGTTTATAATTAGTGAGATCAATAACTGAATTTAATTACCGAGAAAGAAAAGCGTTGTCTAGAATGTAAAATTTGAACTACATTTTAGTCAATGAATATGAGGCATAAAAAGGAATTTAATATTAGTTTTGTAGCCTCAAATTTTTATTTTGTTGTTTTATATTACACGTTTGTTTTTAACTTTTATTTTTTTTTAGGTCTTGATGGTTCGACGAGCGCTCTCGAACGCGAAAAACTAATAAACGAATTCAACTCAAACCCGAAGATTCACGTGTTTTTAGTATCAACTCGGGCCGGCTCTTTGGGTATTAATCTGATCGGTGCAAACCGTGTCGTGGTTCTAGATGCCTCTTGGAATCCCTGTCATGACACTCAAGCCGTCTGTAGAGTATATAGATATGGTCAACGTAAACCATGTTTTGTTTATCGTCTCGTGGTGGATAACTGTCTCGAGAAGAAAATATATGATAGACAGATCAATAAGCAAGGGATGTCAGATCGTGTCGTTGACGAATGTAATCCTGACGCTCATTTAACAATGAAAGACGTCAGCACGTTGTGTTGGGACGACAAAAAGGACGAAGGAGAAGAGAAAGAATGGTTGCATGTCAAGGATAATTACATTGATGTTGTTTTGCAAAAAGTTATAGAAAATCACGGAAGGAGATTGAATAAGGAGCCGTTCCAGCACGAGTCTTTGTTGGTTGATAGGAAAGAAAAGCAGTTGTCACAACAAGAGAAACGTTTGGCGAAAAAAGGGTATGAGAGGGAGAAACTAGCGGCAAGACAACCGGCATATAATTTCTTAGCTGGAGGTCGAGGTCAAAGACCGGTAGCGTCAGTCAGGCCAATGCAACAAGGAATTGATAGACCATCGCGATGGATCCCTGCGGAACACTGGCAGAGACAAGGAATGACAGCACAAGAAATGACACTTCCTTTGGATGTTGTGATTCCGACGAATCAACCAGAAAAAGGAAATATCGTGCTTAAAGCCGGCCAGAAAGTATTAGTTTTGAAATCGCCGAAAGGTGTTTACATGCAATTAGAAAACGGGAAAATTGTCGCAATAAAAACAGCCATCAAGGTTAAAGGTAAAGCCGAGGATAATCAGGATCCAACGAAGAATATGAAGCCAACAACACCCATACCACGAATTTCAGTGATGCCACAAAAGCGAGTCGTTAAACCGTTCACTCCGGGAATAGCAAAAATGAACGTTAGAAGTATAAGACAGTCTGTTCCTAATCTTGTGTCAAGAATACAAAGTTTTACGAAGAAAGAACCAGGATTCCGTAACAGAACTCCTCTCGGACGTAGCGAAACCGACCGCAAACAACTTACTCGTTCAAAAGATGTTGAACCGTTTCCCGGGAGTAGCAGTGACGAGGAACATGTACAAAACGAAATCGGGAAACAAAACATGCCCGTTCCGGACGACATCCAAAAGAGAATATCGTTGTTAAAGAAACAGGTGTCGATTAAAAGACTGACTCAACCTCAAACACCCGACCAAAAACACACCTCGGCTTTGCAACGTCTCGAACAAACGACAACTGCCGTAATGAACGACAACACACCTTTCCAGGAAACCCTTGACAGCATAACCAGCTCTTACAAAGACGACGCTCTTGAAGACGACGCCTCGTCCGACCCAAAGCCGAGTGATACGAGTGATCACAGCGATGAAGTCACCTACGTTTCGGAGCAACCCCCGCCTCAGCCCTACCAACAGTCCCCCAATGCCCAAGAAGTCAAGACGGAGGCACCGACCGATTATTACAATAATTATTACAATTATAATATGCAACCGTATCATGCGCCGCCGCCGCCACCACCGCAAGGTTACGGATACCCGGCGCAGCCGCCGCCCTATGATTTGATGGGTTATCCGTCGCAGCCCCAGCAGCCGCAATACAACTACGGTTATCAGGGATATCCGCCGCCTCAGCCGCACTATCCGCCGCCGCCCCCACAACCTGGAGTGTACGATTATAACGCACCGCAGCCTCAGCCTGTGTATGGCGGTTATAACCCATACCCGCAGCAATATCCACCGCCCCCGCCGCCTCCACAAGGTATGTATCCACCACCACCATCGTCCGCGAATAATCAAGGCTACCAGGATTATCAGTATCAACAAATGAATAATGCGACAAACGCGGCACCGTATTATCCGAACTCTTAAAATAATTGAGTAAAGTGAGTTTTTTTCCTGACTGTAGTGCAATTATTGTTGAGAATATGTAACATGGATTTTTTTTATCTTTTTTCTATTTCTCTCTCTCTGAACGTATACCAGGTGTTGTATGGTAGGAATTTTCGCGTTACGTTGATAGATGGTAGATCTGTGTTAAACGGAACATGTTAGAGAAAAAAACAACAGGTTTTTTTGCTTAATAGTATTATTCTCCATGATGTTGATAAATGTATTTATCTTGTAACAAGGTATTCTCAAATGCGAACTGATATTTTATATTGTTTTTTGAGTCTTCATTACTGTTTTTCTCGCATTTATTATCTAAGAGTACCCCGATTCACATTTCATTAAGTTAGCATTTTTAATTAAATTATATTATTTACTGCAAATTTAGGTCTTTATTTAAAACCTAAAATATCATTATCCACATTCCCAGTGTAAGTTTTCTGTTTAGATAAGTTAGTAATAACACTGAATTTTTTGTCGGTTGGGTGCTAAATTGTTCAAATCGATTTAGGGAATTACGTTTCTTAGCATTGGTAGCGCATCACCTCTCAGCTGTGCTCCTACGCAAGTATTACCTGTCAGAAACAGCTGATTCTGATTTGCTTATTATTTATTTACAAATGTCTCGTTAAATATTCGCAAGTTTTGTGCAAGAAAACCACTTAAAATGGCCCACGCTCAATTTATTGATGAACTGATACGAGAATATTTACTCTTTCGGGGATTTGGTTCGACTCTAAAAGCATTTGATTCGGAATTGAAAGTCGACAAAGAGAAAAGTTTTAGAGTTGATAAAATAATCGAACAACTCATGCATTTTGTTGCAAGTTATGATTTAAATTCTGTACGTGAACTGTGGGGCCATTTGCACGCCCACATGTTCAGTAAATTGGAAAGTCATTTCGATTCAGGTACGTGTTTTTTTGACCACGTCTCAATGTTTTAGAGTTTGTCTTTGAAGGTGTTAAGAAATTGGAAAATTCTGTGTTAAAGCTGTATTTAGTAAATTGTGTTGTTAATAATAAAACAGACAAAGTTATGGAGTTTTTCCTAAAAATGACACCAGAACTTCAGAATCAAAGTGAATGGAAAGATTGGTTTGGTAAGACTTTGATGGTTGTAGATGATTTATGTTTAACAGAAATGTATTTAGTGTTTCCCTATATAAAAAATCATGAAGAAAATCCGGCTTTTACGCTATATTTTACAAAACAGTGGCAAGATACTTTATTAGTGTCTTTGCATAATTTTCTCGCGTCAATATTCCAAGTGAGTATAGCGTCTTGTGTGATAATTTCGCTCAAATGTGGTTTACAGTATATGCCGACGCCGACACTCATGCATTTTGAAGAGGATACTATTAAAATCAATAAGCTGGAACAAAGGAATGAATCTCTCAGGAATAGATTAGCATTGTTGATTGATAAAGGATCTGAAGCAAACGTCACTCCATGTTCTGTGGAGCCGCCTCCTCACTTACTAGACGATTTTTACATAATCGCTCAAGAAAACAACATCGTTGACAGTCAAGCCAAAAGCTTGAAAAGTCTAATCAGGAATATGGGTACTGGCTCAAGCCCCGTTTTGGGACGTAAGGAGAGTTCAGGTGGGAAAAAAAGACTAAATTCTACATCAAAGACACCGAAATCTAGTCATTTCTATGATGTCTGATCTCTTTAATACTTTATTTACAAAGAATAAATAACAATTATTGCTTAAATTCGATAAAGCTATTTATTTACAACTAAATTCAGTTCTTTAACTAAAGTAATTGCACATTCTGGTCATGTCAGTGTTTCAAATCGAATATCTCAATGAGTAATGGTTCAACTTGTGAGGGATTTACGTCCAAATAGACATTGATCAGTTCTTCATTGAACTTGTGTAGTTCGGCGATTTTTTGTATAAGTTTAAGGAATGTGGATTTTGCCTCGCAGCCGGGATATATGCTCTCGAGGTATCTCCTGAGGAGGTAGTAATAGGCGTTCTGTTCAAGTTTAATCACATCTTGATGAACCACTCGGGGTCGATCAGGCGTGAATAACGTAATGGCACACAGAATCAGGACGATATTTTCGTCAGATCTCCATTTTGGATCAAATGTATTAATGAAACGTTCGTGCTCTTGATATACGTTACCTTTGGCCAACTTTAATATGTCCACATTGAGATTGAACGTTTCTTGACTGTGGGGGATCTACAAACGGAAAGAATAATGATCAGATCGAGAATGACATAAAACGGCTGTCTGCCCACCTTCCAAGTTTGTTTCGTAGGATCGTAATTCATAGCACTTCGCAATATCATAATCTCGGTGCACCCTCCTTTGAGGAGGGCGACTTGATCCTCCTGACACATATTTTTAAAGGCGTTAATTTTTTTCGCCATTTTTATTAATCGACGAATGATGGTTGCAGTGAGATTAATAACGTCCACTAGAGCAGGATCGGTCTCCCGGACCTGTTGAGGATTGCCCTGCAATAATGACTAAAATAGATACAGTTTGGGAAGATGTAGATACATTTTTCGATGATTCTTCAAACGGTGTCTTACCCTAAACTTGTTTAGTTCGTCGTCTAAAGGATTTAAGAGTGCTTTATTGGCGACGATTAACTCATTCAGTTTGGCTCTTTCAGCATCGTTTAATTCACGAGAATTTGAATGGCACTGAGCAATTGAAGAGTACGCCTCGAATTCTAATTTTATTGCTTCACAAAGGATCGACTCGATAGAATTTGGCTCTATGGACACCCTGCGGAATTTTTAATACTTTGGTGAGAAGGAAAATGTTTATGGCTCTTTAAGGTATTAAACTGACGGACGTTTTCAGTTTTATTATTAACAAATAAATCACTTTCAATTGTAAACAAAGTTCATCTAATTCGTTATCTAAATTGACTTTGGCCTCATTTATTTCGAACCAATTATTTACAAATAGTAATCAGCGAAATAAATTGATTTTTATTTCGTAACGAATTCTGCAAACAAACCGAACCTTGCAGGTGTCTTGGTTTTGTTTACAGTAGAAAATAAACAAGAAGTGTTATCAAAAATAAATATGTGACTCAATTACCTATGGACGTCCTCTACGACATCTTTAGTGACATCTAAAGTGCTCTTACTGGACGAACTGGGGTCGTTATTGTCACAATTAACATCATTATTATTAATGAGGCTCTTAAGGGCACTGTCATCAACACTCCTTGACCCAGTGGCATTGTTAGGTGTGTTGTTTAACATATTTCTGATCATTGAAACGTCATCACTGGACGTCACCAATCTCTCATTTCCCAAATCGATATAACTGGCGATGTTAGTCGGATTTGGCGTTCCATTAGGCTGGTACCCCATGTCTTTGGAATTGTCTGAATCCACGAAACTGTACCCTGATTGAGAATCCTGCGAATCGGCTTCCATACTCTCCTTTTTGACTTTTTTAAACCCAGACTTAAACCCGTGAATTTTGCTGCGTTTCCTGGCCCGATTTTCCTCGATTTTTTGCCGTTTCAGATGCTTGTCCTGTTCGGACATGATCAGATCTTTGCACATGCCGATCGCGAAGCACTTGTCGAGTCGGCATTTTTGACAAAAGCGCCTCGTAATAGTCGTTATCTCGCACTGGTCATTAAAGGGACACTTGAACTGCTTCTGGACCAAGGCATTACGTCGGAAGAATGCCTTGCAACTCTCGCAAGTTACAGCGTTGAAGTTGTAACCTAGGGCTTTGTCGCCGCACACACCGCACACTTTCGTATCTACTTTCGATTTCATTATTTTTGCGGAGGTTCATGTGAGCGACTGATGAGAATGAGGATCGGTAGGAACAAGATAAGAGGTAATCATTGCGAGAAAGTGATATGTTGGGTGGAATATGGCGATTTGACCTTCGAACGAGATCTGTATCGCAGGTGAACTGATTATTTATCAGTCACGGGCGATCACAATAAATGTTGACAAAACGCGGAGGGATATGACTGACGTTTGGGAGTGACATTGGGAAAAAACGAAAGTTACCAGAAGTTTGGAACCAAATACGAAATATGATCTTTTTAAACACATTAATAAAGGATTGGAAGTAGGAGTAACAAAGGATTATTTTTTTAATATAACAATTGGGAACCAATGTTTCAAGGGAAAAATTTAAAAGAAACAAAATAGGGTTACACAACCATCCAAAATGATTTTTTTAATGATGAGAAGAAAAAAGTACCTTTTTGAAATACATAATAGTATATTAAGCATCAAGAACGGTAAGTCCTTAACGTTCGTGATGCTTATGACATTTTTCACGCGATTGATTTTTGTTAGTTTTTTTTTTTAATAAAATATTTAAAAAATGTTTTAGAACGGCAAAGTATTTTGCCGTTCTAGAACATTTTTGAATGCTTACCGACTTAGCAACAATAAATAAAATACTTACCGACGAATTTGGAATAGCAACGAGTAAATACAACTTACTGTCTTGGAAACAGACTTGGTAAACAATCAAATAGAGCGCAATCGCGCAAAAAAATTTTTTTTCATAAATCGATGTATTGAAAAGGCGCGATTAGACTCTATTCGATTGTTTACTACGTCGTTTGCAAGACAGTAAGTTGTATTTACTCGTTGCTATCTCAAACTCGTCGGTAAGTATTTTGTTTATTGTTGCTAACGACAAACTCGCCGGTAAGCATTCAAAGTCGTCGCCAAAGTATTTTGGCGCTCTAGAACATTTTTTAGATATTTAAAAAAACTAACAAAAATCAATCGCCCAAAAAATGTCATAAGCATCATAAATGTTGAGGACATCGTCCAGACAATTGTCTTCGATCGCTAAATGCCCTTACCGTTCTTGATGCTTCTTAATATTAATACAGGGTGCGCCAGAACTCGCGCCCCAGAGAAAAATGTCATATAAGGTAAGATACCAGGAGCATGGAAAAAATGTTAAAAAAATTTTATCTATAAAAATTTCGAAGTTATGAGGGTTTAAACTTTGCACTTTGATTCTATTTATTTCTGTTGGAAAAATAATTTTACATGTTTTTTTGCTATAGGCTATTAAAAAAGGAAACAAGGAAGCTGTATCCTAAATTGTAACTCTGTTCAATGTTATTTGTGGCTTTTAGTGTCAAAATTTTTCTCCTTTTACTAAATAATTGTAAAAAAACATATACAACATCATCAGTATCCTTAAATAGATATAAAAAATGTCAAATGTCAAAAAATAAATGTCAAAATTTTTTGACAGATAGAATTTTTTAAACATTTTTTTCATGTTGCTGGGACCTCACCTTACTTGAAAATTTTCTCTGGGGCGCGAGTTCTGGCGCACCCTGTATATAGAATTACTATATAGTAATTTTTACGTCCGTTAAAAAAGTGTAATTTTTGTTTATTAAAGATACGTTTGTTTCATCGCACTGGAAGCGTGAAAAAGTGCCAAGGCATTTAATTTTTTACACATTTCAACGCAAAAAGTGTCCTAGCGTATCATTTTTTAAGGAAAAATATTTACACAAAACATAAAAACTGTTTCTTTACCTGTGCCTTGTTAAATAAATAACTACGTATTTGAATAAAACATGTTTTTTCATAAATCGATGGAATGGAATTGATGGAAATAATTCATTTTCCTCCAAAGGTGCGCAAAAACTGAAAAATGCATTTACATAGAAGTTGAAATATAATTCATGTTAACAAGCCCAATTTAGCGAAATTGTAAAGTTTGTTAAACTCGATTAAGAAGGGCCGGTTGTAATTATTAGGATAATCCGCTTAAACCAATCGCGCCCAACATTACGCTAAATTTTAAGCCTTACAAATACGTGGGTTAAATTTAGCATTTAGACCGATTTATTTCCATCAGTTTGGCTTTGATATTTGAGATGATATCTTATGGCATTACAATTTAAAAGGTCCGTGAAGGTTTTTACGAATTACTTATTAGAAATCATAATTAGCGCATAGATGGAAAAACGAAAGGAATGTGCTTAAATAAATTAAGAAACATGTAATTTTTTTTCACTGTAATGCTGATTTCGATTTTCCCGACACTAGAGAGAAAAGTACGCTACAATTTTTATAGATACAAAACTGTTGTTGTATCAGAATTTGAATTTGCATATTTGAATTATTTTTGTGGAAACAAAGCCGAGATTATGTAGAAATTTAATCGTTACAAACGCATAGGCCGCTGCATTTACCAATTTTCATTACATCATGTTTATTATTTATTAATAATAATTGATTCCGAACACAAATAATTGCGATTGTTATTGAAACGTGAAAAGCGCTCACATCAGCATTCTTGTAAAATTTCCTGCACCGAATTGGAATAGTTTGTGTAGTATTCCAACGATGTTCCGATTGATCGGAATCACACTCCTTTTGGGGCGACTCTGCCTCGCCCAACACCTCCTCGACGAGTCCGTCTTTACCGTGAACGGCAAGAAGGCCTTACACATTGTCAGCGATAAATTTCTCAGCTTTTCGATCGATCCTGCTGTTCTCCTAACCGGTCTGAATTTGAGGTAGGTCCTAGGGAGTCCGAAACCCGCATAAACGCAAGGTATTGCAGCGATACGACCCTTCAAATGGCGAAGCGACTCAGTCCTGCCTACATTAGGATCGCAGGACCTTCCACCCATTACGTAAAATACCAAGAGGAGAACTCGAACGAGGTTGAAAATGGCAATGTGGCAGTTACGCCGACGATGTGGTTCGGGATAAATGAGTGGCTGGCATCGGCCAATCTCACCCCAGTTTTCGGAATTAATGATCGGGAGACCACGAGGGATGGATGGAATCCGCAGGATGCGATGCCGTTGTTGGATATTTCGGATAAGTTTAATGTGAGCTGCTATTGGCAGCTGGGGTATGGTAAATAGGGTCGAAATTGAGCGAGAACTTCGTTACGACTTTGACGTCTTGTAGACTGCACGAATAAAAGCGAAGGACAGTATGAAACCGACCTGAAGCGACTACAACACGTCTTGGACGCTTTTCCGGACAATAGGGAACGGTGGAAAATCATAGGAAGCGATTTAAGACGATGCGTTACTGACACTAAACGAATTCTGGACAATATGGATAATGTTCTAGCTGCGGCTATCCTGGAACCGTAAGTGTGACGAAACTCCGAATTTTGGATTCGACAATAGATTTTAGGACAACCAAAAGTGACACAATTTACTTGCAACAATTAAACGAATGGCATATTTTACCCAAAGTTCCACTTTGGACAGTGTCTCCTAAGTCCGCACATCCAGTTTCTTTTGATTCGGCTATTTCTTGGGCTAAACAACTGGGAGAAGCGGCCAAAATTGGCTATCAGGTTATTTTGCGACAGCCACGCCTACATGAAATTTATTCAGAAACCCCTCCATATTGGGTTTCCGCGATGCATAAAAATTTAATGGGAAGGAACGTTTTGGATGTCAAACCTACAATTGGTCATTCCGGATTATCGGTTTACGCCCATTGTACTAAACACCAAAACGATTTTATCCGCAGTGGTGCTATGACAGTCCTTGTTGTGAACAACTGTACCACAAACCATACACTTTTACTTAAATTTGGTACAGTTCTACTGAAAAATACTGAAGTCCAATCTTATATTTTGACGAGCGAGGATTCCACGTAAATACATAATTTGTTTTTGGACAAGTTTCCACAGTTTATAAATTTTTTTTTAGGAATGTTTTATTAAATGGTGAAAGATTAAGTATGGACAAATATACAGGCGATAAACTTAATGTTTTACCGAAATTGAGACGTGCAAGGATCATGAATTACTTATCGTTGTTTGTGCCGCCAAAATCCGTTGCTTTCTTTGTTTTACCCGGTGCCCAAATTCCGATTTGTGCCAATGAAGAAAACGATTTGAAACAATTAATTGAAGAAATAAGTGAAGATCAGAATATACCGTTTTCGGAAGAAGTTTCAGTTGATATCAATTCAAGACTTTCCGAACGCAAAACTCCATCTTTGCACGAATTGCATGAAGTTATGATGAAAGAATTGGAGTCTGATGAACGGTTTTACAAACAATTAAAAATGAAGAAGAAGAACGTGCATGAAGGTGAAGCTAGGAAATTTTTCATCGATCAAACCAAACACAAACATTTTGACGATTACAAAAGACCGAAGCATAAGGATGAAGAAACGAAGAAAATTTTTGAACTTGAGTTGACTAGTGCCGAAATCCGGAAAGTTTTAGCTGATCGAGCGAAAGCTAAAGCCGCAAAGAAGCATATAATTTTCACTAGTGAAGAATTGGAGGAAATTATGGATAAAGCGACTGAAAAAATTTTAAATAGTAAAAATGCAGCGATTCGGATTCGGAAGAAGTCAAAGAGAGAAGCACCACGTGATAAAAAGGACATAAATATGAGACTGCTGAAATTGAAGACTTTGGGTGATAATCGAAGAAAATTGTTGCGAGAAACATTTAATAAACGGAAAGCTAAATCGGAACAGAAACGTGAGAAAAGGGACATTAATATGGATTTGCTCAAGTTGAAGACGGAAATGTTGCATCCGAACACGAACAAGAGTAAAAAATTGAAGAAAAAGGTGTTTGAAAATAGAGAAGAGAAACAAGCGACGATTCGCGAGCCTGGACAAACCTCGGATGAGTTCGTCCAGTTTGAGGAAGAAAAGGAAGAAAGTCCTTTGCCTGATGGGGACGTTTTTGCCGACTTAGCCGACCCTGATGAAGTTTTCTTAACAACGGAAAAACCATCAAAATTTGGACTGAAAACTTTCTTCAATAAACCCAAACCGAAGATTGAGGTACAACCCATTAAATTTGAACCATCTGATTTGGTAGTTGAGGATGATTTTGAGGTAAATTCGGACTTTGATGACAATAATGAAAACGAATATTACGACTGCATTCATGAGTTTTTCGGAAAGAGAATTCCAGAGGAAAAACAAATGAAAAATTCGTCCGAATTGTGGGAAGTCGGTTTGATTGAAGAAAAAACGGATAACCACTTGCCTGCTTTGCACAATCGAGGGTTTGCTGTTAATGAAGTGAGTGTTTTGGTATGTGGGACAAAATGATTTTTTGTGGTTTTAGGCCGAACTCGATTCGCAAAAGTCTGAAGTTAAACACGACGATTTTGTCGAAAACGATTACGAGGATTTGGATAGTGACGAAAGTAGTCCGTTGAGGAAAAAACGAAGCATAAACGAATTAAGCGCTGACACGAAATTTTATTATATTTTAGGTCAAGGTTACGATCCTACGAAACTAAAGATTGACGATAATTTGAAGGAGCAACAGTTTAAAATTTTGAAGGATCATCTGGCGAATAGGAAGAAGCTCGATTTTATTACCAGAAATAATGAACTGGTGCATCAGCACAAAGTAAGATCTCTACAAAATAGAAACTTTCTGGTCGATAAGTACAAATCATTGGCTGAGGGTTTTAAAGTTTGGAAACCTTCGGATATTTTGACTCTGAAAAATCCTACCGGAAAAAAGTCGAAGAGGAGCCTCGATCACGATGCGGATTCGGTCGAGAACGAAATTGGAAGTTTCATGAATGAGATTATTAAAAACACGGAGATGATTCAGCCGAAACTCGATCGGGAAAACGGCGACTATCAGTTGGTTTTTCCAAACAAGGATAAGATCGAAGTCGTTGAGAAAAACGGAGATGCTGAACTGAAATTGGTGCTTCATGGTGGCGAGTCGACTTGTCCAACGACCGAGAAAGTGGAGGAGAGCACTCGTACAAACATTCAGAAAATTACGAAAAAAGTGCCTGACAACGTGTGGGATAAACTTTTCCGAAAATTATCCAAGTTTTTCCAAGGTTTGAGCTCTAAATTACGGAAATATATTATGGATGATTTATTGAAATAGTAACATATTTGTTGCTGCTTTTACTTGTATATTTTTCGAATAAAATTGTTTTCTACGTATAGATTTGACACTGATACGTCTGAAAAATTCACTGTTGAATGTCTTCCCGGCGTCGAGAAAAATTCAGTTGTTGCATTGAAAAATGGCTGAGCTGTATTGATTTTTAATAAAAACTATAACTGGAATGAACTTTGGGCGGTTTTAAAAAATTCAGATCTTTTAGAGAGAAGTTAGGCGTTTTTGTTGGGGCTGAGGGATAAGAATAATTTGTAAACTGTAATATTTTATTAAGTCCTTTCTTTTCACAATAACGTTGCAGGTGGTTTTACAACTAACAACAATCAAGTCGATCGACTAAGACTTATTAATAATATTATTATATAACAACGTGAACAGCCCTTACTAACTATAGGTACTCAGGCAACTACAAACGTGTTGTTTCATGGCTCATGAAACAATTACTGTTAATAAGTGTATAAATACAAAAGTTTTTGACTACATACAGCTTTACGAATCGGCCTACAACAAAATTACGGAAGAATCATCATTGTAAAAAATCATTAACTATAACAAAAACCCGGGTAATTTGTTGTAGGTAATTGGTTGAAAGCTCATGTCGAACTAAATAATCTTCGAATCAACAACAATATCTACAATACATGATAATATATACTTGCGAATATCATTTTTTGGTAATAACAATACAACATTGATCATTTCTTTAACGATTTTTCAGTTTTTGCATAAATTTATCACTAGCTTTTATTTAAATACGTCACTTAAGCAGAAGCCTCGCCGAGACGGGGACGTACGGGTCGCCTGTCTAGCGTTCCGTTCGTCCGCGTTTCCGCCATCCTTAGATAAGAAATTACAGATTCCTTTTTAATTATTTAAATATACGTGTCGTTGTCTCTAGAATTTAGATATTAACAAACGCAATCGTCACAAAACTTGTCTTGAGTACACGGAATTCGGCGTTGTCGGCAGTGGTGCCAACATCAAGACTTTCACGGTTGTAACAATACAAAAGACAAAAAACATACACTTATAATATTATCACACACCAGACTAAGTCGTACTACATTGCTTATGTTGTGAGGAGAACCGTAATAACCAACAACAGACAAAGTAGGAACAATGATTCGGCCGGTGGAGTGCCGACCAAATACGAAAAAACCTTGACAACCGGGTCAACAATTTGAGAATTTTCTAAAATGTACAAATCCTACTGAGAGTACGTGTTTGCATTGTCTTGCATTTGCGTGTGTATATTCAATATATTTTGTTTAGTTTTATTAAATGTAGAGATTTTCACGTTGATTTCACCCAAATTCCACATTGAACATTGCGTTTTGCCAAAAAGACACATTTGAGCAACGACACCTATAGTATTAAATACATCGATAGTCTAGACTCTACCCCCAACTAGAGTTAAGATAGACATAGAATTACGCTACTTCCTACTAGAGAATGATATATAGAATTTAATTGACACATAGACAACAGGATCGTGAAGGCGCCGACCAGACTGACACATAAGAAAATAAACAAAAAACTGTACAATCAAACAAAACAATCGGTCGTTTCCGATTTGACTCATCAATGATAAGTGAAATCCGAATCGACTCAAATTTTCTTTGAGTTCTAGTGAAAGGGTGAAGCAGTGCGTCTACACAACAATACGTGTAATAAATCACAAACCAAACGATAGAGAGATCTGTTTTTCGCTCCAGTCGAGCCCATCCTAGTTGGAAACGAAGCGCGTTATTATTGTACAAAAAAACAGCTGAAGTCGTCGGGAATTCATTATTATCCTGGTGTTACGAACTTGGTCATTTTGAGTCGAAGAGAATGATACAGGAAGAGAGTTCCACAAAGAGACAGAGACAACAACAATGAACAACGAACAATTATCAAATGACATGCTACACCGAAACAAAAGCGGTTGCCATACACGGACTGAGATGTTCAAAAAATTTCCCATTAATTTTTGTTTCTTCGGCAGATTGTCGTCTAGATGTGCTAATTTCACATAATATATCGCAAGAGACAGAGATTGAGTAGAGTACAGCAAGCGCAAGAAACAAATATCGCAAACGAGTCCGTCGACAGGATTTTTGAGGTTTTTTCTTTGGTAAAAAAGTTTATTTTTCTCCTGCGTTTTATATTAGCCGGCACTCTCGACGGACTCGGGAACATCAAAGGCGAAATATAAGGAATTTGGATGACCAATCACGGTGTGTGCTAGAGGACGAAAAGAGTGAAGAGTATCATCGGAAAAACGGTGAGTGATTGTTTAAAAAGCCTCGAACATTCCTCATTACGTCTTAAAAATACTACATGCGTCCTTAGAAAACAAAAGAACATGTTTCGTTATGCACAT
Source organism: Tribolium madens (assembly GCF_015345945.1). Taxonomy (NCBI): domain Eukaryota; kingdom Metazoa; phylum Arthropoda; class Insecta; order Coleoptera; family Tenebrionidae; genus Tribolium; species Tribolium madens. The sequence goes on from NW_025400983.1 coordinate 8,561,137, forward strand.
TTTTTGACGTTACAAAAAAATAGGTTTAAAACTATCGTCTATCTACAAAAAGTTTGGTAACAATTGATTACACTACTACAAAAGTATTATGACAACAGTGCATCGGTATCTAATGTCATCATAATATTTTTGTTATTTGTTAATTGTTTATCGCAGTCTCTTTTGTTGTGTGTATGTTTTATTCGGGGCTTATTCCTGCACGGCTTTTGTCATTCTTTCAATTAAATAAAGTCGCTGAAAGGCGGCCATCGGTGGAGAAACCAGCGCGAGGTCCTGGACCGGTAAGGCAAATCGATTTCTTTTTTTTTTTTTTAAATTTTTTTCACTCTTGTTTTCCCTAGCAAAATTTTTGGACGCGCCCTGATTTCTCCACCGATGATAGGGCGTTATTTTTTGATCACAGGTAACACGCCTACTTAACTTATATACGGCACCTAACTAATTGAGTTACTCTTAAAATTATTTTATTGAATTTTTTCTGTGACGTTCCAGAAGACGGCCCGCAGAAATCGCCTCGTAGATGTTCCCGGAATTCATTGCATAACACATTTACTCTCTATTTGTGACTTGAGTTCGTTTACTTGTGTTTCTATCGTGTTCTTCAACTCTGAAAAATCGAAAAGACATTGGTTTTTGATCAGACTATGCAACTGCCAATACGCGCGTGTACATCTGGTTGCATAAGAATGATATTCTGTTGGAGGTCACATATTATATCCATCGATTTTCTTTCGGGTTGTATACTTGGTTGCATAACGTTCAATGGATGATTAACTAGCACTTGTCTTGCATGCGAGGATCTAAATAAACAAATTGGTAGGGGACTATGTCGAGGTGACATTAAATAAATAACGAAAAACAAAGAAAAAAACAAAATATATTAAACTAAAAATTACAACAAACTACTAAGAGCCAGGGTACAGTTCAATGCAGTGAGAAGTACAAAACAAGAATAGATACACCAAAGAAGAAGGTTTTGTCAATTTTGGCAACACGTAATTGAATATTGTCAGGTCGTAGGCCGCGAAAGGCACAAGGTTTGATTATTCTTTTATTGTTGGTTTGTACTTAGGCAAAAAGGTGAGGTGGTTTTGAGTGTGAATTGACTTAGTGCTAGTGCCCAAAAAATACATCTACAATTTGATTTTTCTACCTACAACATCTACGATAAATTTCAACAACATTTAGAATTTTTCGTCGAATAAAAGGGCCAAAAACTTTTTTTTTTCTTGTAAAATGATTCGTTGTCCGGGATTTTTTTTATATAATGTTGCATCTTTTGCTTAACCGTCTAAAACCCTGTATACACTCACTTGTGAACTCATCCTCGTCCGCTTCTTCTGCTTCTCTCGCAAGTTCTTCAGGTGTTTTCTTTTTACGCATGAGAGGATTTGGTTCTTCCTGTACCGGTTCTACAACTTCTTCTTTCTTTTTGATATTGTACTGTAACAAAAGTGGTGAAGGTGAAAAATCTGGGACCACGTGATCAATGCTAGTAATTAAAGATTCGGTTACAGAGTTGAGTTATATAAAAGAAAATCGAATTACAACCGAGAAAGATAACATTCTGACGCAAATATTGGTTATTGTTAAACGAAACGTGATAAATAACGTTATTAAGTACGCTTTGTGTTTATTTAGATGGTGGTTACGCTCAAAAAGAAAATTACGTTCGTTACTCTCGGATCAAAGTTTCGGTTTCGGAGGCGTAAACTCGGTTTGGAACTTTTCGAAGGCTCAGACTTCGACATACCGCCAAGAATTTGCAATGTAAATTGGTCACGTGGTGAAACAATCGTCGGTGCCGAACTTCTCGCTTTTTATTTGCGTTAATCGAGTTTTCTAGCGAAGAGCTGCTCTCCAGGTGTAGATTTCCCTCAAAGGGAGTCAACCTGACTCCGTTAGGGAGTCGCTATAAAGTAACGGACTCCCTACTAGAGTCAATTTGACCCCGATTAAGATGGCCGTCTTCTTAAAAGCCTCATCCTTTCAGCGCTCCATTTTGCCGAGTCATCCCCCTGCAAAAAAATAATTAGATTGGTGCTCACCTTGTTTGTGATTTTTTTATATTTGGTGATGGTGGTAGCTGTGTGTAGTGTGTGAGGCTCCAGGTCGGGGGCTACTTTTCCGGCAAACAAACTTAAGTAGCTTCAGGCTGAACGTCTAATAAATTACGTTTCCTGAAATGTGCAAGTCGCCCAAAGCGACGCAATAAATCCTCATAACATTTCTGGGAGCGCTTATGAAAATATGTTTTAAAGTTATATATCTTTTTTGATAACGCCCGCTCCGGTAAAATATCTTTGCCTTCGTCTTAATATATCGGCGCGGGAGACCCAAACGATTTTCGCTTTCGGTATTTAAACGAGGAAAATCGACACGAAATCATATTGCTTTTTATTTAGCGAGACCGTATATTGTTTAAATACGTTTTTCATAATAATAGTGTTCATTTTCACGAGTTAAATACAATGTTTTTTTCGTTCCCTTATAGGTTAAAATGAATGAATATTATTTCTATTACAGTCGGAATTTTGAAAACAATTGAATTTGGATCCATTGGAGAAAACCAAAGAAAATGCTCTCGGATCGTCACAAATCCAGTTTAGAAAACTACCAAAAACAAGAGAAATGGTAAGATGTTATTCCTCGACAAATTTTTTTGTTGGGCTGATATTTACTTCGATAAACAAACCGAGAGTGTCCCGGTTGTTTCATTACCAAGACTTTGATAAATTAAGGTGATTGTACTGATAAAGCGTACTCGAAATTGAGAAACAGATTAAATTCCTGGGAGCGTCGCGACGCAAGTCCTGAAATCATCCAGACGTTCGCTGATTTTTCGAGTCGTTGTTGATTATCATAATTAATCTCGAGTGGGAATGAGCGGATGAATAGAAAATTTAGTTTCGCAAATTCAAATCGATTCGGGAAAGGGGAGCGTAATGGCGGCGGCCAAACTGCGTCTCGGGCCGGTTTCGGAACAATACAACAAAGCAAACGATTTGCAGTGAAATGAGGAAATAAGAGGTCGAATCAAAAACGAATTCGACCAATATGAAATGTTGCAATGACGGGAATGTCGCGACGATAGAGGCAAATGTATAAACGTTAATTGAAATTTGGAGAAAAGGAAAAACGACACCAAGTCAAAACCAATTTACTTTGGTAAGACAATGGCGGCGTCGAGCGTTTTCATAAATACTAATTAAAACGGGGACAAAGGAAGTGACAACTGGAAATTAGAAATTAAAAGAAAACGTTGTAGGTAATAATAACCAGGTTGTGAGAGAGATATTATTGGATGGGTCATTAGCAAAAAGGAGTAAAAAAATGCATAAAAAATACATGTAAAAAAATAACGCAATTTGTTGTTTTTGCATTTTGTCAAGACATTCTCTAGTGTATGAATATTTCAACGCCATTTGTTATCGCAATGAGCTGAATATTTAACTGATCTTTTTAATTTTCTTTCATATATGCAATCTGTGATTCATTAAAATAAAGTTACCAGTAGTATAACAAACTCTAATGTTATACATTGGTTGTTGACGAAGCGGCTGGGTTCAAAGACAACATCGAACCGCTTCAGGGGCACATTCTGTGGTGGTGGACTCCCTCACAAGAGGAGCCTTGGTCCACTCACGCTGATCCGGAAACATGTCCATAATCTGATTTATGTTGAGAGGAGAATGAAGAGTCCGTATTCACTAATGGTGTTCACGAAGGTCATCGAACGAGGAAGACGTTGATGTGGATTATTGGAATATTTTAGAATATTAATGTAACGGGACTCGTAGATTTAAGGTGGTTTATAAGATAGTTTGTCGAGGCGAGAAACTTGTGGAGCCGGGCATAAGTCACACAGGGGGTCAACTTCCTGGTACTCAAACGGGTTGAGCTTCGAAAGGTTGGTTTTGCAAATATTAGATATCATAAGTCCTTAATAATTCATAATTTGGTAAAGTCAGATGTATGTTGTTGAATCGGTGCCTCCCGTTCGAGAGATGCCCTTTGTCAAATGTTTGTAAGTACGTACCTCCTCTGTTACTTTTATTGTTATGTAGTATTAGACAATAAATCTATTTTTCCACTTGTTTGTCTTAACCCCTTAACACATGACACGGAAGTTGACCCCTTTTGTGACAATATTCAATAGTAAAGTAGTAGTGCCATAGAGTGTAGTAGGTACCATGTACACTCACTCCTTTGATATTTACTATGTCGAATAACACAAGTGAACCTTTTCACAGCTAGATAGTGTTGACATTTTCCGATTTGTTTACTTTGGCAAGTAAACGATTTATTCGTCCGCAATTTCCATCTCTTTGAGCGTACCTCTTGTGCTCCAATGTCAACCAACAGCAATGACCATTATAAATAGCCGTCAAATATTTAAAATCTTTCGAACGACCATTTAAAAACGTCGTCGACCATCCGGCTAGTGTACACCGGAGAAATCCGGGCCACACGCATTAATTGCCGTCGAGATAATACGATTCCGGGCAATTTGAATAAAATTACCATGGGAGAAATTGCAAATCAAGCCTTCGTGATGAACGCAATCCACACGCCCGCATAATATCGCGCGCCCTTCTGTTAATTTTTTTCAACACGTGAGAACGGCTTCAAGAAAAGTCTCAAACGTTCAAATTCACTTTCGTCGCCTCGGCCGTTTTCCGTTCCGTACGTGAAATTACTTAAAGGCCGATAGACCCAATGAAAAACTTGTTTCCGACGGACGGATGCATCCAGATTTTTCGTGAGGAGGAAACGCGTGATGAAATTGCGTGTACGGACCTGACCTTATCGGCCATCTTTAATTGCATAAGGGTTGGATAGAATAAGGGTGTTATGCGACTGTCTGCCGACAATTTTTTTTCTGTACTTTGTTTGTTTTGCGAAATTGAAACAAAGAGGCTTTGTCAAAACATTATTTGGTCATTCCAACATCGATTATGCAGTCTGTTATGGAAATGAATGCGAAAACTGAAACCGATACCTATACCTATAGTGGTGTTATCAAATTATTAAATGACTACACAGAAGGAATAAAAAAATTATTTAGTTTTCATAAAAAAAAATAATCAATAAATGTCAAAAATAATGCGTTTGATAAGTTTCAAATACAATATTACTTGAAAGAAAAATTATTGATAAAATTTTGCTTGATTATATTTTTTCTGGTTTTGCTCTGACCCTTTTAAGCAAAGTGAAATTTTAGACAGATTTCCAACAATTCCAACTGTATATTTTTTAAATAACTACGGTTATGAACAAAGTTGCAGGTCAAAAACTGTTTTATTTGTTTGAATTGGCGAGTTTTACTGCCAGATAAAACGCATAAGAGCGTGTATTGCTTTGCAGAACAATACACTAGAATCAAAATTTTATTTTCTGCATACGACGTAAATAAAAAGGGTAATAAACTGAAAATGGAACTAATAATCAAAATGAAAGAGAAGAAAATAGAGATTAAAGTGATCTGACGATCGCAATAAAGCGACCAAACATTCTTATTATTTCATTGGAAAAGCTATATCTCGGGCAAATATATAAATAAAACGCAAAACACTCGAAAGCAACGATAAGCGCTTTTCTTGAGAAACACTTCTGATATGGAACGTATGTTTTTTGCCGTTTTTAAACCGTAAGATGAATTATACAAGCTTCACACTCTGCAGAGCGAGAGGCTTTTTCCTCATTTCGTTTTTCGAACAATTTGCGTAATCGTTCCGCATTTGCATTTCGTAATTCAAGGGGGATCTTGATTTATGGTCGTGGTTTTACGGGGGTGTAAAAAAATGTTCAAGTATTTCATATTTGTTTGTATTTCGTGTTCCAAAGTCGGTCAGACTTCGGCCATTTTGTGTATTAGAAATGCACATATTTCGTGCATTTTTCCGTCCATCGTGCTCATAAATCCGTACATTAGCCTACACCCTAGCGAATCGTAACACAACGGAGCACTGGATTTTGCTAATTATCCAAAGAGGGAGCTGAGCGTGTTTAGGTGTAATTTATACGCTGTCACCCCTTGAAATACAGCCCTTCTGACGGTAGCCGCGATTTTCTTAATAAAGTCGAGAATGGCGTTAAAACACACATATGCTTCTATCATAAAACATAATAACAGAAAGAGAGCCGTTTTATTATTATGCAACGTTTTATGACGAATAAATTTGTTGCTAATATTTCGAGTCGATGATTAATGCGCTTAGATAGTGCTCTGTCAATAAAGCGTAAAAAGTATGACGTTTCTGAGAGAGGGACTCTTCTCACGTAAGAGGATTACACGTTTTTCAGCCGTTTTTCAGAAAACACACTCTTTTCACTCTACGTCTTTCAGAACGGAGATAATCCCTCGTGTAAATTCGCCTCTATAAATGAAAATACCGACACGATGATGACGTTTTTTTCAAAAAATTTCCAACCTCATCGTACGACCATTAATTATGAAGGTGGACTGTATCGCCATTTAATTACCTCGAGCATTGTGACTCAATACATAAGAATATTGATGTTGTATTTAAATGGATTGGATTTTAGGGCGCTAACAAAGTCGACAAACCCAAATAATTGTGCCAATGTTACAACGCTTCAATAGTAAAATTACAACCAATAATAATTAAAAACTAGAAAATAAAGTAAAAATTAAATTAAAACTTTGCGCAAAACACAAATTTGCATTATGCAAAATGGTAGATGCGCCGGGATAATTTTCAAACTCAAACACTTTCTACTACCCAACTTTAAATTTCTTCTTTATGAGTTAACTATCCTCAACTAAAATTAAATAATTTCGTGAAAATAGAGACATTTTAATTTACATCATTTACATTAAAAAGTTACAAGATTAATAAAAGCACATTAATTTAGGAGATATGCAGGTTAGTTTTATACAATTCGGTCAACCGAAATAACGTATAAGTATTATAACGTTTCTATCATTAAAATAAAACAATTTTTTTCCTCTCAACAGGGAATAAAGTGACGCTTTATTCCTTGGTTTTTGACTAATAATCTGGTATTTTATTCACTCAAAAATAAAATAAATAAAATACCGATTTTCACTTTAAAAATAAACTGGAATTAAATGAGTTTTAGTGTTTTTGGGCATAGATTAACTACTTGATACCGAGTTTCACCCTTAAATTGCACTGAATCAACTGAATATTTTGACAAATTTATATTTTTTTTATGTTTTTATTAATTTAGTCTGTTCGGAGAAAACTTTTGTATGCGTCTCTAGAAACATCGTTAATCCTTCAGGTTCGCTTCGTGTTTCAATATTAAAACTTTACGTTGTAAAATTATACCTGATCACGTACATGGTGTTCAAAAAATCGCACACTTCCGTGACACTGTGTCATCGGGCGGTGCCCTAGACAACAAGACAAATGTTAAAAAAAATCTATCTCTAAAAATTCCGAAGTTATGAGAGTTTAAATTTTGCCGTTTGACTCTATTTATTTCTGTTTTTCCAAGTTTTCTTGCTACAGGCTATTAGGAGAGGATACAAGGAAGCTCTATCCCAAATTGTAACACTGTTTAATGTTATTTGTGGCTTTTATTGGCAAAATTCATGTACTTATAAAAAAAAACATATACAATATCATTAGTGTCATTAAATGCACATGAAAAAATGTCAAATGTCAAAAAATAAATGTCAGAATTTTTTAAACATTTTTTCAGTACTCTGAGGGACTACCTACCCAATTACCTGTATAATGTAAAAAAACTATTTTCGTATTTTTCTTAAATTCAAAAATCTTTCGTAAAAAGGAACCTTGGACCATAACAACCTTTACAGTATAACTAACCAATTTTATACAGGGTGCGCCAGAACTCGCGCCCCAGGAAAAAATGCCATATGTAAGGTAAGATACCAGGAACATGTAAAAAATGTTAAAAAAATTCTATCTATAAAAATTACGAAGAGAGTTTAAATTTTGCACTTTGACTCTATTTATTTCTGTTGGAAAAATAATTTTCCAAGTTTTTTCGCTACAAGCTATTAGAAGAGGAAACAAGAACGCTGTATCCTGAATTGAAACTCTGTTTAATGTTATTTGCGGCTTTAATTGGCAAATTTTTTGCAGCTTTACTAAATAATTATTAAAAAACATATACAAGATCATCAGTATCATTACATAGACATAAAAAATGTCAAATGTCAATAAATAAATGTCAAAATTTTTTGACAGATAGAATTGCTCCTGGTATCCTATCTTACTTGAAATTTTTCTCTGGGGCGCGAGTTCTGGCGCATCCTGTATAAAATAGTCTTGACAAATGAAAATATTTGCTGTTCTTAAGAATTGCATTTACAAAATGCAAGTCCTGAAGCCTCGTTAGAAAAGTTGTTTTACTAAACTCGTTTGGTTTTGATGTTATTCGCATGCTACGTTTGCTCGTATTCAAAAGAACCATACGACACTCCTTTGTAATGTTTTACATTAAATGTTGAAAGTAGGTAATAACTCGCTTTATCAATTTTTTGCCAAAAATATACAGAATTAGTTAAATAGATACATCAATAGATAAAAGAAAAAAAAAATATTTATAGGCTAAAAAAAAGTGTGATTTTTTACTTCTTTCACGTAAAGTAATTAATACATGTACATAGATACATTTAGTAGTGTAAAACATTCGCAATATGGTAAATGGCGAATGCGCTAGTTCTATTTTTAAAAATAAACACTCCCAATTCCAAGACTTTTATATGTAAACTGATTCGAGTAATGCAAATAGATGCAAAGTTTTCTCGAAAACTACATAAAACGGATTTCCTTGCACAAAAGTATTACTCGTACAATTGGGATAAGTTGACAATAGTCGATGCGAAAACTTCTAGTCAAATATTAATAAAAGAAATTTTTTGGATTATCATTTTTGTTTGTTCCTCTTTATCCCGTATATCACATTTTTGTTTTTAACGTTTTGGTAAACAACTGATATTTTAACGGAACAAGTTGGCACACAACTTCAATTTTTAAAACTGTATTACGCTTCATAGCGCTAGAGGAAAGTAATAGTAATGTATATGGAGCGATATAAAATGCAAAGTACGCTAATATGCAAAATGGTGGATGCGCCGGTCTAAAATCAACCCGACTTGACAAAATTCCAATTAGTTTACAAATCGATTCGCTAATTTGCGACTTGTTCCTCTTCAGGCACATTAAACAATTTGCAATAATCACACCACAAAGCTGATTACGTGTATTATAACCGAACAAATAGACTGTTAATAATAGCGTAACATTAGCACGTCTCGCAACACCGGGACGTCTAACTGTTCAAAAATTGTGAAAAGGAATCACATTCCAACCGTGCCAGCTAACCTTTAAACCGGAGTTATTCTCGTTCCGGGCCAAGGCCGTCGTACATTTTTCCCTCCGGATCGATGTCGATCGGATTGACATTTCGATAATTCGCCATTATGAAATTATGAAGGGGTCGGACGTGACAACCGCAGATACATCATACGACTCCTCACGGCTCGTTAACTCACGCATACACCGGGCGTTGATTAATCGTGTGTCATTAGATATAAATCACGACAATTCGAAAAATCGATCTTTTGCACTGACCTTGTCCCTGATTTCTTGTCTCATCTTTTCCCTTTCTTCTTCCATTTTCCTGTGCTTTTCCTTTCGTCGTTCTTCAGCCTCGCGGATGGCTTCCAACCGTTCCCGCTCGGCCTCCTCCTCCTTTTCTTTGTCATCGCCGTCGTCATCGCCACCGACCGCTCCTGAAACGTAAGAATCATTGACCACTCTTCTCAAGCGAAATTACACGACATGCACAAAGATAAAATTTATACAAAGGCGATTAAAGAACCTTCGTTCGTCACGAATTTTCTCATACGTGTGCGCCTATCTTAATTCGCGCGACGGAAGGAAATAATTATCGTTCATGTCAAAGGACGAAACGGGACTATCTCGTAGCTTTGACACAACTCTGTCTCTAATTAGGAGACTCAGTAGGGAAGCTTTTAACAAAATGTTCAGCAAAATTAGTAACGAACAATACAGGTTAAAAAACTTTGCCACTATAAAAAAAAATGAAAACCGAATTGGATATTTTAATGACAAAGAGGTGGGGATTATGTGCGCTAGCCTCCAAAAATTGCCACTGTCTCTGAAAGGGTTTTGAAGAGGACACTTATTTTCATTACCAAAAAATGTGTAAAGGGTAAAAGACGGGATTGTTTTAAAAATAAAATATTAAAGACCTTTTAAATTTTTATTTCCACTCTGAAATTTACGTTCAGTCTTTATAGGTCACTAAAATAGGTCATTTACCATCAAAGGGTTGTCTCGTCTGGTTGGAAAATACACAAGACCATGCCTGACTGAATTTAACAATTTATTGTTTAAAATTTCTCTGCATGATTTGAACAATAAAAAAGTTGTTCGACGTCTCAATACGACGAACGGCGTTTTTCAATCTCAGAATTTGATATAATGTTATCACATTCTCGTTTGCTGTAAATAATTTTCTGCAAATTTTGGAAGAATTATAATCCCAGTGGCAACGTACCAAAGTAAACATTCAAAATATGGAATTTTAGCGATCCTCATCCTCTAAGGGTTACGATTAACAAGAGCACAAAATGAGCAAAATTACGTTCTAATTTTTATTTTATTTGTATATTACCTAAAATAAATTAGAGAATGTTAATGCGACGAATACCAAGGGATCTGTTTTTATAAAATATTTATTTATTATACAGTTTTCAATTATTTATATATACAGGGTCAGTCACAGGAGAGTTACTTTGAAAATTAATTAGTTTGCAACCAAAAATACCTTTAGCGTATGTAACTGGATATAATATTTTATTTACGGATGCACTCGATTTGGATACCTCTTCAAGTACAGAGCTGCTACCGCAGCAGCATTTTTCTTGCGTTTTGGATTAAGAGCATGCCCACTTTTTCGTTATTTGTGTAATAATACATTGTATTAACGAAAATTGACTGTTACTTTTTAAATGTCAAAATGAAAAGTATTCTTGGATTCAATTTTATAATTTTTAAAAATGAGGAACTAGACGCCTATGTGAATTGTATAATGGATTGCTGCCCAAATTATTTCAGAAGTAACTCTCCTGTGACTAAACTAACCCTGTATATATAATCGAAATCAGTGATGCAACACTGTAAAAAGGCATAAATCTATTTTTGTAGCGAATTTTGAGAACCAAGTAACAACTAAAGTTTTATCACTGAGAATTATGCAGCAAATAATTTAAAAATTGAATTTTCATATTTTATTCAGGAGTAGATACAACTGCGATTGCAATGATTAGGAATGTTAGGATTGTATGTGTGAACAGAATTTTTTTCAACAATGATGTAATATGATTTTAAAGGCAAACATTAAATTATATTGAGGACGCTCATAACTAAACGACACTACTACTTAACAGAAAAAAATATATTTTTACTATTAAAATAACTTCTACATATCCACATTTAAATAGATAAATAAAGCCTTCCAATTTTTTAATTCACACACAGTTAAAAGAAAAAATTTCCATGTTATACAAGGAAAAATAATATCTTAAGCTGATTATGTCTTAACTGTTAAAAATTACTTTACCCCCTCGGCTCCAAAACAATCATGTATGTATCTGTCAAAAAATGTTAACATTTATTTTTTGACGTTTGACATTTTTTATGTTTATTTAATGTTACTGATAATCTTGTATATATTTTTCTTTTAAATTATTTAGTAAAGGTACAAAAATTTTGCCAATAAAAGCCACACAAACCCTAAACAGAGTTACAATTCAGGATAGAACTTTTTTGTTTCCTCTTCTAATAGCCTGTAGGCTATTAAAAACTTGGAAAATTATTTTTCCAACAGAAATAAATAGAGTCAAACTTAAACTCTCATAACTTCAAAATTTTTATAGATAGATTTTTTTAACATTTTTCTTGTTGTCTAGGGCATCGTCCGATGATACAGTATTACGAAGGTGCGGGACGTTCTGTATGTATAAAAAATACCAATATATAAGACGACAAACATTATTTCCTGGACGCCTCTTTTATGGAGTTACTGTCTTGCCTTAAAGCAGCACAAAGATACAGTTTTATATCACAAGAGCTCTTTTGTTACCCAGCGACTAATAATTCCATGCAATTAACGCGCCCGTAGGTATGAAATGTAATTTTTGAAAATCTGTTGTTATAATTGCCTTCAAAATATTTTTATTCGCATTCGCATTTCATGACGTAACATAACAGCGGGGAACTAGATGATTAATGAAACTAGCCGGGAAATTATTAGTTATTACATACCCCGAAAAAAATTACATACCTGGGGAGGGGCTAGCATAACTCTGATGATCCCCGCTATCATTACAATTTCTTAATTAAGTTATATTGTTATTTGACATTCTTTATTTAGCAACGTCATTTTTTTGTCATTTTGTCAGTTTTTCAGTTATTATAATTATATTTATATAAAAAAAAAATATTTTATTACCATGTCGTGCTTACGTTGAGTTATATTTGTTACATGAGGATATTGATTATTCATTTATAGTAAACTATTGTTATTTTTAACAATGGATGATCCCGAATAAAATGTGTACAAACCTCGAAGGAAGGATTTATTTTAGTCTAACGTTTTAACAATTAACCAATCTAGTAAAGCAGTTCCTTACTCTGATGTGTGTAATATACTATTAGCTTAATAATAATTGTAACTATTTCAAGGTTGTCTTTTGATTGACAGCAATTGTAAATGTAAATTATTCAAAGAAACTATTGATTTAAAAAATTATCTTCCAATGCGTTCAATCTAATAAAGGAAATGAAAGACATTATCCCCACGCAAAGCGAAAAATTTTATAACCCCGCACCGTCCGGATTTTATCACTTGCCCTAGCCGAAAATTCGAAATAACTCAGCATGTTTACGGCACACTTTTAACAGCCGACCCTTCGTGTCGACTCTTTAAAATGCCCTTATTCTATTGCTCGCATTCCGTATGTGTTGCAGAAAATGTTTCTTTTTACACCCGTCGATTTCGATCACTTCCGCTAGACTAAACAGCTTCAACAGGGCGTTTTAACTTACATTTACTCTACCACTTCTCAATTCCAACATTAATTGCGTCAAGAAATAAGTTCGATGTATTTGTCCAATTTCGAGTTTTATTGACGACAGATGCTACCGGCGGTTGTCACCATATGGGTGTCGAGAATTCCACTTACGGGTCCAAATCGGATTTAATTAAATTCGTTGAGATTTTTTTCACGTGCGTATCACGGACGTAAACAATGAGACGGCGCGTTCTTATCGCGGATGTTCCAATCTCCGGTCGGTTTACAACAAAAGGACTCTCTTCTGTATGACGTCACATACAGAACGCGACTGGTAAGTGACGGAGAGGATCCTTTGAAAGCCGGTTTCGATCTAATTACACCATGACATGAAGGGAAATCACATTTCAATGTGCCGTTTGTATTGGTTATGATACGATATTAGAGATGGTGCTGGCTGGGGCTGGGCTGTGCACTTCAATATAAATAGACAACCAAAGCTGGAGCTATCCCTTCAAGGTTTAATTTTCGTCTTTTGTTCGACATAAACGAGATCGAGTTTCGAGTGGAGCTGTACACGAAAGGCGCCGTTTGCATTTTTCTTCTCATCAGATACGACGATTGATCGAAATTCTAGTACACAGACTATACAATTTTACTGAGTTTATTGTTAAAATATGTGCGATCGGATATCCATTTTCTTTAATAAATATTGACACAACCGTAAACGAAATAAAATCTGCAAATATGAGCACATATTGTAGATATGGTTAGGCACTAACAAAAAACATAAAAGTAAATATTAAAAATTTGCAACATAATCAATGCAAATAAAACTTTATTTTTAAACAGTAAAATAGTTGTAATGTAATCGTCTTTATTTTTAAATTTTTTTGTTCCTATAACAAAATAAAAATTGAACTTTTAGTTAAAACTCTAAGAGGAAATTTTAAATGAAAATGCGTGAGTTTGAAAATAAGTGAATTCTCATTTCCACAAAATTATGACAAGCTTTGAAAAGAATTCCCGCTTTAGAGTCGAGCATCTTTAAAAGTAAAACTTTTGTAAAACACAAAAAACTATTTCACATTTTAATTTATTCAAATTCAATGGCTCCGAACTTGAACTGAACAAAATTTCATGACTTGTTTATTACTACTAGAATTTTTAATAAAATAAAACTAGGTTGAAGTATTTTGTTACAGGGTAATTTGCGTCTCCTGAAGTTTAAAACTTTAATAAAATACTCGCAGTAATATTTATCATATGCCGTAAAATCCACTAGTGCGCCGGTTATGGAAATGATGAAAAATTCAAAATAGATTATCTAAATGGGTAATAAACAGAATCTTATAGTTCTTTCACTTGTACAGAATGTAAGGATATCAATTTAAGAATTGTTTGAAAGATATCTAGTCTATACAGGGTTCGCCAAAACTCGCGCCCCAGAGAAAAATGCCATATAAGGTATCTTACATGAAAAAAATGTTAAAAGAATTTATCTATAAAAATTTCGAAGTTATGAGAGATTAAATTTTGCACTTTGACTGTACTTATTTCCGTTGGAACAATAATTTTTCAAGTGTTTTTGCTACAGGCTATTAGAAGAGGAATCTTGAATTGTAATTCTGTTCAATGTTGTTTGTGGCATTTATTGGCAAATTTTTTGTACCTTTACTAAATAATTGTACAAAAAAACATATACAAGATCATCAGTGTCATTAAATAGACGTAAAAAAATGTCAAATGTCAAAAAATAAATGTCAATTTTTTTTAACAGATAGCATTTTTTAAACATTTTTTTCCACGTTCCTAGTATCTTATCTTACTTGAAATTTTTCTCTGGGGCATGAGTTCTGGCGCACCCTGTATTGTAGTGATAGCTAAACCCTGTTTTGTTATTTCATTTTAATTAAATACAACCTGTTTTACAACCTGCACGGCAATAAATAATTAATAACGTATTTTACTGATCGTAATTCATCAACATTTCCAAAATATATGAAAATTTTTGTTATATGTATTTTAAATTAATACCTTTAACGATTTATAACCGATATATTCAATTAGCTCATATCAATCTTCACTGGTAGGCATAAATTTATTTAATAATCATTGAAGTTAATTATATTCAATAAATTGGTCTATGTTTTCAAGTCAATTAAACTAAAGTACCTCAGATAATTATAAGCAAGAACAAAATTCGGTAAATACGAAGGGGGAGAAAGGATATAATCTTCATATTACTCGTATTATCCAAATGCTTTAAATTTTTAAGTAAAATAAATGCATAAACACGTCCGTCTAATACGAAATATATTCTAATTTTGTTCCCTTAACAAAACATTCAGTCGTAAAAGTGATTTTTTCTGTGTTTACAACTTTTTAATTGAGTTATGTCACTCGCTAGGAAAGTTAACCCAGTCGTCTAAAAAGCAAAACTTTTATTTTCATCGCAGTTGTGACGCTGTTGTATGCACCGTAATGAGACCAAGATAGCATCAAAGTGTCGCTGGAACTGTTCATGAACAGTGGCCCCAGGGTGACGATAATGCACATTGTGTCTGTGACACTATTTGATAAAACTTTTGTTTTCACATTAAATAACACATGATAAAACACATCACGTTGCATCAAAACGCGACTAGAAATCCGAAAAGTGCATCACACTAAAAACCTCCGCCTCCAATCGGAATTAATACCGCGATTGCAATCGTTTTCTACCGAAATATTCAGTACGAAATAATGAATATCTTTGTTCCTCCGAAAGTGATTTCAATAATTGAAATTGCTCTCTATGAACAAAAGGGCCTTTAAATACGGATGCCTGCTCGAAAAATTCTCTCACACGAAGAGATAATGTTAGTTGCTTGTGTCTAGAGCACATATACGAACTTTTCATTAACAGCGACGTCTCTTTGAAACTCAAAACGGCTCAGTTTCGAGCAATTGTTGTTTCACACGCATTCCGAAAGCTAACACAGAACATGCTCATACAACCTATTTAGAAGCGAAATGTTACAAGTTGCAAAACTAGGATGAAAATGAGAGCTATCATGTTATTTTGTTAATTAGATAAACATTATTGAGTTTAGAAATTAATTGACGAGCTTGCAAAATCAATTTTCTAGGATATGGGGTGAATCATTAGGACACGATTGCCCCTTTATCGATTAAATGAGTCAAAACAGGACTATTTTACAGATATTTTAAGCTGTAATGATCCTCCAACACCTCCGGAGTTGCATGCAAATTTGCTAAACATTTTTAGATCCATTTTCAGTTCTCTCTAAGAATTAATGGTTCGCCCTTTATGGAGAGTAAAAATATGTATTTCATAAATCACCCTGTCGCAATTTTCGACAATACTTTTGGCGAATTTGCATGTAATAATTTCCCGAATATGAAACCCTGAAAATTTTTACTACCTCTAAATAGGCAATTTACGTCGTCCCGTTATGAAAAAGGCAAAAGTCGACGTTACAACAGAAGGGGAACATTCTGTAACCAATTATACAGTTTTGACCGGCAAAATTTCCGCTTGTTTGATGACTGGTATATATTGACATAACCAAGCGATGTTGAGTTGGAATTCAGCATAATGAAAATACTCAAAAACAAAACGTCATTGGATCACGTCAATCTCGATGACAGGTGAAGCTTATTGTTTCGTCGGGATCGATAACACAAACCGAATTCGAGGATTACAACGAACGGGGCGAACCCAACATTGTCATGCACATCGTAAATAGGATGTTTTATCGGGGAAACAACGTAGAATTATTTCTTTGGGGCTAATTAAGCGGCGTCGTTACGGCATCGAAGCGGAAATAAATGTGTTTATTTTTTTATTAGGGTACCACTTAGGAAAATTATGTCGACGCACTTAAAAGTGACGGTTTACGGCCGCTGCAGCAACATTGTTAAACGGTTACCATTCACTTTGTTCGATCGTTAAGTGAATTACGGTCGCATTTAGTGCAATTTTTACGTCTTGACTCAATTTAGTCCCAGATTTTTGACTACTCTTTGTGATAATTACCAGTTGACGGATTGGCATGCATGCATTAACGTCGAATCAGCAAATTATTGATGAATGTCCCGAGTTACATGTATGGGTGCCGTTTACGTGCCATCGGTTGATTCCCTCGTCAGAACGTTAGCATACGACGACACTTTGATTAAATGCGAAAATAGAATCGATTCCGGAGGATAACCAGAAAAGCGATTTTTGTAGCAAGGGTGTGGATATAATCCGTGTCAGAGACGTCGATTGGGGTGCGAGACGTAAATTCACGTCATGGCAAAGGGTTAAGCCGGTTTTTGCACTTTTTTGCAGATTCTTTTGCATTTCCGCCAAATCTCTACTACTTACATAACATCTTGTCTCGTTAAAGTGATTTATGTCTTCTATTCTTATGTATTAAAAAATAAAGCGGGTATGAAGAAAATATATCTATAATTATGTGTTATCCCGGCGCATCCACCATTTCTGAGTTTTAATAGCCCATAAATATTTATTATTTGAATTAACAAACAATTCAAAATGCTCTATTTTAACCTTGTTTCCAACCATCCAAGTTGAAGTAGTCGCTGTTTACCTACGAGTAACACAATCGATTAATGAGTCACATAAAATTTTTAATGATTAATCCTTAAACTCCACAGTTCGAAATGGGAAATTTCATTGATATTAAGGAAAGCGACGTCTTGATAGTCAAAAAGCGACTAAATCATTTAAAACTAAGAGCTATAACTCGTGATTGCGCCACTAGTATTATGAAAGTTGTTTTTAATATACTATTTTCGCATTTCTGTTTTACCTAATTTTTATAAAAAAATACTAATTTCAAACATATTTTTTCTATTTTGTGTTTGCTGTGACGATGTTGTGTGTTACAACTACAACACATACAACTTTGCAACTCTGTTTTTGGCAAAGTTTTACGCAATACTTTCACCGGTACTGATTGCATATTCTCGTTTTTAAATGAGAAATTGTTATGAATCAACGTATTTCACCAAAACTAATGCAATTTGAGATATTTTAAAGCGATTTATGCTATCAGTTTTAACTTTTAGCCATAATAATAAATCAATTCAAAAAGCGCTCAATAGAATAAATAATATAAAAAACACGTGTTACAACTTCCTATTGTGAAATACAATGAGGGTGTTTGTTTTTTAATAAAATATTTTACGTATAATGGCAAAAGCAACAATCTCGAGATAGGTATGCTGAATAATCACAGTTGCAATACATTGTGTGTCGATAAAACTGACAAAATTATTTAAAGAAAATGCTAAATTTTTACAGTAAATAAAGGACTACTTTTCTAGTTTACTATTCAAAATTTAAAAAAAAATAATAAAAACAGTAAACTTGTTATTTATTCTTCGACACTGTCGAGATTTACGGTTTTTTTCCCGTGTAAGGAAGTTTTGACAACTGTTTGGCATTCCTCAATACGAAACGTCAGACTATTTCTAATAGATTTAAAGCAATTTTAAGCCTTCTTGAGTCTAATTCGAAGAATAAAATGTTGTATTCAACTCGTCTCCGTGTAAATCGGTTCATTTATTCCACCTCGGAGATGATAAACCACTCGTTAACACTCGTGGTTTAATAATCCACTCGTGAAATAAAGCGTCCGATTTACTCGTCGAATAAATAACTATTAAATTGAGATACATAATTTTAGAATTTTTTCAAGTTTTGTATTAATTTTAAAAAAACGGAAGTAAAGCCTGCATTAAGAAAAGTGCATTCAGGTGTTGAGGTATGCAAAAATTTCAAATAGAGGAGATGTTAGGAGTAGTTGTTAAAAACTTGTGGAAATTGGGTTAGGAAAAAAATTGTGAATTTAAAATTTCTCGCCAATTCTCGTAGGTGATGCATATGTAAATAGCCTAAAACTTAAAGCGCACAATGATCACTGACAAAACTTCCATGTTCGGAAACTTTTTGCGAATTTTGGTTTACATAGAATTAATTAAATTCGAAGGCGGAGTATATTTATTTACATGCAGAAGAGACGAGTGAGTTGCAACTACTTCAAGAGTTTGAAATAAATTTTAATCTCTTTATATGTTGCTAATAAATTTTATTAAAACTTAGAGAGCAAGTAAGTAAAAATTTCCGTTTTCGAGATAGTTTTCTTGTCGTAGCTGTTGAAATAAAACCGATTAAAATTTTCCTTGAATATCAAACTACAAGCAAAAGGAAAGTTTTAAGAAATCTTGTCGCAGCTGTCGGCCACTTGGTCGTCGATTTGCTCCATCTCCGCACTTGTCAAAGTTCAAAATGCAATTATTGTGAAGTTTTTAGCGCGGATATCGTCTCCTTGACAATTAGATTGGCGAATAATCTCGTTCCCGACTGTAAGATTAATTGCGCTCACAATCAAATTAGGTCTTGGCATGCGAGTGTATATGTGTCCTATTCACGATACTCCTAAGTGAATTAATCCCGACAAACGCCCCGTCTCTTCGAAAACTTCAATGGAAGGAACAACTTCAACTATACACATACATATTATAAGTAGAGTGAGCGGAGATTTGAACGGATGACATAAACTTGAGCAAATTTAATTACGGACGCTTGTTTAGTCGAAAATAATTGATACGAGAAGACTGCCGCTGACTTAAATCGAAACTGTAAATTAGCTCCCGGAACCGACAATAGAAACTGAGCAAAATTATTGCAGACCACTGCGGAATTTACGCAGCTGAAACTGTTATTGACGGAGCATGGTCGAATAGTTTGTTCGTCGGGAATTAATTGGATTCCTTATATACTATGTACGAATATTAGTGCACTTGGCATGTGTGAGTGCGAATGTTTCGGTTAAAGTTCACGTCAGTTATTTGACTGATTTAGAGCCTTTCATACTCCTCTTGGATTAAAGCTCAGCTTAATTTATATCAGACGCTAGAGGGGAACACGTGCAATGTACATCCGACCAAGATCTGAGACACTACTAATTATTAAACGAACCTTATCCAACAAGAAACTCATTAAAATTATAATCTTAACATTCCCTATATATCGATAAAAAATTCCAAAAACTTTTGATTAATGGAAGTCATTGTTCTTAGAAAAAACTTTACAGCAGTACAAAACATGACACAGAGAACACAAAACAGAGAGAGAGTTCCACATCCATGCGAACAAAAACTACAATCAAAAAAATTCAGTCGTACCAATTGACCCAACCAAGCACTCGAGGGACCGAGGATGAGGCAAGTCACGGCTTACCTAGAATGTTCATATCTCGACCGTAGAACACTAGATGTCGGACTGGTTCTCGGCACGCTAGTGTTTTGTTCCGCACTGCGTGTTACGTCACTCGTCCCCACCCCCGAAAAACCGGAACGAGAAGGGACGCGAGAGTGGGGAGAACGATATTTTAGGTTAGCGGAGCTTTCTCGGCTAAGTGGTGCATTTCTATTTTATACTATTTCGCGAGGTCGGAGAGAGGGGGAAGAGTGGGAGAAAAGCCGATTTAGTACATACTATTACAACTTTTGATCGCATGTCGTGGGAGGTATTATAAATAAGTTAACAATTTGGTGCACACAAAGTCGTCCTTCATTACGATGATTGGCCAAAAATGCATCGAAGATAAGACAGTTGTGTCAGTTGTTGACTTTTACGGATTTTAATTTTTAATCCGGCGTAATTTATACGCAGGACGGGACATCCTGAAGCCCTTAAACCCTCGTAAAACATTTATTTATCGTGCGATCTTTTCCCCTGTTCAAAACTGCGGTGTTACGTGATGGGGGGAATTAACACTTTCAAAATAGTACAATTTTTAAGCAGACTTAAGAAATCCAGGATTTCATTATTTATTATTAAAAGGGCTCTCCAAGTTTGTTCATAATTCAAAAGTTACCGAACAAAAAATACACAAGCAACACTCGCATGTTTAAGGTTTATCAAGAAAGTAATTTATAACTCTCCGTCATATATCAGTGGTAGAAAATAAATTAACCCCTGCTACAAGAAGTAAAAAAAGCAAGTAATTCGCATGTAACTTGGCGATATTTCATGACAGTTCAAAATCACACCCCCTCTTAAATCCCTTTTGTTACAGGCAGTAAAATCACGATTCATCTTAGAGTTTCCGATGGGTGGCCATTTGAATTTCAAAACGTTTTCATTCGGCGTAAGAGCTTTCCTGACTAAATCACTGCTCATGGGCATTACGAACCGTCCCAGAAGTATACAAATACTCGAATTAAACGGAAAATCAACACTAACGGTAATAATTCAAAGAGTGGGCTTTTTTCGTACGAGAATGTTATAGATAATGGCACGGTCTCGGCTTACACGGCAATTGCATTTGGGTCAAAAGTGGATTAGATTAGCGTTTGGATTTTGCAATTTTTTATCCTTCGTATACCATCACATGTCACGGGTTCACTCCCTGTTGTGATTTATAGCCCCTGCGAAAACACGCCGCCGGGAGGAAAATTTAAATTGGGGCAGTCGGTAGAGTTCTTGGTTTTTTAACATTTTTACTTATAGTTCATGTTAGGCTTATGACACCCTGTGGCGTTCTAAAACGTCCCTTAATTAATTCTACTAGTGGAATAAAGCGTGACGGCTCGTTCCGATAAGGATATAGAAGGAAATTAGATATAATGCAGTCTCTTTTTCCTTTCTATTTTTTGCCCTCTCGTGAGAAAAGTTCGCACACGGGTCGTGGCTTTTTCCTTCTACGGAACGGCTTTTCATTCCGATTGCATCTAGATTAAGGTGGCCATTTGCGGCGGAAATATATCTAAGTGCCGTTACATCGTGAATAAGGCATCCTCTCGACACCGAAAATACATTTTGCGCGTCGTTCCCTCGGTCAAATAATACGTGCCGTTGTAAAGTGGTCGCTCGCGCGCTCATCCCAACCATTCTTTAAGATAATGCATCGGCAATGATTTAAGATTAGGAGAAATGGAGCGTGCCTAGATTATTCGAATCGACGATTTATTATTTTCATGTGCGCAAGAACGGCTGAGATTTATGCGTTCACTTTTTTCGACCTCGAAGAAGTTAATTGAGGCGCCGACCGATAATCCGTCATATTCGGTCATATCTACTAAATTGACTTTCTTTCCTCTGGATCAGATTAGACGGATGACTTGCTTGAAACGACTTTATGACAGATTGTATCGTTGAGACGAAAAGCTGTTCATTGTCTTAGTAGACCCGGAAACTTGAATCTCGACGTCTACGGGCATATTGTTAAGCCGTTTTTGCGGATCGGCAGTTCAGACCAAAATGCGGAACTATAATGAACTTCGGCACAATCTAATATGTATTGAAGATTAACTCGACACGGTCCCTATACGGGATTAATCAACTCGAGTGTCTTGAAACTTGAAACAGGAGACCCTTGATAATGAGTGAAACCGTGCGCGAATAAACTCAGAGGAGACGCTGAAATTTTATCCCACCACATGACATTAGCAATCGTTCGCGCGATTCGAGCGAACGTTCGCTAACACGATCGCGGTTATTTGTGGTCGTTCCTCCATTAATCACTCGTGTTGGAAAAGTTGCAGCTTATCACCCTCGTTTCATCTTAATTCATCATTGTTTCGGCCCGTAGTACTGTTATCTCCTTCCATTTGTCACGTCCGGAAAACTCGCGCTCGTTAAATATTTAAACTGCTAACCTCAACAATCCCCTTTCTGTCCAGTAGTCATTTGTAGCGTTCCATTGTTTCGTCCGGATCAAATTTAAAATGTGTCAAACGTGATGGTGGCTCGTTTATCTGTAGAAAATCTGCAAGTCAACGAAGCGAACGTTGAATTATGTATATGTAAACGTTTAATGGATCGCGGGCACTTGATGGATTTATAGATAGATTGTTGAATCGCATTCGGACGTTCTTCTGGATCATGAAAATGTATCAGGGATGTTTCTAGCCCTCTCACCACGTTTCTTATTCATCTTATTCGTTTGTTATCGCGCGAATACGAAACAAAACGCCCGATTTTAATTCAAACGATATGTGTGAGTGTGTATCGAACGTGTGAAATATCGCGATCGAGGTATTAGCAAAATCGAAACCTATTATCTACTTGATTTATTAGAGCTGATATTTTAGTGGCGCGTGCATCGCTTATTAAAACCTGAATCCTTTATAATCTTGACACACTGGGGTTATGTAAATTAAACGATTTAGTTATCCATCCGACCCGTGTCCTTAACGCTCGCCGCGTCTGAACATAGTTTAACAACGTTTTCAACTATAATTTGATCAGATGGGCCCCATATTCGCTCATACCTACACCAAACGCTCATCAAGAGATGATTAATTAATGCAACGCCAAAGTCGCAAAGAAACACTAACCAAGATATAAACTCTAATTATATCAAATTTACCCGAAAAAAAACCGTTTACAATAAATGGCATTAATTTGTTCACACTAACTAATAAATCTTGAAAAACTTTTCTTTATTAGCTCCTCAAAAAAGAATAAAACTTTGGCTTTGCACAATGAGAATCCACATTTTCGAGAAATCAATCCAGGAGTTAACTGAACATGTAAATTTGTGTGAAATTACTAAAAAAATCTTACATTGAACGAAACAAACAACAACGAACAAACAAAAAGAAAAAATCATCCAAAACAATAAAAAATAATTCTTGTAGACAAACAACACATTAAAAATTTACAAAAAAAAAATAGTACAGCAAATATTTCGCGTAGGACACTAATAAAATTTTAAATAAAAGTAAGAAAGCCTCTATCAGAAATCAAAGAAAGCCTTAGATTTTTACATTAAAATTTTTTTTTAAGAAAAAAGCGTACATAACGTTTTCTAAGGTTAGAATAATTTGTCTTTACCATGTTTTACATCAAGTACATAAATTTTACGTAAATCTTATGAAAATGCAGGTGCGACTATAGTTATTCTCCCTAGTTTATTACTTGAAGAAATACATTGGTTCAGCTGGTCAATGTACAAGGTACAAAATATTTAGTACTTAGCTTCTACTTTTTAGGTTGGTTATGAAATCCTGACCGCAAATCTAATCACGAGGATGTACCATAAATTACGTGACGAAATACAGCTCTGTAACGTTGTTAAGTTTAACACTAACAAATGTGGGTTCGAGTCAGCAACCACCACTGTAACTCCGTTGTAAAGCTATCGGGATGTAAAACAGCTATATTACCATCAAAACATAGAAAACATAATCGAGAATATAACAATGATATATTCTCAAACAGGTACTTCACATCAAAGTAGTGCAAAAATGAAAATTTATTTGTTTATATAAAAGAAGGTAGAGGAAGGTCTGTATTTTTGTGTGCGATTTTATACAAGCCATAAGAAAATACTCCTTTTAATATCCACCTTTTTCATTAAATTGTACAACAAGAAACGTAAATGATTCCTAAAGAGGAAAACAATCGAATTATTCTGCCATGTGCAAATTAGCGTAAAATTACTCAGTTTTTTTTTTATAAAATACGACTATTGTATCGTTTTATCCGATTTTGGAAAAACTTTTGCAAATTTCTCTTAGGGGAAGAATTCGTCAAGTTCTTTTAACGCTGTTCGAATTTCATTTGTGTAGTTCTCAGAGTTGAAGTTACAAATGTTCGGGTAAGGCCTTTTACAGTCTTCTTACGAATCCAATTATACGCATCTCGTTGCCGCCGCTTACGTTGAAAATTCTATGAAAAGCTTTTAATGTAATAAGGTACGCGTTAAGAAAATATCGCTGTAAAA
Source organism: Tribolium madens (assembly GCF_015345945.1). Classification (NCBI taxonomy): domain Eukaryota; kingdom Metazoa; phylum Arthropoda; class Insecta; order Coleoptera; family Tenebrionidae; genus Tribolium; species Tribolium madens. Next base: position 8,585,956 of record NW_025400983.1, read on the forward strand.
CATAAATTCGCAGTTACCGGCTTTATTAATTTAACGTCGTTAAGTTGGTACAACTGCGATACGTGGGATTTGATGTCGATTAACTCGCGCTTTGCTTGGGATGAGCATTCTGTTTTGTTATCGATTCGGTTCAAGCGGCCGAAATTCGGCGGTTCGATAACGCGACGGGGACATTTTTGGACGAATGCCAAGACGAAAAGGAAGAGTTCGGTGCGGTTTTACATGGGACTAGAGTAGCGATCTCTTGACCCACTTCGGCCCGAAATGATTTATTCGACGAAGAAACAACCGGACAGGAGAAAATCTATTGTTCTCTAGCGTGGTAAAGGGAAAATGGCACGAGCAAGGTTTCCATGTAATTGCGCCTCAGTTATTATTAAGGGACACAAAACGAACAAACGGCCAATTTGGAACTTCATTTTTTAGTATCTTATTAGAAATAAATTTGTGACAAAACTATGTTTACCTTTTGAGACTACCGGTGTAAACATCAATTATGTTTGTCTGAAATTCGGTTAGTTCGCACATCCAGTGGATTCTCTCCACTTCGTTAAATACAGTAATACCAATTAAAATCATCTTGGTTGTTTTGTCGGTGCGGTTGCACAGATGCAACCGAAGCGTCACCTTCCTAAAGCGAATTCGATGCATTTTCGTCATAGCAACACGACCGAGTTATCTTCGACATTTCGGGTGTGTTATTAGCACAAAAGCAGCAATTCCGACCGTCAATAAATGCATTCTGGCATGAAAAATGCATTAACGCGTGCCAGTCGTTGATAAACAGATTATCGCAGGATCAGAGTACTGTTGTGTGCAGAAACCATAAGAGGGAGCGTGTGCTCGACCGCGTATTTCAGTATGAAAAATCGTATATGGCCACAGTGACACGCGGAATAGCTTTAATAAATGAGCTCGTACGGTTTTGATCGAGCGAAAAAATTAAAATCGGATTTTTCGTGCGTACGTCTAATAATACGTCATTTCGATTATAATGAAATGATGATTTTTTCATCGGAATTATCGATTCGTCGACGAAAGAGAACAGTTGCACGTCAAGTCCCTGGTGAATAAAGTCTGTGAATCGTAAATTACCGGTTTTATGGGACCTATTTAAATTTTCGGGGGAGTACCGGATCTACGTGCCCGCGAATCCAACGTTTGTTTTATTTCAGCGACGCTTACTACAAATAAATTTCAGCTACGTGAGAAATATCACGTCCTTGTAGCGAATCTGACTTTATTGTATTTGCTTTAGTTTGCGACGAATGGAGAGGACCGATAGAACTACTTACGTAAACCGCACACAACTACCTAACTTGTGACGAATAAAATACGATACACTGTTTTTCTTTATGCAGAGTTTACGTGACCGCTGCTTCAGCTCTATGTTATCATTGAACCGAGTTTAATTGCACCGTTAAACGATTAAAGCGTCCATGTATGACAAACACGTTACGATGATTTGTCCAAACCGATCAGATGAAATTAAAGCCGTAATCTGGCGAGTGCACATCATTGAATCGACCGATTCAAAACCTGAAAGGTTTCCACCGATTAGTGTCGGACCTCAATCTTCAGTGAAAAGCCTCAACGCGCAAATGACGGCAACTTCTGCCACCACACGTCATATTTAGATCCCAAAACGTGAAGAAAAATGTTGAAACAATAGTTTAGACAATCAGTTAGGAAATGCTGAATCCTTGCTGCCATGTCATATCATCAAAGTAGAAACGTTGACTTCATACCTACTGCTTAACGTGAAAGTACTTAAATACGCGAAAATAAATTGTGACAGCTGTTGAAAAAAATGCTTGCTTTATCTAGTTTTTAAAAGAAAAATGTATAGAGAACTATGTGTCTGTTTCAAATTGTTGTGGACAGATGTAGTGATCGAACAAACTCTCTAATCCATTTCCTACGGAACGCTAGTTGAACTTTCATAACAGATGAAACGTTTATCACCCAAAAATCAAACCTGTTTACACAAAATTGGTAAAAAAATTACCTCGTTAGTCAAATATGATAAGAAGTATCAAAAACACCATTTATACTATTAAATCAAATTCGTGAACATTAAGTATGTACTTAAGTTTTTGCTTGAAAAAAGCTTTTACTAAATAATCGAGGCAAATTTTTAAATCAAAATGCAAGGATGAAGCTCAATTAAAACGTAAAATTCGTTTTAAGATTTGATTACAGTAGCGTATGCTGAATGGCTGAACTCTTTTTGATATGGGAATTATGAGACTTGATGTTTCAACAGAGGCGCTTTAGCTGTAACCAAAAGCTTTTACAAAGTTGAAATCAAATTGGGCCAATTACATCAAAAAATAAAACCGAAAGGCCAACTGCATAAAAGAGTTATTAATTACAAATATTTAATCGTCTTCAAACAAAGATTCCTTTTATTTCTAATTTCGTCGCTTATTCCACATTAGTTTGGGTCAAAATTTCATTAACTGCTACTTGTGAAAATGAATGCGTTTTATAACGTTGCTCTTTGTTTTTAAACAAAAGTCATTAAACCTTCTCTCAGTAATTTAATTTTTAATTTAATTTTCATGACATAAATTAATTGAAGACGTGACCCATGTCAAGTTTTTTTATAATTTTATTACTTTGTGAAAATTACAAAACTTCTACTCTATTGTGACATTACGTATTTGGTCAGTTCTATACAAATTATTCACCCCCTAACCATTTGCAGACATTTTTAACCTTCTGAAGTTTAACTTGAAACAATGTCTGACTGGCTGAGAGTCTTAAAGCACATAGATAAATATAATTAATTCTCCTGTTCTAACACAACCATTTGTTTGGGTTGTTGTTACATTATCAAATGTCTGTCAGGACGAAGCTAATAATTCCTTTAGCTACGCCTAAGCAAGCACTTCATTTGATTAGTACACAAAATTTCGATATTGTGTAAGTTTGAGTAGCAGAAATGTGTTTTGAGTTTTTTATTTGATTACGAAGAAACCCCACCTTTTACGTAACGTCCGAATATTTTTCTGTAATAGTTCGCCTTACGTGTATAATGCATTAGCTCGGTAATGTCGCTTTAATTGGATATAATGGAAGTGCGCAATCATAGCTTTCCCGATGGAGAGTGACCCCTGGATTGCACCAAATATCGATAGATTTAATGGATTAGCGAGGAAACCATCGTGAGTTTTCTTAATTGTTTGATGTTTGCGTTCGAAATTGGACAAACGCGCCAATTGAAGAGAGAGCTTTTAATTGTATTCGAAAACAGGGACGTTGGATGAAATTTATCATAATCCTCTCTTTCCCACCACCGCACCGCATCGTCGATCGAAATGCAAATCCAATTCTGCGGCACTTTTAACAACGACTCGGGACAAATTAATTCAGCTAGGATAATCGCCTGGCGACTGAATACCGATTACTTCCCAATATCCTTTCGTTTAATAACGCGGGGTTCAGATATTGGTCTTTGTCGAATTCCGCGACGTGCTTCGTGGATCATTGCATTCCTTATATTCCGATATGACTTTGGCGGGCGAACGTGGAAAAAAATCGACTTTGGTAATTTTTGCTTCTAATTGGAAGGCTCAGATTCCAAGTAACGAGGTAAAAATGCAGATACGAAACGAAGTCTCTGCTTGTGCTGCGCCTTGGCTGCCGTAATCAAAGGGTCCAATCATCACTTCATCCAACTAGTAATCTGCACGTAACGAAGTTACGATTGGCAGTCGCTTCCTTCCTGCGTTCATCGCTACTTGCAATTAACAAAGCTGTTATCTGAACACTACTAGTTTATTATATTAAATTTCCCGGCAACGTTTTATTCGATTATTGCCCTGATGCAGAATTAAGGACGTCTATATACGAAAGACGGACGCTTATAACACGATTCGAAACTCTCGATTGAAAAAATTTCTACACGAAAGCAACTAAATCGTCCCGATTGTCAAAGGGAATTACACACTTTGTTACATGAACCAATTAAATTAGACAATGTAGAACCGAACCAACTTAACAAAGGGGACGGAAGGATTTTATTTATAAAACGTCAAAAGATTTCCTTCCCTTCTATCGTTACACTTTACTGAGGACATGGTCTTCATCAAGAGATCTTTCTTCCTTAAACGAAATGCGTTGATGTTAAACGCTCATTTCTTTTTCTTTTACTCCTACAATTTCGCGACTTTAACTTTTTATTCTCTTAATTGGTTCAAGTGTCGTTCCAGACAATTCAAGTAATTTTTAATTGACATTAATTCAGACACTGAAGTTACGGACGAGTCACCTGTAACCTTCCAAAGTATTCTCAATTCCCATTTTGTGGAGCGATCTCTAAAGGAAAATTGGCTATATAAATTAGACTAATTTGTAATTATTCGTCTTTAATATCGGAAAAAAGCTCATATTTTCTTCAATATATCTATTTGGTTCATCAAAATCTACAATTGAATAACTAACATATCACATAATATAAAGTGTCTAATTAGTATAATGCATTTATACCATCTGCATTTTCAATAGTCTGTCAATCTTTCTAGTTAGTTAACATTTTACGTAAGTGTACTACAACTGTCTCTAGAGACTGTTGCTTTTAAAAAAATCGAACTAAAGTAGGAAGCTTTCCTTAATAATGTGTTTCGTAATTTATCATCTTCGCGTAGATAAAGAGCGAAGGAACTGTACGCATAAAGCATTCATCACTATCATAGTCCTATTCCTATAGGTCTCTTATCTGTAATAAACAGAACCTGGGAAGCATCCAACTGTCTAAAAGTGTCAGTCAGGAGAACGCCACTCGACTCGCCAGGAAATGGGAGTCGTTAAATTTAAAGTTCCCAGTTCTCATTTAACAATTTAATTAATCGTAGGTGAATTTTTGAACGAGCTATAAAATATCTCGGTATAAATGGAAATTCCTCGACGCATTTTTACACTTTAATCCACTCTCTAGTGGAATTCCTTGGCGGGAACGTGAAGGAATGTGCACAATTGGCGTCCGGATTATTGCATACGCGCCAAAGGATTAGTCCCTCAAGAATTTTCATCAAAAAATGTAATGTAGGTCGATGAATTATATATAAGGAGCGATAAAACTCGACCGATTTAGTGCAAATTACCAATTTATTCAATGACCCATACGGCATTTCAATAAAAGCCATAATTCACTAGTTGCGAGACGATATCGGGAGTATCCAGACGACCGTCACACTAAATGCTCACTGAACCGCGTCTGTCACCACGAAAACGTCTCTAAACCTGTGACTAGCTGGGCGGAAAGGTGGGTCCTATACAGGTTCATTCTAACTACTCGTCCCGTGAAAGAATTATGTGTGATCTTAGAATGTACGTTAGCGTGGCCGTATCCGAACCTCATCACTCACATTCAACGTGACGTTCTTATCGTTCGTAAACAGAGACCAGGATGCGTTCGCTCGTCTTAAAGACTTTTCACTGCTCGCCTGGAAAAGTGGAAAAGTTCCGGCCGACAAATTCCGATACAGATTTCTAATCACGAGTTATCGAAGGTGTTGAAACTTCACCAAGATGCTCGTTCACTTTGCCCAAATTTCATCCAACGACTCATAAAAAACACAAGTAACGAATAAATAACAAAGAAAACACAAGAAGAAGAAGATGGCTTTTGCTGACGATGAAACGTGACATGCGGGTTTTGTTGAAACTGGCAAAAATGTTTGCAGCAAGAAATTTTAAGAAAGGTGACCTCGGATTTCAATATGTTTCGACATTGTTCTACAGGATCTACTACTCGTGAAAATAACTAATAATGGGTTGCTCGCGTGACACAAATGATCTATTTTTTGTAATTTTTAAAAATAGAACAAATATAAAATTTGATAAAAACAAAGCTCAAAATTCTTATTCCCTATGTTTCATTATTAGATTAACATCATCTTTACAAAATCCTCACCTTTTAGACGAAGAGTGCTGTATTTTTCTGTTCAAAAAAAGTGTCAAAAGTAGATGGTCTAAATTTGGATTTTGCATGAAAACAGAAATTAATAGGAACCACTTATTTTTGATTTTTCTCTGAACAATTAACCTAATAAAAGCACTCGAAAACACTCAAAAAATACCACTTTCAGACCTTTAAATGCGATGCTCATAAAATCCTTCCAATTCAAACTCATAGGTAATTCGCACCCTAAAAAACATAAAGAACAAACCCTCTCGTCTAAAAGAGGCAACTTGCTAAGCATGTCTAATTTAAATTTCAATTGTTGATATGATTTTGACCTGAACACATTGATAAATTTAAAAAAATCCATCTTTTTTTGAATGTTAACTTTGAGATTTTTTTTTCTGATTAGCGATATAATATACAAGTGTTCCGTTTCTATTCTAGGAAATAGATTATTTAATTTTAACACAAAAGTTTCCTATGAATATGTATCGAAAAATGCTAAGCAAGAAAGCTACACCCCTCAAGGCATGCGTCTTTTAATAGGTTTTTCCAATATCTCCGAAACCATTTTAGAAAAAGATACAAAATGTGGTACAGATAATAAGTTTGATATGTTTAAACGAATTCAAAGATAAAATGTTGAAATTTTTAATTAGGGGCTTCCTGAAATGGATGGATTTAGGGTCAAAAGTACTCTAATTATTTTGGCTGTGGTTTCTTGCCACTTTCAGCAACAAAATAGTTTTACATTTAAAAAGTGTTTTCCGATACCACTTACCGGTTTTGAGTAAAATCAGTTTTAAAATTTATGTTACAGACCATAAACAGCATAAAAATTTGAAATTATTTTTTTACCGTTTAGGACGCCCCTGATTAAAAAATTTGACATTTCATCTTGGAATTCGTTTACGTGTATGAAGGTTATCAGTTGTACCAAATTTTGTAATTTTATCTATTCTGAAATATTGGGAAAACCCCTTTAAAAAACGCATCCCTTTTAGGATGTGTAGTTCTCATTTTTCAAAACATTTGTCTTAAAATTAAATATTCTACCACCTATTTAAATTTGTAAGAATATAAACGGAACACCTGTATGTTACTGGAGAGATAAAAATTTCAGTGCAATGTGTCGATTAAGAAAATCCATGTTTAAATCCAATTTAGCAGCACTTTGTGTGAGTTACCGCCCCATAAGTTATCACCCTTTTAACGGCTGCTCTGACGAATCCCCGACCCCTGAAGCGAATTTCGGGTCACCGTGTCCCTTTTACGGTAATAACTCCGTGTCCCGCTATCCGAAAATCCTTTTTCCAAATCCCGGCACGATACCGAAACTTATACTAGCCATTTCGATAATGTTAGTTCATGTTTCGTTATCCGATCCCGGTAATATGGAAATATTACACCTTAAACTGATCGGGAATCTTCTTAATCAAGTCTCGAATAGATTTTTCTCGTCGTTTTATTGGATCAGTAAAGTTTGGTTAGAGGCGAATAAATGGTGTCAGCAGAAGCTGGTATATTAAAAAAGAAAGGGGAGTTTCATCCCTTGTTCGACGATAAAAAACGAAAACAGGAAAAAGAATCGCAGCATCATCTACAGAAGTTGCTCGCTTTACAAGAGAAAAACACAGTCGTCGTTATTTTAAATAGATTCATAGAGCGAATTGAACGGTTTTCGATACGTCGATGTCATCGGCAAAGTCACGTTCCGAAAAATCTCCTTTTAAAACTCGAATTTTACATCGGCGGATAGGCTAAATGTGAAAGAATCACGTTTCGTATCGCGCCAATTTCGCCGAAATAAAACGGATGACATCAATCGACACAACTCCTTGTCTCGTTTGTCACAATAATAAGAAACGGGAGACTAACAGCCCCAAATAACTAATTTTTATTTAACGGTTCAGTGGGGCGAAATCGAGGCTCTAATCGGTGGACACTTCCAACCTCGTAAATCTCGTTTTAAGTCACAATGTAAACTTCCAACGTCGAGTTTATGTCCCTGCATAAATATACATAAAGAAATTCCATTTCCACTCCGAGATGCGCTAATATCACGAAGATTTGTGCTGAACTGGCAACGAATCCATCAAATGTATAACGCTCCGACGGTCAACAGTCCAATGAAATATGAAAGTGTTTAGTGTCGAAAAGTGAAAAATTCGATCGCTCGATAACTCAACCGGAAACGCCTCATTACCGTGATATAAATGGCGTAAAATGAAATCACGTTGCGAAATGATTTGTTTAAATTTATCTCTCGCATTACGAGAGTTTGCAAGTTTTTATTTCCAACGCTGCAAGTGCACTCATTGCGTCCAAGTATAAAAACCCTTCAACTTTTTAAAAAGTAAATTTATTTCGTGCTACTCTCGCCGGTACCATTAATAAAACATGAGATTAAGAATAAAGTTTTATTAGTCAGATGCTTGGGATGAATGCATTTAGTGGTTATTTTTCAACAATGTTGTTACGACTTGTCTGGTTAAATACAAAGTAAAAACTTTCAGAATTACTACAAATCCACATTGTTTAATTGTTAACACGAATAATAACCTCGTTTGAACATTTATCACATTACGAGACATAAATTGCGACTATTATCAGATTATTACAACGTCGGTTATGTTATTGTGGCAAGATACACTCGCAAATTATGTCGATTTGATCAAAATCAACAGCAGATTTAACGCCTCCCAACACGTCCTAGAAAATTATTTTTTGAAAGGTCATTTGGAAGGAGCAGAGTCATGAGATTAGGTAATGTGTCCCTTCGCTGTGATTTGTTTTTCTGCCAATTGCCTCGCTTTGCTCGAAGCGGCAATTTCACGATGAGGTATCTACTTTGAGTACCCAAAATGACATTAAGAATATTTCTTTCACACAATTTTAGTTTTTGTTACCAACATTTTTATTAAATATTAACTCTTGGTTATGAAAATCATGAGAGACGAAAAATAGGAGTGTCTTGCCAACTCTTTTCCACTAAAATTATTTTGACAATCGTTTACGTTTGACAAAAGAGTGCGTTATCAATTGCCCAGAAAAATAAAAACTGCTTTCCAGGAAGCAGTTTTTATTTCGGATTGTGTTTTTTTCATTAAAATCGATCCTTGAACAAACAAAGATTGTTCAAATATTGAAATCTGAACAGAATCACGTTTAGAATATATGTTTTGAAAAGAGGACAAACAATGCGACATATTTTTCAATAAAAATGATCATTAAGTTTAGAACTTCGATAAAATTGATAAATGCAGATACCTATGAATAAACCAATAGGTAATTTTAGGCGATTACAATCTAATCTAAAGCAATATGAGGTACCATCAGTGTCGTTTGTGTATCGAACCTGTAGTGGTCACAACTGAATTAATATTGACCCAAACAAGTAAGAGAAGCAAGAAAATTAGGTATTAATTGAAGTGAACATTGCCCGAATTTATTCAGCTTTGGAATTAATTGTGTTCTGGTTGAAACAAGCCTTCAACATCACACAAAGGGACTCGCCATAAATCAAACTAAAACTACAACAAAATAAACAGACCGTTTCCTGATACGATTACAGCAAAACTTCATGAAGCGTAACGCAAAATTTCTTAAATCGATCATTTATTAATTTATTTAATTGAAATTGTTCAACAAAAATCTTCAAAGCAAAATCGTACATTTCGCGAAACTTAATTCAATTAATCGATCCTTTCAGTAAAATATGCTTTTCGTTCGTGAAAACGTTAGGTGCCCTTTTAATAAACCTTCGGTGCCCTCGCCGAACTTTATCTCTCCCTTTTGTGCTTCGCGCAGCTAAGGTTAAGGGCTCGTGGGGGTCGTTCCGAACCCTACCGACACAGCAAATTGCTTGTGATTATCCTGAATTAGAGATAGCCGAATAAATTATGTATACTCTCGACGGATGAAGAAAAAAACTCGGCCTTTAAGTACGGCGCTAAAATGTCCAAAATCAATGTCGAGGCTCACTTTAGAAAATTGTATTTGCCTTTCTTATTCGAGGGCTTTAGAGAAATCGGAAGAAGTCACACAGAAAATCTTAAACAAACGGATGCGGCTATTTGTTACTGTTTACGTTAGAATGTGAGCCACAGGCTTGAAAAATAAAGGACTCTCGGAATGGTCACAGCCGCCGCTTCTTTTATTAGTAGCGTTTATTTCGCTTTTAATTTATGGCTTCGGCTGCAAAAGCCTTTCTTTGCAATTGCACAATTTTTTAAGATATTAACATTGCACATATTTACCTTTAACGGCGTTTAATTTGTTCCCAACCATTTGTTTCGCAACGAATGCCGCCATTTTTGAAGATTATCTGAAACAAAAACAAAGTTTTTTCAAAATTCACAACTACACAAATAATAGGATTTTCTGCTTTATTAACGTTTATTATATTCTATAATATTCAGTTTTTACTGTTATAAAAATTATAAATCTGTATAACAATTTTATCATATTTTGCACGATTTCGTTTTTTACTATTTTTTTTCAACACTGATGAAATTAAAAACAGAGACTAACAAAAATCTGAAGCGTCATCTAACTGGAAAATGGAAGGTGAAAAAAAACATTAAAATGTTGCTGTTAAAAAAACATTAAAATGTTGTTGTTAAAATAAACTTTCAACCCGTATTATGCAAAATGGTGGATGCGCCGAGGTAATTTTAAAGCTAAATATACAATTGCAGAAATATGCACTTTTTATCTAATGTGTATAAGTAAAGCTTTCAAAACCCAAAAACACAATTAAATTAACACAATTTATACTTTGATATTAAAAAATTAAACACTTTGAAAATTTGTTATAATTAAATAAACAATTAAAAAAAAGAAATGTCAAAATTGACAAAATGACAGGATATACTCTTTTTCATATTAATGTGCATCAAGTAGGCTGTAGAACAGGTCAATTTTCTTTTTAAAAACTACACAATTTCCAACTTGATTTAAAATTGTATACTTTTTGGTTTTTGAGTAATGACGTCATTGCCATTTTTTTTTAATGAAAACCCCTAATTTTTTTAGGCAATTCGATGGATCTTTTAATTACAACACCAAAATATTAAATATTATATAAAGTTTTCAAAGAATAATCACCAAAAAAGTGAAATAATATCAACAAAAAACAAACATACAATTTTAAATCAAGTTAAGAATTTTGTATTTTTTAAAAAGAAAATTGTCCTGTTCGATCATTTTTGTGAAAACAAAATATTTTCAGTTTTAATAAATATGTAAGATTATTGCAGAATTTTGCCGCTCACTGTAAAATACGATGTAATTGACGACGTATTTTCTAGAATAAGTAAAAGCAGTAAGCTTAGTTGCATCATAGAAACAGTATAAGATATTAGTGTTGGAAAAAATACATTATGTAAATAGTTAATTTGACAAACAACAATAAATATGTAGTTAGTGTAGCTATCTAGTCATGTATTTTGTAAACAACAAATAACCCATTTCGTTTTATTATTAAACTTTTGATTAAAAATGACAAACCAATTAAATCAAATTTCACTTACTCTGTTTATATTAACAACATTTCAAATAAATAACTTTTTTGAATAATAGTAACGTTATTTCCAAACAAAAATTTCAACTCGATACACAATTTGCACAATTTGTATATGAAAATCATGCCAATATTAAATCTGATTTATAAATGAGTGATGACCAAACGCTACACATAAATTATTTTGAAGTTAGCTTCATTATATTTACCTTTACTTTGTTTGAATAAATTTTAGTTTGGGTTTAATGTGAAAAACTAATTATAGTGACAACTGTTGATAATTTACTTGCCTCTAAAAAGGTTCCTTTCCTAGATGGTTTACTGTTTAAACTGTTTAAAGATTGTAAGTAAAATATGTCTATATTTCGTTCAAAACAATGTCCGAAAAATAAGATATTTAACACATAATAAGAAAGCCAGAAATATTTCGTTTTTCTTGAAAGAATTTTAACAATGAAAAGTAAGTAAAAAAAATGTGTGTGCAAATTCCCTCGCTTGTTTGACATTATTTTAAACAAATTTGATTCTGGCGACACCCTCCATCAAAGCTTAGAAATGATGTTGTTTCTGCAATCCAATATTCAGTTATATGTTGTGTTGCCTACATAAAGTGGTAGGGGGTGGCGCCAGAAGCCATCCATGCTACTTTGGCGTATAATTATGGTCGGAGACCCCTTTGTCTACCCTACAAAATTCATAACGTGGAACGTATCCTCTGAAAGGATTCTCGAAGAACAAACAATGTGCTTTAGCGCAGAAAATCGTCACGACGTGTCCTTGCTTTTCAATAAAACGAAATCCTTGCTCAATCCCTTGATGCAAGAGAAATTATTTTCACATTAGTTCGTTTAACCCATCATAAACGAAACCCTAAAACTTTTTTTTTAATTGTGGGGTCCCTCGACTCAAAATTAAACGTCCCTCTCTCGCTTCAAGTAAATATTTAATTTAATTTAATGGAGACTAGAAAAGCTCAATATAATCTTATTCTGCGATATTACATAAAACCGGGAACTAATTAAAATCTGACGAGGGTCATGACAGTCAGTTTTTCCTCTGAGAAAGAAAAAATCCATGTCTAGTGGTTTCGAGTGAATTTGACACAATTTTGGGGTCGGACACACGACACGACTAAATCGTATGGCGCCATATTGCGCACGGGACGTCTGCCAAGCTGGCGCCATTTGACGTCACAAGATTTCCATCATGTGTATGTGTTGGAAAAACGCGTGTGTTTTCATTGAATTAATTGTGAGATCCTGAAATAATAATTTTTTAATCTAGAATCCGGCGAGAACGAACAGCGCATAAATTCCAAACGGGCGGAAAGTCCAACTTAAACGCACCGTTTTTTCACAATAAATTCAAACGACCATATGAAAAGGTAATTTAATTGTCTACAAAATATTATATATATTACGCTATGCATACAATTTACTCGCATGAAATATCGCGGACAATACATTTATGTTATCATAATAAAAGCCGACTTTATATTCAAGCAAAATCCAGCTTGTTTGTGAAACCAGCTTTGTGTACTGCGAATGACATGATAGTTTTTGCGATAAAATCCCCCTCATTTAATTTATTCACCTTGTATTAACAATTATGACAAGGCGAGGTCTCTGACATCACCCCTTACTTGAAATAACACGCAACCTTTCACTATTCCATTCATAAAAGACACACGATTACAAAACGCACGCCCTGTATCAATACCAGACTAAAGCAACAAAAATCTGTATCAACGAGACGTGTTTTCAATGAGGCTCCCCCGCGAAAGAAGCGCCAAGCAAAGATGAGAAGAGGCGCTCTCTAATCAACAAAACATGTATCTGTTCTTGAAAGTCTCTTTCAATATATGGAACATGGAATTTCCACTCAATAAGTCTCCCATGCAAATATCCATAGAATATTCACTTTAATATAGGTCGAGAATCGACAAGAAAGATGCGGAAAAACGCACTTGAAAACCGAACGACCGTATCAGGATGAAAACGACATTCTAATTAAGTTTCATTCACCGAGTGTCATTAATTTGACGAAGAATCCGCTGTCGATCGCACCACAAAAACCAAATATATATTCAAATTTCGTCTTCATGGTTAATTGAACGTGCATTGTCGATGTGTCGATAAGTGGTTGCCAAATTGAATTTGCGAAAAGAAAAGTGATCGCGATGTTATCATGACGGTTAAGTGAGAGATAACGATTATAACTTGTCGTAGGTTTAGATAGTAGCCTCAATTTACATAACGACTCCGAGGCGATAACTTTGTCGTTGCAAAGTTTACATGGTGGAAAACCGTGTCGAGTATTCCAATTTCTAGAGAGGAAACGGAATCTGCTTCTGTAATTTGCATAGAATTGGGGATTAACCTGCGTTCAAGTGCCTACTCTCTGTCGGTGTGTGTATCCGTTCTCCGGGGAAACACATACATGCCGACACAAAACGACCCATCTATTGAATTTTATTTAAATAAAATTAAATTTATTTGCATCGTATTATTGTACGTCGGAGATGCTAATCCCTCACTGAAAACTACAACTTTGGACAAGAGAATCCCAAGAGTGCATGAAAAGGGTACTCTCCAACATGCATTTGGGGAAAACCAAAAATATTTTTGAAACTATCAAACGAACAATCAGTTTAGCGAAAAATAAGAATATTTAAAAAAATAAATAACTCTTCAAATTCTGATTTCCACTGCTTTTATTTTTTCTCATATATTTACTTATTTTCTTTACTACAAGCGAAAAGGTTAAGTAAAAGTTAAGTTAAGAGTGACGAAGTCACGAGTGGACTTTTTTCGCGTGTAGATAAACAATCTTTATCGTCGTGTATAATATTTCGTTTTATTTTGTACTCATCTACCAGAATTTCTTGAATATAAACAGTAGATAAAAATTACTTTATTTCACTAAACGATAAAAGACTACTTTATCTATTGAAATTAGTAGATAAAAGCACTCCTTAACATTAAGTACAAAATAAACAATTTAAGTCGACAGAAGGAAGCTTGTAGCTTATTCAAAATAGTTATTCATAACTAAAAAATTACCACAGTGGAATATAAAAAGTTGCAATATGGAATTTTCTTCAGGACCTTCATACAAAAACCTTAATAAAAAATGTAGATAACATGCTAACACTGATTGTGTTAGCAAGACTACAGAATAAAGGTCTTAACTTTTTTCAAAAATATTAATAGTTATTTATGGTATAAGTGAGTTATGTTAGATATTACCTACGAGAGGTATGTGTAACCTACGAGGGCTTGCCCGAGTAGGTTATTACCTCGAGTAGGTAATATCTAATAACCCACGTATGCCATACAACGTTTTATCCAATATTCCCGGATTTTTATCTATTAAAACTATTAAAAATAATCTGACGTTTCATATTGAGAAGTGCCAAACAGTTGTCAAAACTTCCTTACACAATTTTGACAGTGTCGAAGAATAAACAAATTTTCAATTGATTTGCCAGGTTAGAAAATGAGAATTCGGTGGCCAACTCAAGTACAAGTGATCATGAACATGCAGCTTCTGGTTTGCAAGTCGTTGAGTCCAGAGAGATTCCTGAAATTCATTTTCACGAATTTTATTTCATCCTGCAATGGGTTATGGATGGTAATAACCCACGGTGCTAATGGCAACGTGGGTTATATCAAACAGTCTAGTCATTGCTCAGTTTACATAACAAAAACTAACAAGTAAAACAACATATTACTATTGAATATTGGATAAAAACATTTATTTTTTTAGAATGAAAGTCAAAAAACCATAATGTCTTGATGTCTTCAAGATGATTTTTGTGAAAAATTGAACTTTAATAAGAATAAAATATAACATTAAGCCTATTGGCAACATGGCAATAGTAAAATATTATATAGTTTAATATTTTACAAAATAAAGAGTCCATTAGCAAGTGTCACAGAAGCAAAGATCTTCCATTGAATAACAGAAATCCTATTATCAAAATATAAAACATTTGGAGCCTCCTTGAAGATTCCTTCCGAAGATTTTTCATATATTTTGGTCTTATTTTTTTTTAGCAAATTGATGCACTTTCTTGAAGCGTGTTTTTTACTAGGAATTTTAATAATATAATATGAATTTTTTCCAGAGTTTGCTTTAAAATAAAAAGTGTTTCAAGTCGATAATTATGCTATATGTTATTTATGCTTGCCGTCTGTGATCCTGTTTTTTCGCCGCTGAATCGCAAAAAAAATTCAACTTTTTCTTTATAATGCATTAATAATTCTAGCCTTTTTTTCTCTCTTCGTTCCTGTTTCTATTCCTGTGCGATTCATAATTTACGTTGGTCCCTCATGCCTTTCCACTCTTATGTCAAGATAAAAGCTACATCAAGACTTGTTTAAGAATGATGGAGCTGCTTTATACTTGCATTTGTTAAAAATTCAGCCAACGATGAAAATTATTAGTGGCCATTCTCGAGTTTTAAGCCCGTCCTACATTTAGAAAACGAATAGAGAATAACCTACGACTAGCACGGAAATGGCATAATTCGCGATAATTAGCTCTCGTCAAGTTTTCAGGTCGTGAATATGATTGTTACAGCTGCGTGGCGTGTAAAAGACAAAAGAGTAGGCAAATGGAGAGTTTTACAGGACATTACTGAGGATTTGAAGTTGAGTCACATCAAACTTTGCTTACGACTCGGAAATTATAGTAGCAGACGTCATATAAAATATGACATTTTTGTGGAAGAAAAATGTTGAATAAAGCCTCACTGCTTTTTTATCTCCCATAAACTATTTATGTTTTCTCGTTACTTTGTCCTTAGCCGTAAAATTATTACGAGCTACAACACCGATCCAAATCGATAACGAAGCACCAATTAGAAAAAACGGCCCGCGACACAATCAAACGACCGGAAAAAAATTCGATATTCAAGTGGAAATTATTTTTCCTATTAAATTACAAGAGGAAAATGGAATTCATGTGTCGGGTATAAACTCGAGCTGTATTATAACGTATGGGATAATAATTCCATTCCCGCGGGAATTGCTGAACTAAAGACTAAACCGAGGTTCTGACTTTTCCCACTCCCGGCACTATTGTTGAATTTACAAGTAAATTTTGCGTAAACTATTTCCGCAATCCATTGCGGACGTAATAAAATTGCGATATTATCTTGGTAATTATACGAAATGGCCATTAAAGGCGTCGAAATACTCCTCCAAACTTTTGCAAACCCGACCAAACCTCCCGTAACAAAATGTCACCGACAAAACTACCCCCATTTATAAGTTCGGTCAAAGCACAAAAGGAAATTGACCCAAACCCGGCCGTCGTATTAGGGAGATTTTGAATTAATAATCGATACAATTTTTCCCATTGGACTGGTACAAAATTGAATTGGTCGTGAAGCGGATCAGTCTAGTGAGTTATGGATCTTGGTCGCAGGGACAAAGTGAACATTGCATTTCAACGGAAAAGGATTCGTCATTCGGACGGCTTTGATAGAATGCGATTTGTCATCTCACGAATTAGTTTTAAACTGTACAATTTTTCATCCGGTTACGGGCCACGAAAGTCACGCTTTATCCCATCAAAATTGTAAATCTTGTTTTTGAAAGGAAATGGCTTAGCAATGGCAAAATAATCTCAACTTTTTAGCGTTTTATTTTGTACGAGTACAGATGCTGCCTGCACTAATAATAATCAATATATTGATAATTTCTTCAATAAAAGCAGATATGGGTTTATGGACACTTTATAAAAGAGCCTTAATGAATTGCAGGCCCGTTTCGAGCCAGCAAATAATGTCGCAGGTGTGCTTCAACATAATTTGATTTTAACGCGAATTTAATTTAAGAAACTCAAAATAGATTTGTCGCAGTTTCACTCGGTGTCACTTTAAATCTCCTGTGGATTTTTTTGGTGTATTTTCCCCCAGAGAAAACAAAATTGTTGAGTCCGATTTTTCGAAACGAGTTGGAATTCATGGGACGTTCACTTGCTGCAATAAAGATGCCACTTTACGGTAACAATGTGCAAGACCATGATGGGGAAATGCAGAGCGCCACTTCGAGCAGAATGCGAACGATGTCGAGCATGTGAAATCAAAGGAAACTCTTCCAGGATGCCTACACAAACATTATAATGCGAGATTCCCGACCGAGGAATGAATGATGACGCGTCTGCCGCCAAAAATCAAAAACGTCCACGAAAGAAACATAACGAACTCAATTAAGCCGAAAATTCTTCGCTACTAATTAAGCGTCGGGATAATAAATTAAATAAGGAGTTGTAGGGATGCGATATGATTAGAAAGCTCTTGCGGTTAATTTATCAAAAACAAGACAAGAGAGAAAAATGAAAACAAAAACAGCGTAAGCACCAACGGCAACTTTTAATTCCGGATTCTGATTAAACCGTAAAACGCGGTGAACTTTTTCATTTTAAATAACGTGAGCGCTTTATTTTCGTGTTTCCGATTTTTCCGGTTGACTTTCCATTCGCATTTATGGACTCACTAAGGAACGGCTCAGAGGTGTTTTCATTATTCCATCTCAAATTATCTTTTTTCTTAAGGGTGTTTTTCGCGCGTTGCAGGCGACAAAAAAACATAAATTTTCGCAAAAATGGGGAGCACTCTCATGGCACCCCTAACACGCAAATACCTCCCTTAATTCTGATAAGTTCGAAACGTGATGGCTCATGTGACGCGCTACTCCAGTTCGTGTTGAAATAAATAAATTGATTCGGACCAGTGTTTACAAAAACAATACAAGTTAAATGGAGTGTATTAAGTTGACAGACAATCAGTCAAAAACGAAACGTGAAATTTTCATGACAATTCTGGCGCACGTCGATCAAATCCACGGGAAATGAAGACATTCATCAGTGCTGAAAGTTGGAAGAGTGTGTTATGCCAAACGCAAATATTACACCATTTTTCTTTCTTTATATTTTGTGTTTCTCGGGAGTTTTTCAAGGACGTCCCCGTAAATTGCCTTATCTTGTTGTTGTCTTTTTATGTATCCCCCAAGACAGGCGCTACTTTAATTTCGATCGGAAATTTACACCTCTGATTTATACTCCCGCCATGACGAAACTTTCGACACGAATTTAATCGCTGGTAGTTTCTAACAAAAAAGTGTGTCGCTTTGGGGCGCAACCGAAAACCCTTCTCAAAGTTGAAACATTAGGTTTGTGTGTTGCAAACTCCTCGATATCTCGCCGAAACTAAACGACACGAATGTTTTACTCGAGCCTCGACAAAAGACTGGCAGTTTACGAAAATATCCAGAGTTTGGAGATAAAAGTTTTTATATTGCATTAAAAGTAGAACGTAACCGGAGATAAGACCGGGTGTTTTAGCTAACCCTTCCAAAGAATTAAAAAAAGAATTAACAGGGCAACTCGATTTCGAGTTGATTATGTACAAAATGGAATTTTCTCTGTACAGACGCTAACGAGGTCGAGTTACTGGTTAGTTGCGAAGGCAATAAAAACCGCGTCGAGGGAATGGAAGTAACACCGAGAATGGACACAAAACGAATAAAATCTAAAACTGTCTCATCAATCATGTCACAATTCGACTTGCACTCCTTTCGGGACAAAAAGTCAAGACTTTGAAAACTACTCGAGTTTTAGCAGGGAAAGGTGGGGCCCGTGTTTGCATCTAACGCACGTCTTGGGTCTTGACTAACCGTGGGATTTTCGACAAGGAAAATCAATAGTCACAGACACACGCACCTGATTTCATCATTATTCATCATGTTGATATCAAAACCGATCTAATGTTATTAATTTTAATTATGTACGAGATCCCATTTTCTGCGCGGATATGACAAGTTCAAAACCACTTTGATTCGAGACAGTCACGACGTGCTAACACTAAGTTATTCCATCCTCTCTCTGAAACTTTAAGTCGCGGAGAATTATTTCCTTTATTCCAGTTTAAATGCCACAGTATGAAAGGACCGCAAGACGAACTTACCAAGATCTCAATGTTACGCATCGATCAGTGAAGAAACATTTTAATGATGAAGAGGCGAAAATTCAGATTCATAACTCTGAATGCGTGTAAATAATCCTCGACCTGGACGTAAAAATTCAAGAGTCATTCGTGCGATAAGACTTCTTTTACCCCCATCAATTTCTAACATTCATTTACTAATTTACAAAAGCAAATAAAACTTTATTTTTCCACAAAATAATTTTTTTAATCATTAATAATATTTGCTCATTATGAAATCAGGCCAGCATAATTAACCTCGCTTCATTAATTAAAAAAAAGTTCACGAAAGTTTTCGTAAAACGATACATTGGAATTAGCTATACTTTTGGCAGATTTCAGAGGGGGAAGAGAAAAAAGTCTACGACTCGACACAGCAATTAAAAGCACGAATATCCACTCAAACTTTTCGGAATGTACAACCTTTAAGGAAGCACCAATTTATTTCGGTAATGAACTTCCAAGTACACGAGTTATCTCAAGCGTCTAATTGTAAAATCCCCTTCATGTTTTGACAGCTTCTTATTAGGCAAAAACTAGGTTAAAGCCATTTCGAACACAAATAGGATTATAAATGATTGCAGCTTACCTGTACCTAGCGGCAAAGGTTCGGTACCACCTGAAACAAAAAACGCCCGGATTAGTCCCGGAGCGAAGAGTAAAATTACATAAATTTCAGTGCGTCCGCAATATTCATTTTTTTGTTTAAATGTTTTGGTATTTTCACAAGTTTACATTGTTTTAGCACCGGTGACGGTTTTCGTTCGAATTGATTAAAACCTTGTAAAACCTGCAAGAGACAGGGAGATTTATCTGCGAATAGTGGCAGCAGCTGTGGGCGTCACGTCACTACTTTCCCACTTTTTCCTAGCCGATTTTTTCCTATCAATAGACGCCACAAAGACCTGTGATTATCAAAGAAAAAGATCCATACAAATTAGTCGTCTTTGTTTTTGTGAATTGGGTAAACTTCCCTCGACTAATTCCCATGTCAAGACTCCACTTTATTTCGGCTTTTATCTCGATTTCTTTATTTGACATTTTGCATGGGATAAAATGGGTGGAAGTGACTCTGTTCATTAGCGAACGCGAGAACTTTGCCACAAGTTAAGACAAACACAAACATTGTTAAACTCCCTTTAGCAGCCAGCTAACTGCGTAGCCAATATCGAGAGGTTCATGTTCTTGTTTTATTTACATTTGACTAATTGAAAAACATTGCAAACAAATCATCCCAGAGAATTAACGGCTCTTCCGGAAAACTTTACGCCGAATTAACTTCAGAAAAATAAAAAATTGGTTACTCAACAAAGGAGCTACAAAAATCCAAAGTGGAAATAAAGTCAAAGACAATCGCAGCAAATTTGATTAACTTTTACACTGGTCCTATCAACGTTACAACGTATGTTTTAAAAAAATAAAATATTGGAATCAAATTTTGTGTAATTCATTGCATCATTTTTCTTCTTTTGTGAAAGCTACAAATACAATAAGAAAACTCAACACACAAACAACAGTTGTTAATTTCGAATAATTATAATTAAATTAATTCGAATTTAAGTTGCCACTTAATTAACATTGAACAACGTCAAATTAATCGCAAATTAAAATTTTATTGCAATTAAATATACTCGTTACTTAACCGGCCCTTATTATTATTTAAATTGTTGAGTACTTATTTTTTGATATACTACGTGAATAAAAATTATGGAACAAAGCGGCTTACCTATTTAAAATAATTTGCCTTCAGAAAATAATAATTAATAAAAATTAAAATGCTATAAAAAAGTGATTGTATTTTGAGATAAAATTTTGTTTGGTTTTTCACGTATGCGATTTCTTTGTCAAAATGGCAACTTATCTATATGAAAATTTGTTTCAATAGAAACTGAATAAAATGTAACAGATGTACTCCTTAGATCGTAGCCCTTGTAAAAAACATTTTTACAAGAAGCAAATAGTTTAAGAGAAAGAAACGTATGGTTCCATACTTTTTATTCACCTGGTATGTAGTAATCTACACGAAAAAGTTTAAAAAAATTTATAACCATCAAAAAATTGAGTCAAATTTAGTAAAATTTCTGATTCAATATTATTTTGGGAAAATTTTGAATACAATTATTTACAGTATGTCCCCGGATTAGGTTTACAAGAGAGAAAAAATTTTATCTTTGATTTTACGCCAAAACTGCAAAGGAAAAGCATTTTTTGCTTCACCTGTAACAAGCAAATCTGTACTTAAAACTTCATTATTCTGATTCAGTGGAAAGAAACATTTTTTTCCTCTTGTTAACTCAATCCGGGGATATAGTGTAGTCTAAAAATTTCGGTCTATCTATTAAAATAGGACCTCGATTTTTTAACAGTCTATAAAATTCTTGTTGTCCTACTAACTATTAGAACCTATGATAACATAAAAGACAGAAGCAGTACATTGTTCAAAATATCTATAAAGCTCTTTTAATTTGTCTTTTTATCCATTTTAGGAAATTTTAATAAAGTTTTAATTGGGTCTCTCTAGAGTGTCCCTTAATTAGAATCCAATTTTAAAAAGCTATATCTGTGAGAAGAACTAAAATCTCATTAAAAACAAATTTTGTTCATAAATAGGTACAGGGTGTCAGTACTCGCACCCTAGAGAAAAATTTCAAGTAAGATAAGATGTAAGAACATGAAAAAAAAACGGTTTAAAAACCTCTATCTGTCAAAAAATTTTGACATTTATTTTTTTGACATTTTGACATTTTTTCCATGTTCCTGGTATCTTACCTTCCATGGCATTTTTCGCTGGGGTGCGAGTTCTGACGCACCCTTTATAAAAAAAAATGAACATTTGCTAGGTTAATGCTAACTAAATTTCAATTTTGATCAATTTAGCAAAAGGATAATCATTTCTCTCAAACTGTTTCAAATAAAACAAAGGATATGCGGAGCTAAAAAAATAATGCCTTGTTAAGGTCATTATAAAGAAGACATATCTGGTCGATTTTATCCTTAGACAAACTCAATAAATATTTAAGACGTAGTGTGTTTACGCGAGCACGCAGCTGCGATCTATCGGCAAATGAAATATCAATATGTCGACAAAGAAGTCACTTTGTATGTTTCAGAGTCGTTACGAGATGTTCGCTACAAGATGGATAAACGCTTTTAGGCTTTTATGTGCTCAAGAAGGACGTGAACGCAATAAAAATTTTCGCCGAAAAGAATTTTTCTAAATTTCTAAGTGATCATAAAAGCAGTAATCAGTTGGCAAGGTGATCTGCCAGGTCCGTCCTAAGATCAACATGGACGTGGTTCGTGGTGCGTGTTGGGTGCAGAATCCGTGCGAGAATCCCGAGCTCGTGTTATTTCTCGGTCGAGCTGTTCCGACTGCGGGGCTTTCTCTTAACACCTCGCTGAGTCCAACATCCACACACACCAACCACCATCAATTCAAAAGAGACTGTTTAAACATCGATTGATTGTTGGAAGACGTTGATTATGTAAACAGCAAGGGCTACTTTTTTCACCACGCATTTAAATAAAATTCCAGAAGCAATTTAAAACTTTGTGTTGACAGTAGAAGCCCTGATTTGAAAAAAAAATCAATGGTTGTTTGCTGGTAGAATATGGTGTCCTGAAGCGATGTATGCACAACGGGATTATTAAGATGCCTTCCCCGGAGTATCGTTCTTGCTTAATCAAAATTTCCGTCATATTTCTCTCCTATGAAACTTGGATAAGTTCGTGAGAAATTTCGGGGTCACTAAGTTTCCGAAAATGCAGTCGCGTTACCTTTTGCGTTCATTTCAAGTCGACTTTTAAGAGAAAACTCCTTGTTTATCTCTCGAGAATATTAACATTCTTCCTTTTACTACGTAATCAGAATTTCGGTCATATTTCTGTACCATTAAACTTAGATAACTCCGTGAAATATTTAGAAGCGAATCTACACCACCACACCCGATATGATCTCGAGTTTTCTTTTAAGAAGTTTTGCGATGTTTAAGCTTTGCATAATGCAATTCCCATTTAAACTTTATGACAGGAAATATAAATAAATCTGAGTAGTTTGAGGCGCGCCGAGTTGGGAAAAATGACTGTTTTTGTCAAAACTTCTCAAAGTTGCGCGGGTGAATTTAATTTAGTCGTAAAACCCACTAAATTACCATTCGAGGGCTTTTTTTGACGAAACACAATAAAAGAGTTTAATCCTTCAACATGTTTGCTGACGAAGCTTCATTACACGCGACACTAGTTGAAGAGGGTCGCTAAGAATCGATATGTGTTCCCTTCGATTTCGTCTTTAATTCCCGTCACAAGCAGTGATAACAACGACGGTGGGTTTTATCGAAGAGAGAGTTTCGTGTCGAAATTGCCGCAAAATTGTCTGTTAGATGAGGGATATTAATGTGTAATGGCGAACGAAACCGTCAAAGGAACGTTAAAAGGGTTTTTGACATCTGCTTCTGGTACTCTTCCTGAATGTAGATGGTCGTGGCATCGTTCACATATTTCATTAGAAAAATTATTATTTTAGCAAAACAAAGATCACAAAAACACTAACTGACAATCCTGCGGCGTAAGTTTGTATGTGCCCCGCTATTGCCAACAAAATAACTTACCAAAGTAATTGATTGGATTCAAGCTATTTTCATCAACAAATTCCCATTTTCACCCAACGTCAGTTTGCCACGTTTGTCAATAACAATTGTTTCTGACAAAAAGTGGTTACTACAGTGATCAACAAATATTATTTTGTTTTATAGTTTATAATAGAATTATTTACACCAGATGATTAAAAAGTAGGAACGGTTTTTGCTTGAACTATGTTCCATCCGTGACCAACCTAAGTACTTGCACAGAAAACCAGGCTCTCTGATTATTAACTGCATAAAACAAACGACCACTTCGGAAAAACTTTGTGATGGGCTCGGAACGTAATTTTAACAATTAAAAAAAAAAACTACTGATTAAAAAAATATTTAATTAGTGGTCATTTTTAGACTGAACTAAAAGATATTTCAAAAAACTCTATTCTTGAGAAACGATGACATTTTTTTAGTACTTCACACTGCACTAATTATTTTTTTCGGAAAGTAATTATTTTATGCAAAAACGCGTGGTTTCATACTTTTCATTTACCTGGTATGTAATGTAATGGCCGTTATTGCTCCACATGTTCGTATATGCAACAAAAGCATACATTTTAGAGACTATTTGCACCAAGTTTCACACTATGAATAAGAATAATTTCTCAAAAATAATCCCTTAGCATCACGAATTAATTTAATATTCAATTAGTTAAAACAAAACTTGTAACAACGACAAAAAATAGTTTTTTCAAAACGTTTTATTAACTTTTTTTAATAATTAATTACCTATCAACCGCAATATAAAGTTGAAACTAAAGCTCTAAAAAAATAATTTTTCACTATATGTTACGTTCTTAAAGCAATGGCAAATGAAACACTAATAAAACAATGATCTGTTAGCTATTTGAAATTTGAAAGATCACAAAGACGTTAAAATTGTTTGTTTTAAAATTGCAAATGCAGTCTCATAAAAATGTGAAATATGGTGGATACGCCGGGATAATTCAGATAATGCTAAAATGCTTTAAAATTTTAATAACAAAATGTAGTACATTGAATTCTGCACTCATCAACTTTCAGCCTCGCTAAATACAAATACATATCGAGCGATCAAGATAATTTGGATCCTTGGATCCGAAAAAATGTCAAGTACGAATAATAATATATCATTAGTTATTGTTCTTTTCACATTACATTTTTTTGATCATTTTGTCGAAAAACAATATGTAGGCGTATTCCAAAATAGTAGTAAATAGTAGTCAATCCAAAAATAAAAAAAATACAGTTTCAAAAAAGACTTTGTAAAATTGTTTAAAACATCAACAAAATCATCCACTTAAAGGGAGGTAGGGGAATAACGTCTTCTTGCACAATAGTTAAAAAACATATATTTGGTTAAAATTGTCGAGCACTATCTAGTCCCATCTTCAGTCTAGATTGTTAATAACATAATAACAATATAAATATTTGAAAAGATTAAAATAACATTTTGAAAATTGTTTAAAAAGTAAAAGTAATCGAGGAAGTGAAGCTTCTTCGATCACGGCATTAAAACGAATATTTGTTTTAGACTAGACTGAAGATGAGACTAGATAGTGCCCGAAACATGTTTCGACAATTTTAACCAAATTTACGTTTTTTAACTCTTGTGCAAGAAGACGTTATTTCCCGTCCCACCCTTGAACCAGATAAACTTGGACTTTTTATCAACGATGGAATTCTTTTATTATAAAATCACCCGCATTTGTCAGTAAATACATCACTTGTAACAGTCTGTTAGAGTATTAGGTAAAGCATAAGCATAAATTGGAATGAAAGTTTTCCGATGATTGAAAACGCCACCGTAATTTATTGCTTGTCCAACTCAAAGCTTATCTACACTTCGTGCCATTTTAATCGCCACACTGGCAAAGTGTGTTTTTTGGGGTCACAAACATTTGATTTTTGTGCAAAAGAAAAGTCTGTGAAACAACAGGACCCTACTGACTTTAGAGGCAAAATTCTCGACTATTTCACACAGGAAAAACATTATGAAAAGTGACAGAATAGCAATTGAGTTGGCACGACATATAATATTCGTTATCTCCTCTTTCAATTTTTCTAGCACCATCGTGTATATTATTAGTGCACATTTATAAAAAACCTCATTTCATAAGGCACTTATGGCAATTCTTCTTTGCGAAACCCTAACAATGTAGCTCGTTTTTTACCTGAATTTGAATCATAAAACTTGAATTGTGAGACTTGTTTTTTAAATACAGCATTACGCGACTTCTTGCCATCTCAGGAAGTAAGAAACCATAAAATAGGTACACATATCAAGTCCGGATTTAAAAATTGTGTGACTTTGTATTGTGTAAATTTATTCGGCGCGCCAGTTGGCGTCACAAGAAAAGAATCCTTCACGAAGTGAAGAGTTCATGAAAATCAAAAAGTTTCCGGCCCTCCTCGCCATCTTTAATTTATCTATATTTGGAGAAAATCGTCCGGTATCACAGCGAATAATGAAAATTCAAGATTAAGGGTCGAGTTGTCGAGGCTATCGACTCGAACAAGTCTGCCAACATTGCTCCAATTTCCCGAGGGATATAGTTAGTTCGCCTCGAGCAGTCCTACTGTTTTAATTTTGTCAATCCTCTTTAGGCAATTTAAAAGACCATCCTCGGGACTTAGTTTATTAGAGAATAAATCTTAAGTCTTTCTTCTTAACGAAAAGTCATTTGTAGTCTGATTTCGTTCCACGTCCTCAATGACATTGTTTTCCCTTCTATCCCTTGCGGAATTTTAATCACCCCATGCCGAAGAATAAAATAAACATCTTCGCATTTCCATATTATGCAAAACTCGCACAAGAAAAGTTCTCACACCATTGGGTGTCCTCGTTTCCACAAAATGAACTCGCCAGACACGCCAACATCTCGTGTTAATAAATCATGATATAGTTGCCAATTTGAAGTTGGTACCCCTACGCTATTAAAAAAAAAGTTCAGAGTGGCGTTTATAAACCACTCCGATCGATATTGTTACAGAACTCGTGATATTTTATTCATGTCCTAGTTTATTTTGGGTAAATACTCGTCTCGTGAGGTGAACGCTTCGACTGCCTTCTGTCTGTTTGTTTAAGTGAAGAGTTGCCAATTTATTAGTGTTTAATCTCCCTAGATTCAGAGCAAAATACTAGGACCTTTTAGTAAAGTGTAATTTCGTTACATAGCAGAATGCTTTTAAAGTCGAGTATTTAATTACTCGATGCCACCCTCCACCTTTCAAACTCCTCTCCGTTTTTATTTTCGTTGCGAAATCTCTATACATTCGATTGTCGTTTAACATTAATCTGAACCCAAACCTCGCCCTTCTGTCGCATAAAACACCCTTTGATGAATTACCGCAATCCGTAATAAAACACACCCAGTGTGTCTAATTACAGTCCTTTTCATCGAAACGGCGAAAATATCCCGTCTTCCACGATGCTCATACACAAATTCATTTCACTACCCTTATTACAAAGGACGGATCGATGCTTTACGATCGAAATCCGACCGACATTAAAACCCGCCGTTTCTCAGTTGGAGTTTAAACTATTCCTGCGTTTGGTTCTAACCCAATAAATAGAGTTTCGCTTCAGGCGTCTATTCTAAAGCAATTTTATTTTCTTAATCAGCCATATTTTCACAAATTTTGGAATAAAAAACATCCAAGATTTGCATAGTTAAGCTGAGTCTCGAGTGAAATACAAAACAAATCAAAATAAGTTACTCAAACAAGCTATCCTTGTTAAACAACTTATAGTAAAACTATAGCGCTCTTTGTTAGGTGCTTCTAAAATTAAGCAATTAAATCGTTTCCACGCCTTCAGACGCCAAGGAAATATTCAATAACAGCGAAGAATATTCTCATTTGTTTTCTCACTGCTTAAAGAAAAATATATGAAGCAATAAGTTGTTCACCCTTTAATTTTCTCTTACTGTCGCAGTTTCTTAAGAATTGCAAACCTACATTTTTGTAATTATAGAATTATACATTTTCAAATTCTGCTACAATGAAAACATTAATGATGCACACTAATTTCGTAGCATTATTGCTAAAATAAGCTGCAAACACAAGCTATATGAATTCGTATTTTAGGTTTAAAACAGTACCTACTGAATACATTTTATTTAGTTCGTTATTTCAATTTTTGTTTGCAGTTTGATTTTAATCATTTTTTGTTAAATAAATAACAAATCATTAATTTTTCGTTAATTTTAAAAGAGTTTCTCGTTTCAATGGTGCTGTATACATAAAACTTAAATCAAAAAATGCACAGTATCAATTAAAAAATGGACAAATGAAACAGAAACTAATTTAAAAGTCTCGTTTAACAAAAAAATCAGCCAGACGAAATTTGTATTTAGAATTTTCAATCCCCTAAAAATTCCTTCACATTCTAGTATAGCTTAAAACTGATTCTGATCTAACATTTTACCACATTATTCAAATTACACAAGGCGACAAAAAATGTCATGTCGTGACAACTTGACAAATTATATATCATTTTGTTCGTCTCAGTAAAACAAAAGCACTAAAAAAAATCAAAAAGTCCACACACTATGAACTAAATACCTATATTCTTTTCTAATTTAAATGAATTCAAAATAGTTTAACTTTAAAAAATCATTACTCAATAACTATTAGGCCGATTTCCTTCAAATAAAGACCATTCTAAAGGGATGGACTTGCCCTTTAAAATGATATGCAATTTAAAATTGAATATTGGCGAACAGTGTTCGAAGAAGTTCGAAGTAAATCGAAGTAATCTAAGAAAAACCCTAAGATTAAATTATTTTTTTTCGTCACCATCGTGTAGAGCATCTTTTTATTAGTTGGAATCCAAATTTTTTAAATAATATACCAAATAATTTTCAAAATATGATTTTTTAAAGTTAAATTTTGCTATTCAGGCATTGCGCCATAGAGGAGAAATGCATGTTAATCATCTTACTTAAAATTGCATTTTTATAAAAGTATTTGTTTTAGGACTCTTTTGCTTAAAAATGGTCAATTGCACTTTCTTTGTTCTAATTAGAATAAACAAAAACTGTTTCTTTACTTAAAACAAACAAAGAGTACCTGCGTACTAATTAAAACAAATAAAGAGTTTAAATAAAAGATCTAGAAGTTTAAAGCAGTAGCCTTAAATATAAGAGCAAATCTTTTACAAATCAAATGACTTTCCCTTCAGATTCCAACTTGTTCATTTTGTTCTAGCTTTCTGAACTTTTTTTTGAAAATATTCTCAGCGAATGCTTTCTCATCACTTTCGAGTGAATTTGATTTTTTTTGTGCATTTGATTTATCTCAGTGGGACGAACAAAATGATATTATGATTTGTCAAGTTGTCACGACATAACTTTTTTTTCGTCGCCCTGTGTTATTACATCAAGCCAAGCCAAGAATGATAATTTTACAAATTAAGCTTCCTTATTTGTTTTTTAAAATCCATATTTAAATCATCTGCTTAATTTATAAAATTAAATATCATTAAAAACAACCAAATTAAATTTAGTTCTCTCCCTGTTCTTTACTCTCAAATTGTGTGTTCCAAATATTTTCTCGTACAATTTTAATAACACCTTGTTTTGAGCAAGTCAATTTAAAGTTTCTTATAAAATCTTTATACTCAAAATGAAGTAACTAAGCTGAAATACAAAGGTAAAACTTCAGCTTAGTTACCTCAATTTTAGCATTTTTTTCAAATTATCTAAATTGAGAAAAACAGTGCTCGACTTAGAACCTGAAACGATCTTTTTTCCTCCAGATCAATTAAATCCATCCGGTGCTTCAACCACGAAATAATCACGAAAAGACATTAAGCCCTAAGCACACCAACAAGAGAAACGTTTCAAAAAACAAACAAAATCCCCGACCGCCATCAATCACCGCTCCAATTAATCCGTCTTTATTTATCAGCTATATATGTAAGGGGGTTGTATTTAAGAGGTGGGGGTTGAGTGTTTGCCCAAAGGCGAAAGATGGCGCCCACTGCACAAATTACCCTTTAATCTACTATATGCCTGACTAATTAAAGTCGTCGATGGTTGATGATATTAACAGCGTTTTAGGTCTGGCTCCTAAGGGCAACATTTACCTAATTCTCACTTTATTAAATAATGTTTGATGGGCCTGGTCATCTCGAACATACGAAGGAAAGAGAGCGCTTTAAAATCACCCGACCCCCAGAAAAGGGTTGTTATTGGAGATTATTGTCGAAGGCAAGCCACGATTCGGAGTAATCCGATTTACGTCCGGGAGCTTCTGTTGATTGGTAGCATAATAATAATGAATAGAAAAATTTCTACATACAAAAATTACGAACTTTGTCGCATTCCTCCCATTATTAATCCTTCTATCTCATTTCTAAAACATCATTGAAAGCGATTACAAGTTTCTGACAGGTGAAATTAATCGCGCGGTATGCAAGGCAAATTTTAAGAACCGGATATAATCCGGGGTTAAAGTTTGACTTCCGCTAGCTCTATTTTAACGGTCATTTAGAACAAATTAGGGAACATTAAGCCAAAGTTTCTCCATACGATACAAAACGAGATTAACAGAAAATTATCACAAAAAACAGTCTTTAATTACAGTTTTTTCGCCTCGCTAACTGTAAATTGTACTGTGCTAAATTTAAAAGCGCAATCGTTTTATCTGAAACGTTGTGGTCTTAATAGCACCTCAGTCGAATCCCAGTACCGGCTGACCGCATTTAATAACGGCTAACGTCAGAGAAGCATGCAATTTTCATAAAACTGTGTTAAAAACTTAATTAAAGCATTCAAGTCGGCAGCTTTGGCATTTTAATTTCGTCGTAATTAATTTCTAAAAGTGTTTTTTTTCCCAAAAAGTGGTCAAATGTATGTATATGACTCACCTTTCACTTCACGGTCAGCTCGACCAATGACCTGAAATCAGAAAAATCTCAGATTAAAGTTAAAAATTCTGATAGGAATAAAAAAGATTGGACAAAGTTTAGCAACAACATCCAAGATATAAAGTTTTCTTGTTTGGTAGACAGAAAGGCAGGTGGGTACATATTATTATTTAAGATACGGACGCTGACGGAAACGGAAGACAGATAAAGCAGTGTACAAAGAGAACGTGCCTACAAAGGCTCTCTGACGTATAATAGAATTTGAAATAATACGAAAAGACCCGCTGAATAAATGAAATAGTTCTTACAAAACAACTGGTGGAAAGTTCGCCAAACACGTTCGAAAATTTCAACACGTACACATATTAATTTCGCAAAAAATATTGAATAAACTCCTCGAGATTTGTTACGAGAACGTGAGCAAAAAGAAAATCGAAACATTTGCACCATTATCGGATCTATTTCAAAAAAATCACAAAAAGCGAAGCTTTTGAAACCAACAGAACGGCAAAGATTCTCTTATTGTTTCAAGCCACAGTCGAGATATTTCAATCACAATACTCCAAAACTGGAGCTGTGATAATTGTGTCAAAAGAAATTTAAATATGACCAAACACAACTTCTTTTAAGCACATTTTTAGCCAACACTTTGGTATAATTTCTTTAAAATTAACCTAGAAATACAAGTATTTCAGGTCCTTCTAGCACTCTAGCGACTTATTTATATTTTTAAACAGAATTATCAATTTAATGTTGCATAGAAAATTGTTGAAAATTCAAACAAAACTCGTTTGTGCGATTTAGGAAAATTAATTAAATCAAAAATGGTGGATGCGCCGGGAACATATTTCACGTGTGGAATAAACCGACAGTAATTAATCTAATTTTCTCACAGTTCAATAACGAATATATACGTAACGAATATTTTTAATTTTCAAATTTTCCTGCAACCACAACTAAATAAAAATTAAACAAGTAGAAAGCTGCGTCCTCTCTCCAAAAGTACAATCACTTTCAGACTTTCGTTTTATTGCAATCAAAATAAATAAATATAACTAGTTTTGGAACAAAACGTTTTTGGATCGAGTTTCAAAAATAATATTTTACTACAATCACGAAAAAACTTGAACTTTTCACATTGAAATTAATACGCAAAATTGATCATTTAACTGCACAAAACAGAAAACTTAAAATGACAAAAATCGATAACAGTTTTGACAACAATCGAAAAAATTAAAAACTAAAATTGCTCCAAATGCACTCATAACAAAAAAGGCCCAGAAAAGTGTTACAACGTTGTAGATACGTGAGAAAAACATATAAAAAAAATTGTGTATGTATGAATATATTGGATTAGAGCAGACAAACTGTCGGTCAGTGTGGTGTAGCGGCGTAAGGTCCCGCTCTTCGATAGGTAGGTCCGAGGTTCAAACCCCGGTTAAGTCAGAAATTTTCCCCTAATTTAAATTCAAATACAATTAAACAAATAAATAAATAATAATATATAATAATATATATAAACAATAATAAATAAATAATAAGAGCAAAAAAGCTTATTATAGTCACCCCGAATTTCGAAAAAAAATCAATTACTAACAATTCAAATAAGTATCAAAAGATTTCGTCTAAATGCTTTATTTTTTACCTTCACTCAATCTCCATGTTTTGCCGTTTTCTACTTACAGTGCTTCCAAATTTCCCAACAATTCTCAAGAAAAAACAATTGCTATCGCGCGACAAACATGGTTGAACGTGTGTGATAGCGCTCAAGCTATCACGTTTTAGTAAGGTATAACGCACCAAAATTTAAAAAAAAAACAAAAATAATGTGTGAAATTCTAATTTCTAATTATTATTTTTGGCCACTTGAGTCGTATTTCAATAGTGTCTTACTGGGGACTCGTACTGAGTCTACCTTAAATGTAAAACGTCGACTATTTCAAGTGTCATAAAACCTTGTTGTATACTTCAATAAAATCTCTTACATTTATTGTCGAAGTCAGACTTCCCCTTCTAAACTGAAAAATATCTCGTCTAAATCCACAACTGATACAAATTTCATTAAACCGCGATTCAAATATGCAAGTTTGAAAGAATTCTGCGGGCAAGAGTCTGATAATGTTTGAAAAATTTCCAACTCGAGGGTTCTTGTAATAATTTATTGTAATAAAAACAAAAGCAAAATCGAAACAAGACTATCAGATCCGTTTCTAATAAAACCTCCTCATTGAAAACCAACGAAACGGCAAAAATTCCAGCAATTGTTTCAAACCCGGAGTTATTCCAATTTCAATATTCGCGAAATTAGCGCTTTGATGTTTGGCATCAGGAACTCCTTAGAGTTTTCCAACTTCCGAAACGTCTCGATTTTTAATTGCAGCAAGCTCGCTAAGTAAAAACTTGTGTCCCATGAAAATAATCCTAACAAAAAGCACACGTGCTCCGAATTCCCCCATCCCTTGTCGTCTAAACACAACACTGGCTGTCAACAAAGGTAATTAAAATTGATGGAACAAATAAATTTCTCCCGTTGTTTACAAGGCACACAATGTTAAGTAGAGTCTCCTGTAATTACGTCGTTGCTTCTTGCGTCTTCGGCCGTTGTGAAATTTAAAACGTGTATGTGTGTGCTCGAATTCGAGACAGCTTGATAAGTCGGGGATTGTTTATGAGCGTACGTTATTGTGTGGGGCGATCCTGCGATAAATTACGTTGGCATTGCGGAAAATCCGTCCATTGTTTCGACGTTTCGTTAATTAGCAGCCGCTAGAATCGAAATTTATTCACTTAATTAGCAAAAATCTAACACCTGTCGGCAGAAATGGAAGCAAAGCGCGAACATTTCGCGCGCTTTTCAGACGATTAACCGACGATTCCCAAATGGATGCAAGCAATCAGCGTGATGATGACGTCGATGGAAGGATTGTAAAACTGACACTCTTCCATTATTAATACCCGACTTGTCTTTGGAGAATCATCTCGGAGGAATCCCCGAGAGAAGCTCCGCCATGAAATTTCGAAGAACCAAAACCGCAAGAATCCAAAGAACGCCAGCCACTCATTAAACCAAGATAGTAATTGATAACTCCCTCGCGGTATTTATGCCTTTATGAACACTATGCGAGACTTGCTCGAGCGTTTAATTACACAGAAAAGTCCCCCAAAAAAATAAATCGGAGACGCGGACCGGTCTCAATTAAGTTAAAAGTTTTCCCGCTTTAACCTTTAGTGGCGAATTGCATTACTTTAACCCCTTTTTTCCTGCTTTTCCTCAAAGAGATAAGACGGTGAACAAGCATACACATAGCTCGGACGATTTAATTACAATCGCAAATAGATCGTCGACGACTTCTTATTTCCGAGCTTCCGAATAATAAAACCATTTAACAAACGAAAGCTCATCATTATTTGTTCCCCAATCAACTAGAAAGAGGTCTATCGATCTTGGTATGCTGGTCGAGACGCACCGACGAGATTGGTAGACGATGTCTTACGTCATTGGTGGCAAGCGCAGCTAGAATAGTGATTAGTCCAAGAAAAATACCTCCTAAAAAATTCTGCAAATTAATTTTGACTCGACTTGACGTTGTTTAATATTCAAACATTGTTTCGGAAGAATGACGTTACAGGACGCAAATTAAACAAAATAAACCAAGAACGTTTACAATGGACGAGAACACTTTGCCAGATTTTTGTTTCACCATTTAAATATGAAAAACACAAGTTTGAGACAAATTCTGTGTACAATAAGTTTCACTCGCTGTTTACCCAACATTTGATCTCTTATGTGTGCTCAAAATTGGTGGATGCGCCGGGAAAATACGTATGTGAGAGGAAGTCATTCAAGTTCGACTTTCTATCTAAACATATAGAAGTTTAGAAAATAAGATGTCTACATAGCAAACTGCAGACTTAATTTGAAACTTTTAAAGGAAATGACACTAATAATAAAGCAATAAAAATTCAATTTTGATAAATATCAACATATTAATTCACTAAACCTTCGCGAACAGTTCTGTATGTTTAATACAAAAAAGAAGAAAAAAAAACACTAACGCCTACAAACTATATCGCATTTCTACTTTTCAAAGAAAAATACAAAGCCATACCTTCAAGCTTTAAATATTTTCTTTTAAAACTGCAAAACCTCGTTAATGTACATAATGTTTTAAAATAAATTTTTCCAATTCTAAATCAGTATACAAAGTACATCAATTACCTAAATATATGTGTAATAAAACAATCGTCTGCTAAAGAAATCGATCATTAATGCATAAAACAACTGCTCATCTCTCAAAAGTAAATGGTTTAGGACGATTATATTTAGCAGTAACTAAAGTTTAATCTAAGTATTACTAAACGAGTAAAATAAACTATAGCAACAAAAGTACTACTAAACGTTTTTTAAATATCTCCATAAATGAGAATCATGTGATTGCTAAATGTTTTAGTAAATCTCACCAAAATTTGAATTTTTATAAACTAAAGTTGAAGTGCTGTGTGGTCACAATATTTAATTTTTAAAACCAAATATTTTAATATCCACATTATTTTTGTTGGTTGCTTAGAACAATTTATAAGGCTCTTTATTATTCGTGGAAGAAGGTGTCCAAAAATTGAAAAACTTTTGAAGGTGTTTCCTTGGGTCAACATAAAAAAATTCGAATTGACCTATCCGGTGATAAATAAATAAATTTACAAAGATATACTTTTTTTAACGCTGAATCTAGGAATGACATCAAAAGTTGTGTATCCTAATTAGGCACTGCTGTCAGTCTACGAAGTAATCCAGAAAGACTGTCTGTTGGTAGCAGATTTAAAAATATTTTTGTTAATAATTTGAAACCGGATCTGCAACTGGATACGGTTTTGATTGACAAATACTTGACGTCCAACCTCTCAAGATTGTTGAATTGTTGTTAATCAAAAGCGTACTCCAATGGTAATCTTAAAAAATTAGAGTCAGGATTGCCAACAGATCAAAATCAAAAGCGTATTCCAATGGTAATCTTAAAAAATTAGAGTCAGGATTGCCAACAGATTCATTCATTGCGGATCGATCACTTACATACAAAATTTAAGGCGTAAAATTTTGATTTGGAGATTTTTTTTTGATTTTTGCGGATTGGGGATTGTTGACTATTTTTCTTCAAAAAAAGTCTCTTGTGTTATTTTTGTACGAAGCAAAAAAACGAGTTTTTTTAAAGTTCATTTTTCTCTTGATTTTGGACTTAATTTTTCTCTCCTTATTAAGTCCTATCACATTGACGGTTTTAAAATCAAAAGAAAAATAAATTTTTCTTTCTACTGAATTAGAATAATGAAGTTTTAATTACAGATTTGCTAGTTTTAAGTAAAGCAAAAACTTTTTCCTTTGCAGTTTTGGCGTAAAATCAAAGATAATTTTTTTTCCTCTTGTAAACTCAATCCGGAGACATACTGTAGGTCCAGAGAACCTTTTTTTATATTGATCTAAAGAATCACTTCCTAAAATTTGTCAATGTTTTTTCCGGACACCTGTATAGAAAAATCAATTGATTTATACTGTATTTTTTTTCTTAAACATTTGCTTTCTTTTTCACTTACTTTCCTTAGTTCTCGGAGTAGCAAACTACGCAAAATTTTGTAATACTCGTATTGTTTTTTAATTCAAATTCTCCCGAAATACGAGTATTTGTAACAAACGCTGCCTCCTTTATTAAACACTGTCAATAAAATAATAAAACAAACTTATCTCATAATTATCTATTTTTTCTATATTTTAATAAAAGTGGTGGATGCAACAAAAAGATAATATAATTTTTATAAAGGCATTATACAGTTGCGGATACAGAATTTTACGATTTGTCATTCGATTAACAAAAAATGTAAAACTGACCTTAACTGGCAACTAACCTAACTTTCGATTTTTTTAAGTTTTAACCTGACAGCTAGAGAAAAAATAACAACAAACCAAAATAATTTATTTAACTGTATAAAAAACGTGCATTATTGTATCGAAAATTGTACGTCAAAAATAAATTTTTAACTAAAACTTTCAAATTTCAGCTTCAAATGTCAATCATAATGAGAACAAAGCGTAGCCTACATTGACATTTTTTGAATTGACATATACAGGGTGCGCCAGAACTCGCGCCCCAGAGGAAAATGTCAAGTGCCAGCGGCAATAGATCGCCAAAAAGTGCAGCCGAAGAAGTAATTTTTGCTTGCATAAGAAAGTTATTCGACTCTTAAATCCACCAATCCCAGAAGCGCACTTCAATGTGTGATTGAAAAATTATATCCGTTGCTAGGTTACAAAAATAATACCATTTGCCCAGAACTTTACCAAATAGCTGGTCTACTATAATTTTCACATTTAATTTATTAATTTTCTGTCAACTGTCATGTGAGTGACTTAATCTGCTAGTTTTCAGTATTTTTCTCGAATATTTCTCGGTGAAGAGGTTGTACACAAGTATAATGAGACAGAATCGTTAATTATTATCAACAATTATCAAAAATTATTTTGAAAACTCGATTTCCAAACATTCTGGTCCGATGAACCGACTTCTCTAAAACTTCTTCACAGGTGTTGCTCCTTGTGAACTTTTTCTTCGATCTTATACGGRTTAACAAGCCGATATTGAATTTTAGAGCTTGAAAACTAATGCATTATCCTTTTGAAAWAAAGAAGCAATTGTGATCGCCGGRCACAGACGCTAGACCAACCCCCTATTCTTTCAAGGTGACACCACGGTTATCGCTGTTCCCAGACGTTAGTGAGACTGAGAGACCAGAAAGACATGAAGTACTCAAGTTTCTTTATTTACTTTAATGCAAAATTAACAGAAAAATGTTCTTTTTATAAGAAATTGTGCTTAAATAAAACAGGTTACTAATTTTAATATCAAAATTGTAGTTTTACTCTCGTATTTAGGCATTCTTGGCCAGTAGA
Source organism: Tribolium madens (assembly GCF_015345945.1). NCBI lineage: Eukaryota > Metazoa > Arthropoda > Insecta > Coleoptera > Tenebrionidae > Tribolium > Tribolium madens. The sequence continues at coordinate 8,623,808 of NW_025400983.1, forward strand.
AATTCTAACCTCAAAATTTTAACAACAATTTATTGTTGTTTTCTTCCACTCACATGAGCTTACTATAACCCCTTGGCTGCTTTTTCATTAAAAAATCTAGAAGAATGTTGCGATGTTTGTATTTAGTACGAAAAATTAGCATTTTTGCTAATGTTTTAATTTCGAGGGCATTTCAGCAACGCTTTTTGGTGAATTTGTGGGCTGGTCTTCTGGGGAATCATGTGGTTTGTCAATAATATCAACTAATTTCAACATAACGTGACTCACTTTGTAAAAAGTACATTTTTCTGTTAATTTTGCATTAAAGTAAATAAAGAAACTTGCGTACTTTTCATGTTTTTCTGGTCTCTCACTCTCACTTGCTTCTTTGTTTCATAAGGATAATGCTAGTGCATTACTAAAACTAGTGTTTTCAAGCTCTAAAATTCATTTATCGGTTTGTTAATCTGTATCAGATCGAAGAAAAAGTTGAGAAGGAACAATACCTGTGAAGAAGTTTTAGAGAAGTCGGTTCATCAGGAGTTTCCCGAATGTTTCAAAATAATTTTTGATAATTGTTGATAATAATTAACGATTCTGTCTCATTATACTCGTGTACAACCTCTTCAGCGAGAAAAATACTGGAAACTAACAGGTTACGTCACCCCCATCACGATAAATGTCAAACGCAAAATTACAGTAGACCAGCTATTTTTTAAAATTCTGGCCAAATTGGTATTATTTTCGTAACCTAGCAACCGATATAATTTTTCAATCACACTTTGAGGTGCCCTTCTGGAATTGGTGGATTTAAGAGTCTAATAACTTTCTTATGCAAGCAAAAGTTACTTCTTCGGCTGCACTTTTTGGCGACCTAGTGCCGCCGGCACTTGACATTTTTCTCTTGGGCGCGAGTTCTGGCGCACCCTGTATTTGATGTCCAAAATTTCGTGGCCGCAATTGTACATTTCCAATAGAAGCAAAATTTGCAATTAATATTAATTAAAATTATTCACTGTAAAGGTAAACTCTCTACTACATTTATATAAGATGTGCTTTATGTTTTTCGCCTCAGCAAGTACGTACAGTCCGTTTTTCTAAGAGGTACATGGGTGGGATCGAGAATCTGCGCGAACTTTTAGAGAAGGGAGCTTAAATCGCTTGCCAGTGGCGTAACATACGTGGTGGAGATAAAAAACTCGTACGGCCAAAATTTTAATATTGTAAATCAAAGTCTGCAGTGCCAGTCAATACCATAAAATGGATTTAACTGAAACTCAAAAACAGACTATAGCACGAAATTTAAGAGACGGAATTTCGATACGGGCAATTGTTGCTGATGGTGATGTTCAGCAGATTCAAATCTGAGTCCATCCTATCAAGCCTATCCATCCATAACCTTTTTTAAAAAGAGCGATGTTTACACAACTCAAATTTATAATTTTCGGATCTGTTGTTCGTCATCTGTGTATGATTTTTTTTAGCCAACCATGGTACATTTGTTATTAATTATTGAACATTTTAATTTTGAATAATACCAGTAAAATAAAAGATTTAACAATGTTCATAATAATTTTGCATCACATTCTTTACGTACCAAATAAAAGCTTGAAATATTAAAAAATAATTGTTTGTACTTACCAAAATTTGATTTATGCTTGCTAATGGACGTTTTTTCGTTTGGTTTGGGTAAGTGTAAGGAAAATTAAACTACGCTACTGATGACATGCAACCTCTACGTCAAGCATGCGCGTTACAAATTTGGTCTTAAATGTGTTACTGGGCCATTATATTGGTGTGTACTTCTTAGAAAAACGTACTCTAAATAAAAACGTAAAATTTTTCAGCGTGTTTTATTATTTACACTAAATTAAATATGGAACTTCCCATTTGATTATAAATATTAATCGTTGCTACAGCAACAAATCCAAATTTTAATTCTTCTGCTAAATTTTCCACTGCGACTATACTGAACATGTTCATGATTGTAATACAAAATTTATGATAAAATTTACTTTCTGTTACAAGCATCGATTTATAGTTATTTATTATACAAGACAAGATAAACAAAATAAATTGTTTATCTACGAGTGAAACGGTTAAGTTTACGAGTGTCGAAGTCACGAGTGGACTTTTTTACCTACTAGAATTTCTTGAATATAAACAGTAGATAAAAATTACTTTGTTTCACTAGACGATAAAATAATACTTTATCCACTGAAATTAGTTGACAAAAGCACTCTTTAACATTGAGTACAAAATAAAAATAGATATTAAATCGTCAGTTGATAGAATAAGCTTCCGATAAAAATAAAATCAAAAAATACGATCCGCTTTGTGTCCAGATAATTATTCTTGATAACTACAAAGCTTTAGCCGATTGTAAAACTTTTTCATGTACATAAATATATTGTATGTGACAGTCTTAAATACCTTTATAATTTCCATTTACGGAAAATCCTGCATTTCAAAGCGTTTGTATGACAAAAAGCTTCACTTATGAAGAAAAGCTCTAAATAATCTACACGATTTAAGTACAGATATTTGTTGAGCAAAATAGATCGTAAAACTTTTAAGCCCGCTTCAGAATAAATGTCGATTAGATTAATCTTTAGTGTTTTTTTGCAATCTCTATTTAAAATTTAAAACGCAGAACACGGAACTCTCATCCGGCATGCAAACTTTCTATTAATTTTAAAAAGAGGCCTAATCAAACTTTAATAACTCTGTCAATAACAGGAAGTTGCCGGCGAATTTTTATTTTATTATTATTATAAATTAATTTGTTCGCGTCCTTTATCGCGAGGAATGATAATTCCAAAATAAAACGGAAATTGAGATTTTCCTTTTTTTCCCAGTTATAGACTCGCTTCGAGAGGACAGTAACTCAACTCCCTCTTCAAAGTTTAATTGAAAAGGAGTTTGCAATTCCTTTTTGTCATCCGAGTCCGGGTCTAGTACCACCTAAAATACTTTCCGGCCATCTGATGCGAACCCCCGTACTAATCGTCGGTGGTTCGGTCTTAAGACGCATTAGTCCCTGTTGAATAATTTAAGCGAGAGGCTGCATTTAGGTCCGCCATTAAATCGTGCATCTTGGAAACGTCAGACTTATGTTGTGTGTAATGTTGATACCAAATTAGCATTTTCCCGCAACAATTCACGAGGATCAAGTGGTCGGGGGAAGAGTTTTGTTTGAGTTGGAGGGCTTATAGAGTCAGTAAGATGGCGCGTGACGATATAACGGACGCCATGTTGACGTTGCTGTCGCGCGTATTTATTGCTACCTTGCATTTTACGCCTGACTAATTGTAAACTTGTTGGAAGAAAGGATATTTCATCCGAGAGGGCTCATTTGTAATGCCATAAAGACGTCATGCCGACGATTAAGGCATAATTAATTAAGACGCTCTCGTAAGTTTGATTGGTCTTTATTAAACGAAACTGATTCTCGTTATTTTTATATTACCAAGAGTAAAACATTTCTATTACAAAGTGGTTTTTTAAACGACATAAACAAACAATAAAGCCTCTACATCGCCGAAACAACTTTTTTTAATTAAAATGCTTTCATCTACAAAGAGCGCGTTGGGAAAAACAAAACCGGTCAATACCTAACAATCTACAACCATGATTTTAAACTTATCCCATTATTTTACCACGTTTCCGACTAGTTGCTATAGCAACAGTTGCTTTGGCAACAAACTGTAATAAATAATTTATTAAAACACGAAACATTATTGTATCTTTGGAACTGTTCTATTAGGTCACCGTTGTGTATTGCAATTTAAACACTTCAAACAATTTAAATCCCAGCAAATCCAGTTAATTAGTAAACGTTCAAATACAAACTTGATACAACTTTTTTCAAACTTTGACGGCATTTGAAGATTTTTAATATTTCAGGCGAGAAAATTGCACATCCGTGCAAATTCAAATGTTCCTAAAAAAATTATGATGTAATAATTCTCCTGGGAAGATCTTGACAATCATTCATCAAACGATTGGGCTGTCGAGAATTTTTATCAAAGGCAAATATTTGCTATAAATTTTAACCGCAACCCACGTCTTTACACTCACAAACAAAACAGGTGTGGTATATCTTAATTAAACTTTATTTTGAATAAAATTTCTGGGTCTATTTCTCTGTTGTGTATGTGTACAGTTGGAGACAAAATACTTTGGTCGTCAATGTCACTTGAGTGACATTAAATTGTAAAGCATGCTTCAGGACTGTTAACCTTATTTTTAGCTTCTGTCAATCATAGTTGACAAGTTGTATGTATATATTTTTGATAGGAAAGTATAATAGCTGTCATTAATTTGAAATAGTCATTCATTTTAACGTTAAAACTTGACTTACATTAAAGTGTCAGAAAACTGACGACCAAAGTATTTTGTCTCCAACTGTAATAGCTATTAAGACAACTAAAGTTTTATAGACAGTTTAAAAATCGAGGTCGTAGTTTAATGTAATTTAATAGGCGATTTTTTTTAAACTATAAAACCCATCTTGTCTTCAACATATTTTGCAAACCTAATATTGAATCAAAAATTTTACTAAATTCAGAAATTATCATGAAAAAGTATGTCATAATTGACAGAAAATATGCATCAGCGTATTTTATAGACACATAAGATACGTTGCTATGGACAACGTACTTTATAAATAAAGCGAATTTTAACGGCAACATAAGAGGTAAGCTTAAATGCACATAGAAACAGTATAAGGTATTAGTGTTCCAAAAAAATAGTTTAGAAAAGCCAAATAAATACAGACTCAAAAAACTATTTCATAAATTGGAACATTCTGCATAAAAAAACAATTTTGAAACGGTTTTTACCCTGATTTCTGCAACCTAAATCTTTCTAAAGTTCGAATTATAAAATGTTATTGCATTTAATTTATAAACGACATAAGTATTAACTTAAAAACTCGTAACTAAGACACCCTGCATAAAAAGAAATCTATCAAAGCTGATAGATGCCTGACAGCGATTTGTGTGACCATGGTCATTCATTGCCGTGAACATCATTCATTCAAAATTCATACTTTTTGCTTTTAACGTGGTCCTCACTTGATACCTGTGATAACTTTGAAAGTTTTTGAAAATTGTTGTCCAGTACCTTTAACGGCACAGATTCAATGACAACATTTTTATGGCATCCTCTATGTATCAAGATCATGTCAGTTTCTTTTCGTTTATATACATATTTTGAATTTAATTTGACACTGTCAAATTTAATGAATGACCTATTAACAACTACTTTGATTCAAATTTATGAAACTAAACTTTTCATACACAACAAAAGCCAAGTTATCTGTGAGGATGTATTTCAGGTTGCGTTTGAAAATCGGTTAAGGTCTTTATTATAAATGAATCGCCCTGTATTTAACCAACTTTTTCGAATTTGTATTAAACTTTCAAAGTGTATTGACGACAAACATGAATATAAAACAGCTAACAAAATCTTTATAAAAATGAATGTGTCAGTTTTTAAATGTTATTATTAATTGTCAGTTATTAAATGTTTATGACAGAAAAAAGTTTTAAAACAACTATGTCTTTTATACAAAAAAATATTCTAGGCGTCAAGAAAAAAATTATAAAACCTAAACTTGTTACGAGTACTTCTTATTTTCTCATTTTGTTGCAAATAATAATGTAACTTAATATCACCTTTTTTGTTCACTGACTCGAGTGACTACCATCGTAGTTGCAGCAACGAAATAACTGAATCAATATGATGTTAAATAAAGAGCACCAAAAATCTCGTTTTTAGTCTGGAATTTCAAATTATTTTCACCGTGATGTTTAATTATTTGTCTTTGTTTAAATGTTAAAATATGGTCCAAATTGTAAATGACAATAAAACACACTGAGAAAAAAGCAAATGCTAGAACAAACAATTTTGCTTTTTTGAATTTTATTCTTTTAATCAAAATGATATTTATTTCGGCTAAACAAATGTAATTTACTTTAAGCATCTGGAAATATTTGTTCCAAGTAACAAAAAGTGTTACAACTATTTATTTTGACTCAATTACAATTACGCATTAATACCGAAATTTGTTTCATGAAAAAGAATTTTATTTATTTTCACACTTATAAGTTACTTCCACGAACAAATAAAAGTTTCTGAATGAAACCGTTAGTTGTTGTTTTTAAACAAAAATTGTTTTTAAATCAAAGTTCCATTTATTCGGATAACACTATACATTTTTTAAATTAAAAACTTGTGGTTTCTTTTCAATATGTGTGTGCATTAATTCAAGTGTTAATGTGTTTGACTCGGTGTGTCTCCATCCAGTAGCACATTTGCACCTCGCACGTTGGAGCCGTAGTTTGAAGTGCTGATTGATAAGTAGGTAAGTGATTAATTAAATATTTCTATGTATCAGGTAGGTTTATTTGTCTTTTAAGAATGTTTTTACTGATTTTTGAACGCCAATCTTATAAATCAATAATAATAATAAGTATACCTACACGTTTTCTGTTCTAAAATCATAATAAAACCGTTAGTTATGGCTTYCCTTTCTACGTAAAAAACAATCGAAAGTGTTGATATTTGTTTTAATATTATACTAATAACACACATATTTTTTTTWWAAATAGTATAGTTTTTAATTGCTATGTGAGAAATAGCTTAAGAAATTTTTCTTAGGTTTTGTGTCCAATAAATAAATAATATAATGGATGAAGTGAGCAAATTAATTACCGAGTGGGGGTTCGAAAAATATATCCCAACTTTCGAGAGTAAGTTTATATTTTTCCGACTTTTGTGTTTTTGCATCTTTGTCTAAATGTGGTCCATTATTATTAAAGTATATTTTTAAATTTAGAAGAAGAGATAGATATGGAGGCATTAAAATCCCTAACAGAGAACAGTTTAAAAGAATTAATTCCCACTATCGGACCAAGAATAAAATTTTTAAATAAATTAAAAGTGTTTAAAACGGAATGTTTTATTCAAAACGATCCAATAACACCAGAGACGTTAACGCTTTCGTCAGTCTCTTCACCTATAGTAACGGAACATTGTTCACCCTCGGTAAAAATTACATAGATACTTGAACATTTTTACCTAATTTTAGCTTTCAGACATCTGAACCGGTTTTACTAATCGGTAACTTTGAGGGCACTGTTAATGAAACATGTACAGGTAACCGCTATTTTTTTGGTATAACTCAGCATTGTATTTTCAAAAAATTATTATAGTAAGCAAGGATACGCCTTCCTGTAGTACGACAGATGAAGCTTGTCTTATAACTGGGCAGGAATATTATAAGCAGGCCTGCTCTCGCTCTTTTGCGTTTTTAGGTGAAGAAAATTTAAATAGGGCTTGCAGGATGTCATATGACTTGGACTTGCAGCAATTTTTGAATGCGACAAATGCCGGCCGTTTTGTTTTAGAAACTTATTCGAAAACAAAAACATTGACAACAAAAACTAGGAACATGCTAGTGAATTTGATTATTAACAGCGCAATGGCTGAAGCTAGGAACGGGTGCGAAATATGGCTTAAGTGTTTATTAAAACACTACATAATTACAATTTTAGAAAATTAACTGCGGAGGATTTTGAAAATCTGTCTAACAAAATTTGTGATCTTTTTAAATGTGAACATACTGGAACGTATTACATTCCACGTTGTAGTGGAGCAGGGCCATCTAAAAAAAAACCTGTGAATGCGAAAGGGAAACTTGTGGATAAATATAGAAATTTAAAAAGACTGTACAATATTACCAAAGATTATAAAGAAAATTTGGAAACCGATAATGAGTTGTCTAATAATCCTGTTACGGGTAAGCAAAATCACATATTATACTCATATACACTTATCTAGGTATACATTTTATTTTTAATAAATTTTTAAGACGATATGGATGCCAGTGCCAAATGGTTAAAACATTGGAATGAACCTTTTGATACTGTATTATTGCACTGGGATAATTCATTTTATATGCGTCGTAATAGCACGGTAAAAACTGTTGATCAGTTTTTAAGCGAATGGCCAATTTTAAAACATCAAGTAGCTACCGTACTAGTATGTATTTTATTACAAGTGGGTAACCTAAAAATATATTTTCTAACCTAAAAATTTTAGATTGATACGGATTTTAAAAAAATGTTTCCTAATGCTGCAACCAAAATGTATTTAAAGTGGGAATTATTTTACAACAAACTGTTAGAATGTCCAAATATAAATAAGCCAGATGAAATTATAATGGCACAATTAAAAAATGAAAAATTATCAGAGGGTAAATTATATGTATTTATTTTATCATAAGTTTACTAAAACAATTTCTTTTTTAGATGGTAAGTGTGCCGTCCAAATTGCAGCTTTGCCCGTGTTGTTTCCTCCAAAAGGAAGATCAAGAGTTAAGAATAGTCACTGGAAGCCGAGCATATTGGAATGCCAAGAAAGTATTATTAATCATGTTAAGGTCAGTTTTATACATATATCATAACATACTTATCTAATGTATCAAAAAACATTTAGATGAATTTTGTAATAGAATGTTTGAAATKTATGTTTCAGATTTCTGGAGAAATAGAAAATTTTATCACCGAAAGAAGTCATCRCTTCAAGGCTCTCAGTAGAACTATCCAACCATATATGATTGTTGTGGGGCCAACAGTATCGGAAGTAACAGAGAGCTATCTGATTATCGACGCCTACATCTACAAAGCAAGTACAACCTTGCAATGTTTTGATTTATTATTTAAGACATTTCATGTACTGTGTGCGGAATACCCCCCTGAAGCAGAACATATTTATTTACTTATCCAAAAAGTAATTTTTGGGGTTTCAACACAATGGGACAAGCAAATACCTTACGTAATGACCCTCGCAAATAGCCTTTCTTTRTAATTTTGTATGAACTTTTAAAAATATGTTTGATATAAAAATATGATCATTTGTCCTCTTTGCAGTTTTAAGACTTTAAAGCTCAATAATTTTACCTTGCATATTAAACTGAGGCATAAATATGTCGACAAATTTACTTGTAAACAAAATAGTAATTGTTTCCGGACCTTTCATACTATATTTTCTTTTAAAAAACATTTACGTCATAAACACCCAGAAGATTTAGAAACAACAACAAATGTAGTTACTGCTAGTTTTAATGTGCCACCTAATAACGACACTTCCATTAGGGGGACCAAAGATTCAAGTTTAGTGCCTCCCGATTTTGACTTTTCAGCACAAACTTTTGATTCTTTGTTAAGAGATTCAGTGATACATTTTGTTTCAAAACTTTATAGCGATTATTCTATAACTACAAATACAATACAAAATATTATAAAAGATGTTAATGAATTATATCTGTTACCCCTGCAATATTTGGAACGGTTAATTAATAGTGCCCAAGAAGAAAATAAATCAATGTTAAAAGATGTGGAGCGACAAATAATTTCATGTTTAAAATATCCTTTCAAAAATTTAGAAACCGAACATCTCCGTATTAAATATTTTCAAGATAACAATGCTTACATTCCTGTAGAAAAAGTTAAAATTGGTGAAAAGAGAAGCAGTGTTAGAAATAATAATAAGAGTATATTAGAATCAACAGAATGTCATGCATGTTACGTTTGAATAGAAAAAACTTTAAAAGCCTTTTTAGAGATTCCGGACGTATACGAAACAATTTATTCTTATAGTTTAGAATTACRTCAGAGTCAAACTAATATAATTTATAATCTTATACAAAGCGATTTATGGCTCCGAATTAAATCAAATTTTRAAAATAAACTAGTTTTTCCTATATTACTTTATTTCGACGATTTCGAAGTGGGGAACCCTTTAGGTTCACATGCTGGCGTACACAAAATTGGTGCAATATATTTTAGCTTAGCCTGTATACCTCCCGAATTTTCTTCGCGTTTGGAAAATATTTTTCTTGTTCAACTTAATTTTGCGGATGAACGAAAATCTTTTGGAAATTTTTCAACTTACAAATATTTAATACATGAATTAAAAAAACTTGAAACATTTGGCACAACTATAAATACAAACGATGGACCACTTCAGGTATATTTTTGTTTGACGTTAATATTAGGCGATAATTTGGGAGTACATTCTTTGCTAGGATTTAATGAAAGTTTTGTTTCTACACATTATTGCAGATTCTGTAGAATTGATAAAATTTCTAGTCAGCAACAGTGCATTGAAGATTCTAGTTTAAACAGAAATCGCGAAAATTACGACGTAGATCATACAAATTTTTCTTATGGAATCAAGGAATTTTGCATATGGAACGAACTTAAGTACTTTCATGTAGCTGACAATGTTGCTGTAGATGTTATGCATGATATTTATGAGGGGGTCTGTCGATATGATTTGGGTTATATATTGTATCATTTCATTTATATAGATAAGTTTTTTGACTTAGATACTTTAAACAGGCGGTTGTCATATTTTCATTTCGATATATCTGAAAATAAACCACCTGCTATATTAAAAAGTCAAATTATTAAGCAACATATTATAATGTCAGCATCAGAAATGAAAACCTTTACAAAATATTTATCTTTAATATTAGGAGATCTTGTACCTTATGACAACCAATTATGGCAAATTTATTTGCTTTTATTTAAAATTACTGAAATTGTTGAACAAAAAAGTGTTTCATTTGAGCATGGAAGATTGTTGCAGTCCTTAATTGAAGAACACCATTCTTTATACATTCAATTTATTGGTAATCTTAAACCAAAACATCACTTTTTGGTGCACTATCCACGTTTGTTAACTTATATAGGTCCCTTAAGTAATGTGTCGTCAATAAGATTTGAAGCAAAACATCGAAACTTTAAATCCACTGCAAATGTCGTTGCTTCCAGACGAAATACTCCGTACACTTTGGCCTTAAAAAATCAATTAGTAATTTGTCATCGTGTACTTGCGAAAAAAGGATTTGTAGACAATTTTGATTATGGTCCAACTGACACCGAAACGTTTAAGTTGTCTGAAAATTATGCAGCTTTTGAAAACCAATATGGAAAATCTGTTGSCGAAAACTCAGTTTTGACTTCATGGGTAAATAAGTGTAATGTGAAGTTTCACTCTGGTAATATGATAATTGTTAATTTTGATAATTTTATGCCTCAGTTTGCAAAAATTAAATTTATTCTTATACATGAGAATT